>NC_064877.1:19177500-19195000 GCF_943734665.1 Anopheles aquasalis
TGAAATAGTTTAAACGGTTCATCACCACGTCCTTTGTTCAACAAGTTCAGGAAGAACGCAGGATATGGAATGTTAGCGATTCATTTGCAGGAATCTACCGCGTTTGTTCGGATTTCAAACTATGATTTTGGAGTAAAAACGACCCATCCGGATTCGTGGTATTCGGACAATGGTTGGGTTTAGGAATTTCATCTGGCTGGTGGAATCCACACCGCTGCTAATTTCCTCCGTTTGAAAAGTGGAAGGTTTTTGTTGGAAAACAATTTGTTGCCCTGCTGTAAAACCGCAAGCTACAGGTTTTTGTGCTTCGCGAATTCATCTGCTGCAAGCGCTCACCTCTTCTTCAAGAAGAACGGCAACGAGAGGAAGAGAATATATCAGAGAGAACTCGCCAAAGAAGGGACAAACAGATACCCGAGAAAAAAAAACGCGCGCATAAAAGCTTAACTGGTCAGAGCCTTTCATGTTTGTTGTGTGACAGAATCGAAGGCAGAATGCTTTTGTTGCTGCTCTCTCCCTCTCTGAGGACTGAGGACGCTCTGCACCAGATATGGCCGCCCATCTATCAGACCAAGGTAATGCACCCAAAAAGCAGCCTCGTTTGCTCTTTCTTGCTCCTCCGGTGACACTTTCTGACCAGTCATCCCCTCTTTTTAATGAAAGTCATCTATATTTTTATCATCATATCCCGTGAAACCTTTTCCGCGCTTTAGATATGGCGTATAGCATACCAAGGGCCGATGCAGGCCTCGCTGTGGACCAGATTGCGTCCCAGGGACAGAGGGGGAGGATCGCAGGATATAAGGGTGTGAGAGACAACCGAAAATCAACAGGCGAATCGCAATAAATCACGGGAATTTGACAGTTTCAATTTGTGCTGCTGCTGCGTCCTCTGCCGAGATTTCTGCTCTGGTGGCCAGTGAGAGGGCAGCGGACAGGCCGGTGCGAATGATGCGAACCCGGTCTGCCGATACCGATTTGATAAAATTCACCCCGGTTTCGGCCACCAACCTGCTGCTGACCGATGAAATGACTTTTTTTTGGGGGGAAAAAATAATTAAAACCGAAATGTTTAGATTGGCTCCGAGCTTCATACAGATACTGAGGGTGCATTTGGACCAAGAGAGAGGCGATAGGACCCCGATGGAACATAATAAGACGCGTTAATCCTTCTTGAAGCGGTCCGCGTGGTGTGTAATCCATTGTCCCCGCGTGGGACTACGGCCGATTCCGACAATCAAAATAATCTCTCTCAATAATAGGTCAACTTTCAACAGCCAACATGCCCCAGAGGTGGACCTGGTTAATCCGTTAAACATCTTTTGAAATGGATACTTTGATCGCTCGCTGGCCGCTGACATGAGGACACCGAAAAGGGGATCGAATGGCGGGGAACACCTTATCGTCTCCTTTTTGAATCCTATAAATTAACGGTTCGAATGCACTCTCCTTGTTCTCTCCCTCTCCTTTTTGAACCTGGGACCAGGACGGGCTCTCATCCTTTTTGAAAACGAATCCGGGTTCCAGGGAACAAAGCTACAGAACTTTGAAACGCCGAATAGGAACCGAATCCCAAATGGATCAATGGATCTGATTAAATTTACGATCCAGCTAGAACCGAAAGCATAGCGAAGAGCGTAGATTTACTGTCCTGTTTTAATGTTAATGTCACAGCGCTGGAACATGATGCCCCAAGTGGCGCGGCTTCATGGGCGATAACGCTTTAGTCCCGCTTGTCATTAGACGACCGATGGCGACCAACGACTGAAAGGATGCTCAGTAATGATCGTACAAGCGCCTGCTGCATTCGGCTCACTGCTGTACACAACCATTTACAGCGCAAACAAAGGGTCAACGGCCAGCAAATAACTTATCAAACAGTGTGTCCATTGCGCAATCGGACCTCTCATGCACTGCGGCGCTCTACGGGGGGACGAGGCATCATAATTCATTGCGCTAAACGTCTCAGTTGCAGTACTACTACTACTCCGGCCAATAACTGGCACGGGCCCCATTTTCGGTCAACAACACTGTTGCTGTTCACATCAGTTGTCAGTTCGCTTTGGCAACGCACGCCGGCCCCAAACTTGAGACGCCTCCAAAGTTAATGTATTTATTGCCGGGGCATCACGGAGGAAAGGGGAACTAGAGACTTTCTGTAGCATATTTATGGTTATTTGCAAGATTATTTACAACCAGCCGGTTGGCTGGTCGGAATACAATCGAACACCCCTGGGGATGAGGCTCATATAACCAACACGACAACGGGAAGAAGGCCGAAGAAAAAATCGTTTGAACCTCGAAACTGAACTGAAGACCAACGTAGTGCGATGATCGCGACGGCGCGACGAAACGGTGAAGCGATTAATGGGAGTTATCAAGCTGATTAGATAGCAAAACCTCCGCCGCCCTCCACCTATTCGGATAGGCCGCCACGATCGGTTCGAGGGACTCCCACCTTCAGAAGAAGTTAGGGCAGATGGTTTACAAAACGATGCTTCAAGTTTGGCTTTATGGCTTCCAGGAACTCACCACTTTTAGGCGGACTTCAAGATCGAGCGGCAATGCTGCTGTAACACGACTCCACTGGCCAGCGAGACGAGACTTAGAGTTGATAGACATCCGTGGCCCCCAAAAAGTCCTTCGTTCGGAGTTCCACCGTCAGTCAACTGTGAAACTTCAACTTGTCCAACTTGTCCAACGGCTCCGGGGGATCATACAGCTAACCTTCTGCCCACTCTTCCTCCCCTGGGGAGTAAATTGGTGTTCCCAATGGAACGAATTGCATGCGGTCCCGGGGTTGGGGGCCTTTTGTCTATCTCTATCGCGAGCGAGAGAGAGACAGGGAGATGACTGTAAAACAGAGATCTTGGGTCAAAATAGTCGAGCCACGGGGTGATCATGAGATCTGTAGCAGCAGCAGCAGCAGCAGCAGCAACTCACTGAGGAAGCCGCCGGTTGATGGTTCAGTTCTGAGCGTAGACCCAAAACGCCGACGGTCGGTTCCTTTTTTTTCTGCCTTTTTGACTCCTCACACACCGATGAGAGAGAGAGGGACAATGGAGCAGCACAAGGAGAGAAGAAACATATTTATATACATTTCAACCACCGATGTGTCACTGCTTGTTTAGGTCCTGCTCGTCCGTATGCCGTGTTTTCGGGGAAACCAGGCCACCATCCCCGACGACGACGACGCCACCACCGCCGGCGGGACTGATCCGTTTTGACAGGTGTTAGTTTCAAAAAGGCACTCGGCTAGATCGGAGGCAGAAGGTCGGTTCCATCTCTCTCTGATGATCTCTCATTTGTACCTCCGCCTCCCGAAGAAGAACTAGGTGCTGGGGGCCAGTTGATTGTTTTTTTTTGTTGGTTCAGTTTTTCCATTCCGCAGCACGTTTTTATGCTGTCCTCGTCTCGGCCTAGTCCAGTCTTATACTGGACGTTGTAGCTAACTTGTTGATTTGTGAAACTTCACATGTCGTTCTGTCGTTCTGTAAACGCAACGAACATGATGAGTTTTTGGACAAGGTGGACACGGGGAAGTGTTTTCCGTACCGGCCAAGGGCGCTAGTTAGATTCCGCTTCAAAGTTTGCTCGTTTTTCCCTTCGTTTTTTTCCCGTTTTTAATCTCTTTTCGTATAAATGAAACTAGTTCGATGTGATGTTGTTGAAAGGAGGGCCTATTACTGTCGGCCAAAGGTACTTTTGTGTTCTAGCGACGGGGTGTGTTATCTCAATGTTTATTCATTTAACTTTTGCCCGCCAACAAACAAATGTTTGTCCTTTCCAGCTCACGGGTAGACTAATTTAATGCTCGTCCCTTTTCGGTGCATTCATTTATCGCATTGAACCCTGATTAAACATCCGGCATCGGCTCGTAGTTCTATTAAATGCCTGCTTTTGCTGTAAGTAGTGCGTTCTGGAAGCCTTTTTTGCACACCGAGCAGCAGGATAATTGAAAATGGTACGGAGATACGGAACCAAACCGTTGTCTCGTGATGTATTTGGCCAAACAACCACCACGATTGAACCAGATGCCAGCTGAACAAATGTGCCTCGGGATGGCCCGGGCCAGATGTGGTGCGAAAAGTACTTTAAAAGATTACACCCCATCCGTTGGGCCGTTGTGGTCGAAGGACCACATGTGTCACGCCTTGGCCTTGACGCGCAACCACACACCCAGCGCAGTAATTAGTGAAAGAGCTCCACGACGGCTATCACACATGTGGGGAGGTCTCAAATGGTGAAATAGAATGGCGGCATTATTTGCTAAATGTGTTACTCTTTCTTGGGCCATGTTGAGGGAAAGGGGCGCTTTCCTTTATCACGCGCAGGCTGGACCATAATTCATGTGTTCGAGGTGTTATGTTTCGTTGTCTCGGGGGCAATCAAACACTTGTAAAGTTTTCAAGGCATATTTTATCGCCCAAATACATCGTTTGGTCCACAACTTGGTGTGCTTGATGGAAGAAAATATTAATATTTATGTTTTTTTACGTCAGCATCGATAGCAAAATCTCTGGGATCACCACTTGGAAGCACGTTTCTGGGCGGACAAGCAGCACCTTAATAGCGTAAGACTTTTTTTTCTGTTGCTTCCAAGCTGTGAGCTTCCTCCGCTGTAAAGCGATGATTTACAGTTAATTTGAGTTTCGCAAACTTTTCTGCAGTCGCTCGACGACGCTGCTCGTGCGCATGATCACCATTTCGAGGCGAAACTTCCGGTACCAACGTATCCTGGTGTCTATACATTAGATAGACAACCATGAACCCGTGTCGCAACGTTTGATTGTGAGCTCGATTTCGGTTGATGATGACTGCGACGTGTTTAAAGCTCGGTGACGCCTTCGGTCTCCTTCGATCGCCTTCACTGCCAAAGCTAAATACCGCATCGAATGCCGAAGCCCACGAGGACGGGGGAGGCGACGTGATACGGGCATGTGTTTATAATTAAATCAGAAACTTGTGCGATTAAATTTTGTTTTCCGGACCATTAACTTCAAGAGAAGGAAGCAGCGCACACGCCGCCTAGCTAACCGCATTCGAAATCGAGGCAAAGCAATTGGCCCCCCCGGCCGTATTCCTTTGTCGCCAAACCGGGTGGCCCTGGTAAAGGATTAATGCTTTAATTGATGAGCGTCGCAGTATGATCATATCACACTCCCGTGGAGCTCTCAGCCCTCGAGCACAATATACAGCGGCCTGGTTCGAAAGGGGGAAATGAAAATCAATCCCGTTGAAATGGGAAACCATTTGATGTGTTCGGTGTTCCAATAATTTTAATCATTTATTAGAGCACTCCAATATTAGTCCAATGGCGCGTTGCCTGCTGCTGAAGTGCAAATCGGCCGCGTCGTTGCGAAAAGGAACAAAAAAGAAAATATTATAATCACCCGCGTCCATCTTCTCTTTTTCCCCCCACACGTACGTGAACGAGAAGGAAAAGCCTTGTTGCCATTGATGGTCCGGTTGGTTCCGCTGGTCCCCGGTTTACCGACGGCCGCACGTGCCCATCGTCCGAAGCGTTACGACACGCCGAACGCGGGCGCGAGCTACCAAAAATGGGTTTTGGGTACAATTTTCTTAATTGGAAAAAAGCAGAATGAAGTACGCTGCTCCAAACGCCGACCAGCAGCAGCAGCATCACGAACAGCATGCCACCACGGTGACACAACGGGATTGGTGGGGGGGCGCGCGCGCGTTCCATTCGCTGCTGATGGGCATCATTTTCGTTTTACCTTTTTCACTCGTTCCTCCTCCGCTGGTTTTTTTTTTTGGTTCATTTCTCTTGTTGTTTTCGCCATTTTCTCGCGCAAAATCTCGCAAAGGCCCACAAAACGGTCCCGCCAGTATCGGGCCCGGGGCATCATGGGCTTTATTTGGATTTTTGCATTTTAACGTTCCTCTTTAGGGCAGCCTTTCGTCGTCGCCAGTGGAGTGGAGCTGGATTGTTGGTTTTCGGCTCTTCTCGCGGATGCTTTTCGCGTTATCATACGCTCGATCGATGTGCTATCTCTTACCTTTTATCAGTTCTCTCTCTTTCTCTGTCGCTCTTCGGCCTAATGGTAATGGGGATGAGGAATGGTGGCTGGTTGTTTGAGGATTTTTTTCTCCACTTTTTTTATGGTGCGCCAATGTCCCGTTTTCTTGTACATTTTCCACGCACACTTTGTCGACTGTCACTCGATTCGATCGACGCTATATGTCACTAGATGGCTCGCTCGCTGGCTGGTTGGCTAGCAGGCTGGCTGGTCAGTCTCCTGGGAGCTGGATTGTATGGCATCAGCAGCATGAACAACATCATTCTGCGACGCGGTCCCACGGGGGGTGGAATGAGGGCCAACCGCGGCAGCAGCACACCTTCACCGTGCGAGACGTGTCCCTTGGTGGTGTTTGCTGACTGCTTCTGTTGCTTCTGCTGCTGCTTGCCTCTCAATTTAACGAGGAACTTTATGGTGATATAGTTGAGTGTTTACTTTCAAAATTAAAAATTCCTCCACCACACAGACACAGGATTATGAACCCACGACGAGTGGTCCCCGGCATCCTGGCAGTCCTGGATGGTGGCTAGAAGTGGACAGGCAATAGGATAAAGTTGGAAGCCGCGGTCACAGTGGACAGCGCATAGCGATGATATATAGTGGACGTAATAAAATTTACATTCCATTTTGTTGAACTATGTCCGCTAGTCACGAGATTTGGAGCATATGGAGTGCTCGTTCTTCCAACTTTGTTGTTAAGTTCCCTTGAACCAGAGAGTAGACTCCTGCGGGAAGATTGTTCCTCATCCAAAAAAGGGAATAATGTTTGCCGTGGACTGGTTGCTTGCATAACCAGCGTCGCTTCTTCTATCGCGATTTTCACGGTGAATTATAGGCTGATAGATCGAGATTAATTGATGCCAGTCATTCCCCCCGAAAGGACTCTCTCTCTCTCTCTCTTGGTCTCTTTCATCTGCAGCCAATATTTCATTAGCGAGGCATGAAGCACTAAGTTGGCTGTGTTTCGATGGAATTTGTCATGAATGTCAAACGCCATGACACCGGAGGTTGACACTGTGCTTGGCGGCGATCCAGTAGCCAGTGGAAATTGATTTCATCTGCGCGGAATTCCTTTTTTTCCCTCAAATTCAGAAAAAAGCGACCAAGGGAACCGTACTAACACCGGGACGGTTTGATCAAACTACTCCTGCTAGTCCTGCTAGTCTCTAGCCGTTCCGGTGGACCAGTTCGAAACAAACAAAAAAAAATCCATTCACTAGCAACCACTACTAGCTCTGTGCTGCTGGTAGTGACGTGGATGAATTATCTCATTCCTTGTAATGGCTTCATTCGATGAGCTTTTTCCCTTAGAGCGGTCTGCAGTAAGGTGATTCTCTGCAGTTGTTCTCGACATCAAACCAAGGAAGGCAACTAGCAACCACTGCACTACAGTTCACCAGTGTTCAGTGTCTGGTTATCTACGAGGTTTTCAGTTTCTCTCCTTGTGCCCTTTTCTGATCCCACGATGGCGAAGCTTGACCAAAACATGGCCCGGCATTTGATGATTAGCGACGAATCAGACCAATTTCGATGTACATTCATGGTTCCTCATCCTCATCCTCATGCGGATCTTTCTGTGACGAAATCAATTTGCGTTGCCAGCCTCCACGTGGAGTTCTAGTGTCCAGTAGCAGCATCAGTTCATCAGTCAGTAGTGGAGCGTGGAACTTGATAAAGCCATGGGATGACCCCCGGGATGATGGTCCATTTGTTACAGTTATCTCGGTTTTTCGTCCGATTATTACTATCCCCCCCACCCGATATTGCAACGCTTTTTCCCCCGTTTCCGGGTTCGTGCCTTTCGGGCTATCCTGCGGGCTTTCGCTTCTTTATGATCCCACCCCACGCTTTCTCGATTCTGTTCGCTAGATTACGTCTTACAAAAAACAATATTGCCGAGAAGGGGAGCCACGGTCCATGCCGTAGTAGTAGCAGCAGTAGCTACAACATGCAATCGGTCTGGCCACTGTGGATACGGAGCGACCGGAGCTGCCGGAGAAAGATGGCGCAAGATAACGAAGCGTAAGCGTTGTTTCGCGTTCCCGGGGACCACATGTATACATGGAACATATTTTCCCTTTTTTTTTCGTTAGTCCGCAGTCGCCTTCCAAGGGGAGTGTTTGCTTATTATGAGAACCACCGAAGCGTACGTGGGACAATAAATATGATGATATGTGTATGCGCTAGTCGACCTTCCCCTCTTCTCCCCCGACTTATGCGCCTTCCTTGCTTTTGCGCTCGCGAAAATTCTTTCATGTGACTTTCGCTCCGGACATGCACACTCCTCGCTTCCGGACAGGCCGTTCAGGTCCTCGGTTGCAATCCCGAGATGGTGGCCCCAACTGCCACTGACAGACATGGCAGGGCATGGCATTAATTTGTGATACTTTTCAGATCATTATTTTCCACGCTCGTGTGGTACACAATGTTTTACTGAAAAAACGAGCACGGAAAGGAAAAGAAAGGCCGAAAAGTCGCCATAATGCCAGCATCAGAAGATGGTGGCTTGGCAGCGTACTCTGCTGGAGGGTGGTGGATTTTCCCCACCCTGGCCATGATGTGGCTGCTGCTGCTAGTAGTTGGGTTGGAAAATTAGGGGACGATAAAATCATATGTGAAGAAATTTGGTCACCGATGGCAGTCATAAAAGTGACAGGCAGCATCCCTGGGTCTTCCCAGCCCCGGGGGTTGCATGTTTCCCTGTTTTTTGGGGGGAGGTTTTCTCGTGCGGCCATGTCTCGCTTCTTTTAGTGATTCTTTATTTCCCTGTTGTTACTGTTTTATGTCACAACAACATGGCCTGGCTAATTGACATTTATTTGTCGTTGGTTCTTTATCAATTGTCGCCGCACGAAGGGGCAGCATGATTGAGATTTAATGTTGCATTTGATTTCTTATGCTTGCCAGCAGTATTCAGCAGATTTATCTAAGGGATTTGCTTGATTAAAAAAATAAAATCATAAGACGCTACGTTAAATCCACCTCATCCTATGCTCATTATTTTATCAAACTATTAAAGTTTCTTAAATGGCGCCCAATATCTGTTGTCCAATGTTGCTACCTGTTGTCACAGCATCACAATATCCGAATGCCATAGAATACCGCCGGGCCCCTCAACTATTGATAACAACCAAATGGCAATAAAAGCGACGAATAAAAACTGGCGTCCACCGTGACAGGCCTCGCTACTTAATATTTCAACGCGATACCCATTTCCTTTCCCCAAGGGGAAGGACACAGAGCGGGCAGGGAAATGATATCGCTCAATCGGAAGACCCTCTCCGATCGCTCAGGCCGGTGTCATCAAACCATTGCCACCATTTGTGCAGGCATTGGCTAGCGCGCTAGAAGCGTCCGGTCCGGAATGAGTCCCGGAAACGTTTTTCGATCTCAATTTTATTTGTTTTTGATGTCGATTGTGTTGATTTGATCGAAGCCGGTGCTCGAGTGGAGGGGTCGAGGGGTTGTAAAACTGTGTTATCGCACTTCGTTCGCAAAAGGTAACCGGGACTGTGTGTCAATCGAATTTACTGCCCCGCAAAAAAGGGGTTGAAGCGGAGAAAGCGTTCTTTTCAATTCCGTTTTTCAACAAACACATGTCAACATGTGACAGCATGAGCAGACATCGTCTGGAAATGCTCTTGAGTCGCATTTTTTACATGGAAATAGTGTTGATATGGAATGATGCTCCTCCTTTCGAACATCTCCACACACTGGACGCGATGATAAATTATCTTATGATGAACATTAACAAACTCTCGCATGTTTTCGTTTCGCTTCATCCAGAAGTCTATTAAAACTTAACCAATTACAAACGATGGCAGTCCATTATCCGCGATCCTGAACCGTCTCCGTGACCAACGGACAACGCCATGGCGCAAGAAGAAGGATTATAATTTCCTAGCAAATGGAAACATTCAGCCAACAATCAAAAACAAACTCCATCCCGCCCCGCCCCTGTCTAGGGCCGCCAGATCCTCGGGAAATGGAGCAAAGGCACGTTCTATTGCGCTTCTACCGTCACCGTCGTCATCGTCATCATCCCCGTCAGCCCTCAATGATGCATCAATTTTTGGCGTCTCTCCGACGGCCCCCAAATCCAAACTCGGCCGCTGGTTGGGGGTTTTGTTTGAGGCCAATTTTCAACATCATCACCCGCTGATTGTTACAAACAGCGATGAGTGGACAGTTTCTTGTTGTTGGGAACGCTGCTTCGTGGTGGTAATGTTGAGCCTAGCATGACAAAAAAAAACACAGAACACCAAATGTGTTCGCCTTTCGCTTTCCGGTTTTCCGGTCAAAATTTTGGTAGTCGTCTTGAAGTTGTCGCCGATGCCAGGCTAGAGGAAGGGCTTGAAAGGATATCGTTCTCTTTTTGGGGCTAGTGACTAGTTTTGTGACCGAATAACGATGACAAGTGTGTTACAAATTACCGGGTATTATGGCGTGTAAGTGGTTAATTATAAAACACACACGCGGGGAATGAGTGACTGTATGGTCACAGAAAAAGTGTACAAAATTGTAGGCATTTATATTGCTAACCGGGCAAGCACGGTGCACAAAGAAAGTATAGAACTCTCTTTTTGGCAATTCAATCTGCTTCGTCACACGGCCCTATATGGGCATTCTTTGAATAATGGATTCCCCGCCTCATGACATTAATTAAAAGTTTTTAGCTGGTTCTTTTTTCACTTTTAACTTCGTGCTCGTATCACCAGTTTATTTTCCATTAGCAAACTCTGATCTGCAATTTTGTTTGTTTTAATTGCTATTTTATCTCTTTTTGCCCGGGGTCTGGAACTACAACTGCTTTCCATTTAGAAAGGACCCACGCGTTAAGTGCTACGCCTGGCTGCTGTTTTCTGTTTCATTTGTTTGTTTTTTTGTTTGTTTTTAACATGCTTTAATTTTTTCCATATGTTTTTCACAGATTTTTTGCGCGTTCGCGGATAATCCTCATTCTGTTCTAGCTATGTAAATGCTGGTAAGCATTTTGATTTTGTTTATATTCCATTTGCTCACTGCATCCTCTGTACTTCTATCTTTCTTTTTTCTCCTCTACCGGTGCCTGCCTTTCCATTCAGGCCGTAGTTAATTCCTCTAATTGGTTCTCACTATTCGTATGAGAGGAGTCGTTGCTGTTGTTGACTAATGTTTAAACCATCTCGTCAAGCTAATACTGTTGCATGATTATGTTTAAGGTAGTAGAGTCATCATAGAATATCATTTGAAGATTCCAGCACTATACAGCCGTTTCTAGAACGTTTCAAAACAGGAAACCCTAGAGCAGATAAAGAAATGTTTACTGGCCTGCGCGCGGCTTATTTAGCCGGAAATTCACCCAAAAGGGTCTTATGCTCGGTTTCTGCTTCTGTCATAAAACTTACTGGCGGTTGATGCTTGCTTCCGGCGGGACAAATCCACTTTGTGACGTTTATGACATAATCCTACGCCCGTATATGGCATCCAAGGCCCGCATGTAATGACTTGTCTCGAAATAAAAGGGCAGTCGCGGGCTCCGGGAGTTTGATCTACCGTCGACAACGCAAATGTAGAAAGCATCCCCTTGGTTACAGGTTTTTGAAATGTTTAAATCATCAACAAACGATTACCAGCATTCTGTCGCAGAAGGAGGAGAGCAGGAGGTCAATGTGTTCGATTTGAGATCTCAATTCACAGTCGCGTGGAGTGTTGCGTTCCAAAAAGGAGCCGCTTTGATTACCGAGCAAATATCACTACAACCAGCGCAAATAGCACTTCATTTCTTATGTGCATCGTTGGCTCTCACCCGCTCCAAAAAACCATGGCCAAAAGGCCATCGCTGCGCCGATTGCTCAAATATTCCCCATTTGGCAGCAGGTCAACGGTGTTGGCCAACGACAATACCGCACGCAGCTGGCATCCATGCAGCATTCGCGAATAAACACGCCAGCCAGAGTGAGCGAATGAAAAGGAATAATTGTGAAGGCATTTGTCATTCGTCCAAAACTGCCGCGCGGTTCCGAATTGTGTTTTCCGATTGGAGGCACGCCATTCCCGCGGTCCGTTGCTATTTCGCGGATCCCGTGTGCGAACGCCGGCCAAAGCACCCTCTCCAATATTGGCTGCTGCTGAAGAAAAACAAATGCATAAATAAAATGTTCAATTCGCTGGCAATGGTCGGTTGTGTTGTTGAGTTTGATGTTCAGCTTTAACGCCCGCGATGGAAGCAAATAGAGACGCGTGAGCTCCGTGAAATCTCGGACAAAAACTATGCACATTTCCAGGGCTGCAATGGCTGCAGCTGCAGCAACGAATGCACTTTTCCGGCTCGCGCTTGGCCTCATGTTCATGCCGGTGGAAAATGGAGCTTTATCGTCGTTATGCGGAGTCAGGGCATATGCGCTGCTCGGTGAAGATTTCGTGAGGCAACGGCACCACCACCACCATGGGGGAAGATCATGTGCATTGCGTTTTATGCTGCCAGGAGGACCAGAAGGAGGAGGAGGAGGAGGAGGAGAGGACACAAAGCTGGCTTTTTGCCAGGCGTGAATAAATAATTCATATTTCAATTCCCGATGCCACGTTGTACCGCCCAGGGGCCAACGTTGGCTGTTGGCAAGTTCAGAAAAACTTTGAGCACAAAGCCGAGGGATTGAAGCAGCGAATGTAGACTCTTGAGCACAGTGAACACAATAAAAAGCTTAAATAGTTTTTTTCATCATTCGAAGGCTTGTTTTAGAACAGTGCAACAATATCATTAAACTAAACTAAAATGAACTACATTACATTATTGCACATTGAAGGTATTAGTGAAAGGATTTGTGGCTCCATGTAGCATAAAACATTGTAGCACTAGCGTGAGTTAAATCCCATTTTACCAAGCCGGCACATTGTAGTAACCCCTCCTCCTGGGTCGTGTGTCGTGTGCTGCGGTTTAGGACAAACCGTCCTTTCAACATCAAAGACCGGTCGGTGCGCTACTCTTCGGTGTAATTTATTTCCTCGCACTCTCGTCAGGGCCCTCACAAAAGGACACAAATTCATTTGGTTTCTTCCTCCGGACCGGATGTAGCGCCAAGAGGAAGCATTTGTTCAAGCAAAGGCCCCAGCTACCTGACTGGCAAAGTGTTACCGTTGCCAAAGTGTCTGCTGCTGCTGCTGCTGCTGCACGGAAAGTGCGTACCCTTTTGACCCTTTCTGAGGTGTACACACGCGCGCACGCACGGATACAGACTTTGAAAAACATCGTGATTATGATGTTTGCTGCTGCTTCCAACGAGAACGCTAACGCTTCTGTGTACCAGCGCAACGTTGAAGAGATGCACCAAGCGGATGATGAGGAAAGGTAGTAACGACAACGACGACGACAACAACGATGGTCGACGTAAGCTGGCGACAAGCGACTGATAAAGTGGTTTTGAAAAGCAAAGAAAAAAGAGATCCCAAGCGACCGACCGACCGAGAAGCAGCAGCCCCGATGAGACGAACAGAGAGACGAACGGACGAACGAACGAAGAGGCTCCAAAAGCGACACAAGACTGCATCGGTGCATCGTTGACGTTGACGGCAGCACGCAAAACGCCTCACACCACCACGATCAGCGGCAAGATTGTATGCGCGCCCTTGTAGAATATGCGAGCCACTACTGAGCATCAGTCTCCGTCACGAGTCACAAGTCTTGACGTTGCTCCAGAACCACTGATTACACTGCAGTGCTGCAGAGTGGCTAGCTGGTCGCTGGTCGAACCGGTAGCGAGAGGCGACCCACAGACAGATACCGGTCGTCATCATCATCGTCAGCAGCAGCAGCATGCCATTATGTTGCGACGTTATGTTGCGGCTACTGATAAAAGAAATTGAGAGAAACTGGCCACAGAGGCGGTATCCAAAGGAACAAGCAAGGAAGGAAACATCATCTCTCGGCTGCTGGGACCATTTGCTCGCTGCTGCACATAAACATGCTCGTCCGGAACAGGAAACATGCATGCATGTGTCCTTTTGGATGGCATCGAAGAGCGAGCATTGCAGCAGCAACAGCAATGGCGACATGAAAGTGGAACTTCCGCTGATATGGAACTTACACAGCGTCACACTAAATGGCACACAAGCACACATGCACACCTACAATGTCTAACAGCTTCCGGTTCTGGGAGAACTCTTGTACGAGGGTGACACTCTCACGAAGACAAGCCTTGCGGTTGTTTCCTTCAATTTTCTGCTGACGCACACAATCGACGCTCCTTACACGACAGGACACATCACTGCAAAAAACTGTCCAATCACTAGATGGAGTTGGAGATGGAGGAACAGCAGGAGTTTGCTAAACTTATTGCTTTTTGATGGCTACGGCGTGACGTAAATGTCGTGCTCTGGTAGCGTTTGATGGGCTTTCCTAGGTCCGATGCGTTCTATTTGTTCTACCGGTGGTCATGTAAGGTTTTTCTCGACTACGCCTGTTTTTTTTTATTTGTTACAAGGCCTTCCGCTGGTGGTTGTTTGCGATACGCCACACCGGGAAAGTTGATTGTTTTCTACCCCTGATCTGCTCCTTCTTCTCGAGGAAACGGTTTGATGATCTTGACATTAAGCGATTGTTGTCGAGAGTAGAGTGGGAAGAGTTTCCTTTTCGGGCTCCCGTTTTGAGTGTTTAGTATAAACATAAAACGTGTCACTACTTTTGGTTTAAGAGACTAGCCTATTAGCCTAAAAAGCCTATTATTTTTTAGGAAAAGTTTTCTCCATCTATGTTCACTTATGTTGTAGTAAATCATTAAATGCCTCTTTATATGTATTCCTCCTGGAATACACTGCTGTACTTTAAAGACATTTTATTCCAGAGATACTGAAGTGAAATAAAGTGGGAAAAAGTTAGTTCGACCTATCGAAAGCATGATATGATGTCCACAAAACGGATGTTTCGTGCTCGATTTAGCAGCGGGCTAATGAATAAATAAAACCTAATGCAAAATCATCGGCCTCGTTAGCCGATTGATTATGATGATTGCAAATTGTATTCGATTGATCAAACACCGAGGCGACCTTCAACGCAGGAAGCGGGGATGATGCGTGCGAGGTGCGCCACCATTTGAATCGAGGCTCCCTAGTGTCCCTCCGCCGGAGAGAGATGGTTTTGAAATACCTGCCCCACCTCGCTGCATACGATTAACACGCATTCAGCTAGATGCGTGAATTCTGATTGCGATTGCATTCGAAATGCCACCTCTCTGTGGTGTTGGCCGCAATGACGACAATCATCTGATTGCATTATGAAATACCCTCGGTGCCGGTGTTTGCATTGCAAACACTCTCGGAAGGCTTAGTTTGTCCAGCCATTCCGCTGGATGTTTCGATCGTTTCGAGCTTGCGTAAGGCCGTTTAGCCGCCTGTCGGCCGGTTCCTGTGGCTTAACGAGAAAGTAATTTGAAAGAAAGAGAGATACGGGAGCCTAGACTGGAGCCCCAGAGTTGTGCTGAGATAAATAATGGAGAAAATTGTAATTAAATTCTGTGTCCACCGGTGACAAATTGCTGTTTAAAGAAAGAGAGAAAAATGGTTTCCAAATCTTTTCCGCTCCCACTCCTGGCTGTGTCTTATCACACTTAGTTTGCGAAGCTTGTGGAGACGTTGTCGACCAATTGGAAAACTTTTCCCTGGAGGAGCAAGCTACCAGGTGCTGTTGCGAGTTCTAGGGAGCTTTTCTTGCGGTTTTCGCTTCACTCTGGCAGAAAAGTTTGCCGAAAGAGAAGAGGTACCATTTGCAACATTTGCATATCTCGTGCTATCTCCACCTCCTCCGCCTCTGATCGTTCCGCGATATGTTCCGTTAAAGGGTATGCACAACGGTCACATTAACCTCATCCCGTGGTGTTTTTTTCTTATTTATTCTGCTGTCCACTGCTGTGCTTATCGCGTTTCCACGTCGTCTGTGGCATTGAAATGGAAATTACTCCTCTTCTGGAAAACAAACATAAATTGCATCTTTCAAGAGAGGGGTTTTCAGTATGAAATCATGGAAAATCTTTTTGGAAAACTGCTCCAAAGATACCACGGCTACGGAGGTAAATGTGTGCAAACGAATACACCATTCACGAGGTGATTAAGATAAAGTTTAAACAATGTACCTTCACCTGTGCGACTTGTTAGTCAAACGGTGAGGAGCAACAACGGAGCATACTGGCAGCCACCACTTCACTTACACATGGCAAAGTGCATCCGAGCCAGTAAAAACGTACTTAAAAAGCACGTATTTATTAATCTCTCTCTCTCTCCTCTCTCTTGCTGTGAGGTGACCTGTGGCACTTTACCAGAAAGCGAAACAATAAAGCTGTACAAAAAACCATTGTGTGCCACGTGGAGACCGAGTGCATTGGCCAAAACACAGCACCAGCCAAAGAAACCATAAAAACCAACTCAAAATGCTGCACCAAAAACGAGGCGGCCATTGTTGGTCCTAGTACAGACACAGAGATTACATCGAAGACCGGGGATAGAGAGAGGGAGAGAGAGCGAAGAGAAAAAGGGGCCAAATCCCGCAGGCGAATCCCGTGGATCTCTGATCTTTTGCTCTATTCCGTCGTGCACCGCCGGCGCCGCAACTCTCATCGGATTGCAGATGATTGCAGATAATTTGCAAAAAAGACCCTCGGCCACGGTCTCGCCACAACAGCGGCAGCACACCCACGTTGATGAGCTGGCTATGATCTTCTCCTCTCGAGCACTCACTCGTCGTGCTTTTGTCCGGAAAATGCATGTTGCACCGCGAACAACCGCCCGCCCGTCCGCCCCTAGAGGGTCCGCCACAACAATTTCCATTGGCCGCGTGCACTAAGAACCCGTTTTCCTCTCTCTTCTTCCCTTTCTTTCTCCCCGTTACATCGACGGCTCTTTGGTCCAATTAAAGCCGTAACCACCCTTCCTTTCCAGCTACATGACAGGCCTGGTCGGTCGGTGGTTGGACGCGTGCGCGCGCTCGCGGAACTTTTCTTTGAATTTTCATTATAATCCCAGGACCACCGGGGCCCCCTTTTGGCGTTGGTGGTGATGGCCTTTGTGCACGGTGTGGAAATCGTGTGCGCTTGTCTGGTGCACTTCTTCTTCTTTAGCTGCACGGGAGTGGCTCCGCCGCAGGGGGTCTCTAGCAAGAACAACAGCTACGGCGGAAATTATGGGCAACAGTTTGTTTGACTTTGTGCGCCAGTTGATTTGCGGTTTTGCGATTAAAACCACCCCGCCGGCACTAGCTCTTTTTACATGCCGCTCGGTGGCTTCTTGGCGAATAAGAACGAATAAGAAACAAAGACAGCAAAAGAACCGCCACCGCTCAGTACTTTCTAGGCGCTTGAGGGTGGCTTTCAGTGGGGTGAGGTGGTCCTGGAAAAGTCTTACGTCGACGCTACTGCTTGTCGTGTTCGATTATTCGATTTTCCGCGATGGGAGGAACGCGAGGGCAAATGATTGATCGTGGGAACTGTGGCACA
>NC_064877.1:19200000-19215000 GCF_943734665.1 Anopheles aquasalis
TCTTCGTTTGCACCAGACGAAAATGCAAAAAAGACAAATAATCGCCTCGCGAAGAACGAACGCACCCGGGACGAAGAGTGCGTTGTGAGGAGAGGACTCACTCTCCTCTTGGAATGAATATTGATGATCGTTCTGAACTCCCCCCGCCACACAACCGCCCTTGTCTTTGGGGTGTACTCCCCGATTGCATTAACGTGAGCGCAAAAGCAGCCAAAAAAGGACCATTCATCGTGCTTTACATTCGACAAGCTACACGACGGTTGGCTCTAGAGCCTGGTTCGATGGCTGCCTGTGTAAATTGCTGGCCACATGTATGCTTTCCGAATTCCACAATTGTGTTGCTCTCTCTCCCTGGCCCGATGGTGCCTCGTGAGAGCAATCGATTATTTCATTTGCGAGCATTCGAAATTGAATGATTCGTAGCACACACACTCCTGGAGGGCGTAGAAACCACATATTTTAATCAAAAATGTGCTTCCTAGTTTGCTAGCCAGCAAAAGAAGAGGCCACCGAGTTCTATGCTCTAGGCACGGTGAACGGACCGAAGCAACTATGCGACCGAAATGGACACTCCCGATGTCACAGTGGACCTTCCCCTGGTGGGAATAGACTGGTGCCAGAAAAGGGAAACGCAAAGCAGACACACGAGTGTCCTTCGTCGTGGTAGTTGCTCCGTTTGTCCGTATGATGAAGAGCTAACCGCAAGGCGCTCGATGAAAAACCACAACCTGGCAAATGGCGATGCCGACGCTTACGTACGATTATACGGTTTTTGAACATTCGACCGAGGGCCACTATCTACTCCACTGGGACCACTCAGCACCATTGGCGTACGGTGAGCCGGAGAAGGCGAATCCAATCGAACCGTGTCCAACACCGGCGTCGTCTTGTGTCCAGTACCGCACCACAGAGTATCTGTGTTCCTTGTGGTGGGTGTTTTTGCCTGCTTTGCTTTGTAGCCCTCAGGTTTCACAGCTCACCAGGTGAATCCGAGAGTGGAGGAGATAAAGTTTTTACTCGCTTCCTAGTGAGAAGCATCGACACAACCGTTCTCTTTATGGAGACACATTATTGTCGGCCAAAGTTTTACGAGTAAATCATGTTTCTCTGGAAAGCGATTCCGGTGGTTCCGGGTGTGACCACGAGATCACACTACAACATACCACTTTCCCTGTCGAAAGGTGTAATTCTGTGGTTTAGTTCCTTCCTGTCGATCGAAATTAATAGTCAATACTCGATGATTTCGTAGAAGATTATCGTCCATTTTTGTGGCCACACTGTCAGTGCCAACAACTAAGATGACCTGATGAACGATGTTTTCAAAAATATCTCGCGAGTGCATTAAGCGTCACGTTACGCCGCAGCCAACTTGATTTCCAATCGACAGCGACTGACGTTTTGAGTTTGGTCCGTGGTCCGTCCGTGAATGGTAGCTTGAATGTTTTCGTTCCGTTCTTCAAGGCAATTCACGTTTAATTATTGCATCTCGCCCGACCGTCCGCACAACATCCGCTGAACGCTGGCCGTCGCCCGCTAGTGACTCAGCTTCTTTCGGACCCCGTGACGGAACCGCCTTCGGGTTTGCTACTGGTAATCCTCAATCTCCGTCAGCTTCTTGGAGGTCACATCAGACACTGCACGGTCACGGTGGTAAACAATGGGTTGCTCCTGCCTTGGGTTGCACTGTAATTTGAAAAGTCGTAGTCCCGAACGGAATTTTTCACACTTCTCGCCCGGTCGATCGTGTTATTGACACACCAAACCCGCTGCACCGATCCGCTGCAGTGCCATAAAGGCCTTTTTGTTGGCCACCGACAGTTGAATGATGGTGATGGTGTTGTATAGCTGGCTGGCTCTAAAAATGTCATCGAAGCTCGAAATGCATTAGGATGCTGAAAACGGGCGTATTGATCAAGTGGCGACCGGACGTAACATCCGTTTGCAAAAGTGCACCCCCTGATTCATCCACGGGGTTGTTGTTGTTGCAAGGGTATTAATTAAAATACGATTGATGCGGTCAGTGCTTTGGCTGAAAACTGTCGACATGTGGCTGCTGCTGGCCGGCCACATCTTACGGGGTCCGCTCAACGGTGTCCACGGCATACATTGTAGCGCGCAAAAGGTCCACCGAAAGCGCGAATGTCGTCCGGTACGCACGATGGTCCGTTTTCAGGTGGAGATTAGGTGGAGATTGCATACTAACTTATCGTTTCGCCTGTCAAATGGGGTAATGGCATGGCTTTGGGTTTTGTAAATGGCAGGATTAGGGAAGCGAAATGTGTGATTAGTTGTGCTGCTGGTAATGGTGGTCCGGGGGTGACGTTGCTGGTTGCGTCAACACCACAACTCGCTGGTGCAGAGTTTTGCTAAATGCTTTGGCTTGATGAGATTTCACTTCAACAAGATCATTTTTACGTTCCTATACACAGCTGCATTCGATTCATTTCGATGGTATAACGGTTTTAATACAATTTGATCTCGTTTGCATAACGCTTCTTACTATTAAGACATTCTATCTTTGTGTAAATTAAATCAGAACTTCATGTTAAATTGCTCTCGAAGTGACATTAAAATATTTAAATGAAATGATTCAATGTTCTACATCAAAGATATTGAATCAAACTGAAACACATAAAAATTTAATAAAACACGGTTCGCAGCCTCTTTCCACTGCTACTGACCTTCGAGTTGCATTCGAGAATTGCATTGCTAGGCCACCCCATAGAGGATCCTCGGTCAGTGATGCAACAGATTGATGCACTTGACCCTCTTCCTTGCCATGACGAATGCAACCATCACTCGCCCCGATATTGGCCACGATAGGTACGCGGTGCGTCTAAGTGCATCGTGGTGCATCCTCTGACACGTCCGATTTCGATATTGAAATGGAAATGGCAAACAGCATAACAATAACCATTACTAACATGTCCGCCACCCAGCCCCAAAACTCAGGACACTGGACTGCAGCAATGGTTTTTTGGTCCATTCCTGGAACCTTGCCACCGGAACGCATCATTCCGCGGTATCCGACGAGCGCATCGGCCGAGGCAGTCAGTGCAGCCGCCGCATAACATGCATCCCAATGCAGCCCCACTGGTGCCGAAGAGTGCAACCAAATGCCAACGATTATCGTAAACTAAATAATAAACACTTTTCCAGTTCAATCAGCGCTCGTAGGCCTGGCTTCCCGTTTCCGGGAATGCTGTTGCGGATGCAGTGTTGCAATCCATGTGCAGCTGCGTACGGAAATGCATTTGCAAATGCATCACTCTGCAGCGCATACAAGGGGATGCACTTGGGATGCATCGTTATTCTAATTTTATCGATCCTATTTAAAACAATCAAACTTTTTTGTCGTTCCGTATCAGCAGCTGGTCCTCCCGGTGCACGAATCTCACGATATCCACCAAGTGTGGGATCAAAAATTGATTTTTTCCGTCGTCCTTTTTGAGAGGAAGATGCAAGGGAAGATGAAATGGTCCATCCCGGGGCACGGTTCCGGTTCACTGATGTTGCAACCACCGATTATGGGCGTGATAATGTACATGGGCGCGTTATTGAAAAACGGTTAGTTGAATTTTATGCATTTCATTTTCAACTTTTCCACGACGATACTGCGGTATCGGCAGTGATCCATCCATTTCCATTCCCCCTGTTCTTGTTTAGCATGGCGGCATTGCGCAATATCGATTGGAATATATTAGAGGAATAATTTAGAAAATTCTATTACCGCGCGCGCGTACATACCCAGCTTGGGTGCTTCCTTCTCACAATTTGATCCAAGCAAGCCGGGATCTCTTGCCCGGATCGAAAGGGATGAGTTCAATTTACTTCCTCGCGCACAGGCTGCTTGGATGGATTTTTTGTTTCCATTTTTTTTCGGCCTTCGAGTCCTAAATTTTTGCTCCACGAAAACTCGCGGACGCCCTTGGCGTTCCTATCGGTGACGATCGGCGTACACGGGGGGAGCACCAGGGGCTGGCGCTCCACGAATACTTGAAATTCATTTTCGCACCCGCGCCATACCGTTCCCGGCGGCGTCGGCGACGCGGCCATCTGGGGATTGAATCTAGCGAGTTGCGTCACAAAATCCGGATGAGTCTCGGAAGGTGAAGAAGGGAAAGGGAAATTTAAATTTATACGACACGGAGGGGCCAAGGCAAGGACCGCGGATTTCATTTCGCGTCCCACGAACCGAACACCATGAAGGAAAAAGTTTTTCCACCAAGCAGGAATTCCCCCAGTGCAGGCACACATACATAAACGCGAGCGTTGTTTGATGAAAGATGTTTCAGCATCGATGAAAGTCAGCTTTCTTCACGAGGGCGAGGCATATTCGTGGTGTGGCGTGGCCGAAAAATTGGCGCGACGGCTCAGTACACTCCAGAGAGAGAGAGCGAGTGAGAGAAAGGGATTTATATAAATTTTATGTAGAAATTTTAAATCAACTCTCGGGCGAGCACAGCGCAGTAGAGAGCAGCGCCCTTTAGTAAGATTGATTTATGTAACGGAACTTCGAGAGTGCCCTGCGTCTGTGAGGAAGAGAAGGAGGCTTTCAAGACCGAGACCCAGGAGAGCGAAACTCCTTCCTACTGCCGGAAAAGTTTTCCTTTGAAATATTTCCATATAATGGCTTTAATTTTTCGCACCAATTTTCGTACTGAAAACCTCATCTCGGCGTCCTCGACGTCATCGGCATCCGTTCAGATCGTTCAGCAGTGTGTGATCAGCCGTCCACGAATTCCGCCAGGTCCAGGACGCATGATGGTGGCTTTTGCCGTTTGCTGATTGTAGCGTCGAACACGGAGACATGACTGGCGCTGGGGCACAAGTTTTTCGCACAATCAAGGCCCGCAGAGGACTGACGACGACGCGCGACCGCCAATTGTAAAGCGCGAACACTAAAGTTTCGAGCGCATTCATGGCATTCGCGTCAGCTGAGACAGTTGAGAAATTGGAAAACCTCCGAAAAATAGCCGCCATTGAAAGACGGCATTACATACACACTTTTCCGGCACCAAACTTTCTTCGCTTAGGGGTTCCGGTGCGTTGCGAGCGTCCCCGTGGCCATGGCCGCCATGGATTAGGCCCGAAAATGCTGCACGTCAGTGGGTGAGCGACGCGTAAACTGCACTGTGCGAGGAAATTCGGAGGAAAACTCTTTTCTCTCGCTGCCTGGTTGGCTTTTCATGCATTACGACGCCGGCTTCACGTGTGACATGATGCTGACAGCGATTTTGATTAACGGGGAACGCTGCTTGGTTCCGACGTAATCGAGTTCTGGATTAAAAGTTCTGGAATGGAGTCGTGGTACTTCAACCGTGGTAATGCAAGCAAACATTTTCAGATCTTCGTTCTACATGTTATATATTAGGAGCAGGAATGAATTGGTCATGTTAGAAAATTCTGTAAGCTTAAAGATGAATTTTAAAAATATTAATTTTTGTGCCTAATAATTGTCATAATAATAATCTCATCGGAATATTTGCTTCTTGTGAATCTCTGATAGCTCAAATCAGTTCGCTGCAAAAGACAAAAGATTGACAAATTCATTCACCACGGAATCTTTAAACTACCAGAAAGTTAATAGAAAATGTAATAAAATAACGCACATAACATTCATTTGAAATTTTCATATCTTTTGTTATGGTAATTACCACAAAACTATTAAACAAATGACGCGATATAAAAACATTTTTTACCAAATAACACTGAGTGGAACGACATCCGCGTAAGCAAATGAAACGTAACGCTAAAAGCACTGACCATTCAGCCACGAGTGGAAAAACCCCGAATTTCCATTAAAGTGCTTCCGCTCCCGCACTTTGTTCCGGTCCGTTACAATGCACTCGCTCGCCCGCTGGCTCGCCAGTTTGCTCGCTGCCATGTGACGGAATTCCAAATGAACGGTTTACCTCTACGTCGTCGCATTATGCCACCGTTTTTCGCGGCAACCTGAACCCGAAATGGAGCCACCAACTGACCCCTCGAGTTGAAAATGTTGGAGTTTGTTTTGAAGTGCTTAGAACCCCTTTTTCCGTCTCTTTTTTCGGGCATTTCCACCAAAAACCCAAACACGTTGGAGTGGTTTGACGAATTTAAATAAATTTCGAATAACTTGGTGAGTGAAGGGGCTGGTAGTTGAACGGTGCAGCATTTCATTTGATTTAATGAGATGATTTGCAGGCATTCGAGGTAACAGTGGACGGTGCGCAGCGAGTCAATTGACGCCGGTGATAACACAATACCGTGAAGCCCTCGTTAACATGGCCGGAAAGTGATCCCCTGCGTGGCCGTGACCCTCGACCATCCCGTTCTCCGATATTGGTTTGATAAAGCGAACGATTTGCATATATCGCTGCCAATGATTATCGGTCCGGAGCCAGGCCATCTATCTATGTTCCAGCCCTAGTCGGGGCTACCACTTCCGGACCACCGTTCACGGGGGAGACTAATGTACGCTTGCATTATGCAGACCGGCTCTAAACGACCACACCTAATCAGCCAGCTAGCTAAGTCGTGGTACAGGGAGGGAGAGCTTCCAAACAGGTGGTTAACAGGAAATCACCGATACATCACCCTACCCCCCTTTCACCGAGCACAGGCCAGGGAAATGTCGAATTTCGAAAATTCGGTTGGCTTTTCGCGCGACATAATGAGCATCATGCAGCGTGGAAATGTTCGGGAGGCATCGGATCGGATTGGATTCGTGGTTTTGCGATGAGGATGCTTTCAATATTTGTCCACTTCTAAATTTAAACGATTCTGGGATCGCAGAAATGGAGCTCTTGGTGCTTATATTACCGGCATGAAACTGTATTATATTTCACTCGTGGCGTTGTATGTTAACGATTTCCAGGTAATTTAATTGAAAGGAATATTAAAATGCTTTTCCCCAATTATGATGTCCATCAAGAGTGTTTAAATAGAATTTCGGTCAGAAATTATGGTTTTACCTTGCCTATACGTGACACTAACATTAAACAGAGCGAAAGGATCCATTGCAAATTATGACAATGATGCTTTAAGTGACGGTAGTTCGAAGGCAGTAAGATAAAGTGAAAATATACCTTTTACTCTACATAGGAAAGCTTCATTTAATATTATCTACAGCACTTTTCCAATTCCATTGTTCTAGCAACCATGTTGGGGCAAAAATCCAGCAACCTCACGTTATCTCACACTCCTTCTGCAACCAAAAACCAAAGCAAAAGCCGTTGAAACTGGTCAATAAATTCCGTTCCTTATCGGTTAGTGATTTGAAAGCAAACGAGGAACGCTCAGAATGTGTGGAACCCTTGCTCTCGATTCAATTGCTTCTACTCGCACCACCAGGAACCGCCCCAAGGCTACGCGAACACAACGGAACGCACCCGGGAACAGCGGTTACCGATTGCGTCTTTCATCGAACGATAATTCATTCATTCTAACGATCAACTTTGCCTCGAGCTCGCACCTTTCGCGCTCTGGAAATGGAAGAGGAAAATCGAACGAGGGCCTAATGTTGGCAGCGAAACGAGTGCGCGCACGGAGAACAAACAGAACTACGTGTTTCTGTGTGTTCGTTGGAGTTGAATTCAGTGTTTTCCTTCATTTCATTTGCCCAACACCACACCACACGAAGTAAAATGGTTTTTAATAAATGGTGTGAACTCTCTGGCCACTTCCGATCCGCTGGACTTTGGTTGCTGCTTCTGGTGCTAGACTTGGCTTAGAGCAAAAACTGCACCGCCATCGTCGGCTTCCCACTCTCTCACTCGCCGCTTTTCCGGCGATTAATGCTATTGATTTCGCTTGCGGGCCCAACCCTTGAGCCACTCCTTCGGTCAATAATGAAAGATCGAAAGCAGGAGTATCAGGGAAGCGGCCTAAGAATCGACCAAAGACGAGTTGGGGTTGAGGATGAAACTTGTGGCCAAACAAAAACGCTAAGCAAGCAAACAGTGTACGACCGGTTGGCCGAAACTTTTCGTTCCTCGATTCGTTTCCTTTCATTTTCGCTGCAATGGTGTGCGTGAATGGAGTGCAAACAAACAGCAAACTGCCAGATTTCCTCGTGGGGGTGTTCGGTCAGCATTTTGCCACAAAAACCTTCCATTTTGACCACTCAAGTAACACTAGGAACAGCTGCAGAAGCTTAGCTAATACTAGCGAGCATCTACATTAGACAGACACCGGACGTCTTTAGGTGAAAGAATGAGCAGCTGTTTTCCATGAAAATTACCAAAAAAAAAAAGGGAATTATGTGGCCACGGTTGTGGCTTTAAGGAATTCCGACCCTGTCCCTTGCATCCTTTCAATGCGACTACATCACCGCGAGCATATCGAAACCGGAACATTCCGATCGCAAATCCGCTTCGGGAATTGGATTTCCCAAAAAAAAAACCCTTCTCGTGTTTTCCTCATTAATGCGACTGACGTTGCCTGGAACACATTGTTGCTGAGTCAGGGATTTTTGTATTTTTCGCAGCGATGTTGTTATCTCCCGATGCATCCCAGAGGTGGTTCCTCTGGGGGGTGGTTGGATGGAAAAATAATGATAAATAACACCGCAATCAGTGTACGTTGTGTGCGCAACACCCTTTCTCTCTCTCCCTTTCTCTGTCTTCTGGGGTTTCGATAATGAACTGCAAACATGGCAGCTCGCTCCGTATAATCACCGCACATTCGATAGCCTTTGGGGAATTTAATGCAAAATAGCATTGCCCACTGCTCGCTGATATGCTGCTGCTCTGCTGTGGATGAGCAGATTCATCTTTTCTGCGTCGAGGCATTTCATTTTTGAAGTTAAATTCCACGGAGACTGGACTGATGAAGAGGGAGAGAGAGGCAGATCGATCGATAGATTGAGGAGCGATTGTGATTGACCTCCCAAAGAAGGGTGCGTATTAATGCTAGACACTCACAAACTTTAGCAACTTTACGGAGCATCCAGTGTGAGACTTTCTGATAAGCGTCTGGCATGCGCTGGCTTTCATTTCGATCCACGTCACGCGGTCAATCGCGGTCCCTCGACAACGCACAGCCTCCCGGTGCGGACGTGCGCTGCAAGATAATGAACGGTGCAATAAAAATAAATCTACAATGTTTTTCTCTCGCCTTTGATTTGCTCTCATTAATGGCGTTTGATTGGACGAACGGACAGAACGGAAGCACTCATTGGCTATCACTGCGAGCCCTGCGTGCGTCCTGCTGCTGGATATGCTCTCCACAACATCCACAGCCACGAATCGCAACGTTGTTTCGAGCCATTTCGGCCACGGCCGGGGTGGTTGGAAAACAATTTCCTCGATCACCACCAGCCACGGCATGCAACAAACCGTGCAATGTTTGTCTCTCGGAATGCGGTTAACGCAATGCGATGTTCCGTTCCGGTGTTGGTAGCGGTTTTTTTTTTTAACCGACAGTTTTTCCTCATTTTCCGTGATGATAATTTCATCCCGCTTCGCTTCTCGATTGCCATTTCGCCATTTCGACCGGTGTTAACGGTGCCTCAATTTCAATTAATTACAAAATCCAACCCCCCGCACCCTCCAGCGACGCGGCCTGAGTTTAACTGAGCCGAATAATCTTCTGTTGTCACCCCACAGGGGGATGGTACTCCCCTCTGCACCCCGGGCAATAACGCGAATGTCCGATACTGGGATTTATCAGATTTCATGCTTTATATTTGCTGCACGACGCAGCGTCCCGTGGGCGCATCATTCAAATTTCATTGCGTTTTAAATGCCTGCTGCTATCAGTAAACCACCTCATTGGAGAGGGAGTGGGGTGAAGTAAGCATTTCCAACCGAGATTTTCCGTCCGAAAAATGACAAAAATGGCACAGAGGGCCTTGGGTAGAAGGTGAGGGGTTGATCATAATAATAAATCGACAAATATCGAAACAATCTGATGCACACGCGTTGGAGTGTGGTCCACCAACCAAAAGTGGGATAATAATTTATTAACGAGTGCACGACAGCTGACAAGGGACCGTGCTATTGCGGTTGCCTTTTTTTCAACGGAATGCATCCCTGACTTCCTGATTAACCAAAAATTTAAATCCCGATTGTTACTCCCCGCCATATTAATTACATTATTGCAATCGTCCGTTCACTGAGCTGTGTGCAATTGCTCCAGGGCTAAGTGCTGTGAATCAATAACCCACCGACCCCCCGGGGGAGGTTGATATCTTAAAAGCCCTCTCTTACTGCATATTGCATAAGCATGATGAACTCGATATTGATTAGCATCAGGATGGGATGAATTGGTTAATTCAAAACTCGTGTACTCCTTTCCGAGATGCACAGATGGATGGAGCTCCATCAAGGAAAGATGTGAGAGAAGCGAGCAGCATGTTTCGTTTGCATGTCTGACCATGAATAATGCAACGCATGGTCAGCCTCACAAGATCGGCATTGGCAGCGCGTGTGCGTGCACGTCTGAGTATAAACTAATTTTCCATCTTTCTTTGCCTCTCGGTCGGTCTTGCTGGGCAACTTCCAGTCATCGCCCACGCGAGCGCCTTCTACCGCCCCCAAAAACCGGGGGTTTGGAATTTCCCACTGAGAGATATAAATTTTCAGAACATCCAACCGGCTCCGGTTCCCGCTCTAGGATGCACGCATGCACGTCGCATCGTACGCACTAAAGCCTCCCTTGTCCGGTTGAATAATCGTTCAAACAATCGTTTTCGTCATTCCGAACGGGGTGGGGAGGGGACCCTTAAGCATAATACATTATTCACGACCATGCAACTACCAGCGGCCATTGTTGGCGGCGTATAGTGGCGTGTCCGAGAACCGGGAGTGGCCATCGCTTTGCCATCATGAAACTGGAGGCGTTTTGATCCTTCATCGTGACGAGGATGTAAGACTCACTAACCCAGAAGCAATGGCGACAAATACAGCAAATCATGCTGGACTCCTGCAGAGCCAGAAACAAAGGAGAGATACCGAGAAATAGATGTTCCCAATCACTCTTCGATGGTTGCTTGATGGGGCAGGTTACATCGATAAAGTAATGACAGCTAAAAGGGTTTCTTATTTCGAATTCTTTGGTGAGAGCATCTCCTGCCGAATGAAAAAGGACCAAGACGGATTAGTTATTTCTATTTAGTGGCGAATGTGAATTCAATATTATTATCCTTTATCCTGTTTGCGAGATCTTCCACTATCGTCGAAGGTTCATCATCAATTCATCATCTACATCATTAGTACCAGCGATCATTCGAATCCTGAACGGCTGCACTTGAATTGAATCAATTGAAAGCATTCCTTCTTCCGCCCATCTGAAACGAAAAAAATAAGGATTATAAATGAGAGAAATTCCGATAAAAAAAATCCTCTTACAAACCATCATCATCATTACTATTCTCATCGTCGCTTCCGGGGGGATTGTTTGCTGGCATGAAAAATGATCCCACTGTGCACTACAAGAAAGGATATGCTCCCATGCCCGGATCTAATCGTCACCAAAATCACACATACACATCGAAAGCGAAGTAAAAAAGAAATCATCCTCTTCCTCGCACTCCACCAATCCACATGTCCGATGAAAGATAAATCCTTTTCAAGTCGTAATTGATTGCGTCAGGCAAAAGTCCGGCGAGTCCCTTCATCCGTCAGCTGTCAGCTTGGTCTGTAGCTCACAAAACCAGATGATTGTGTGTCTCTCTGTCTCTCTCTCTCTCTCTTTTCAATTGAAATATATGTCCTTAGCACGCGACATTTGATGAATACCTAATGGTTTTTGATGAAGATCCTGGAGTGATAGTGATCGTACATGTCAGCGCCTGTACCGAGAAGTCCTTGCTACTAACGTTCAAATGCTCAACTCTCTCTCTCTCTCTCTCTATTTCTGTAACGAGTGTGGTACAAAACTTAAAACCCTCAAATCATTACAACGAACCGGCGCTAGCGCTCTGTTTAACAAAGTGCTAATCGTTTCAACACATACTTTTGGCCAGACAAAAGCGCACCTTTTCAAAGGAACCAACTGTGGTGCTGCCTCATCCATGAGCACCATGAGCGGCCAGCGGTAAGCTGGTTTCACCTTTCCCCTTTCGTTGAGCATACACCCAACATAGATGCAACATGGTGAGGTAATTATTTCAACAATAACTTCATCATAATCCACTGACCATTAGACACATCCCACACGCTCTCTCTCTCTGCTCTCTCTGCTCGTTGGTCGAGTGTTGAACATGGTTCGGTCGAAGCCACGTCAGCTATGTTGACGCTCGACTTCTATTATTTATTTGCTTCCATTCCACTATTTGCGTAACGTGTGGCTCTAATTCCCGCGCCAGGTAAGCTCGGGCAGTTGATCTGAAATTGAATAAAGTGCACAGGAAGGGAAGAGGTGCAGCTGATGGACAAAGGACAATATGTAGCGATGCACACCGCCGGTTGGCTCCACGAAAAGTAGCTACACGTTAAATCATCATTTGACGCCATCAGGCTAAACGTGCCCTGCCCTGCGTACCCTGGCAGCCAAACACCCATTCATCAGCGTTGGCATCAGCTTATGGTTGTGCCAGCGCAGCGTGCAGCACCACCATTTATCGGGCCATTTGTTGCAGTAAACATGCCGGTACGGTGTGCGTGCGCCACGTGTTTTTCGTGGCGCCTCCATCGGTCGGAGAAGAGATGCTGCTTACAGGTCGACGATGATGATGCTGATGATGCTGATGACGATGGTGCAATGTGCGGTAACGGCGGTGGCAATGACCAGTGCGTTCGAGAGATAGCGATGAAGGCCTGAGACCAACCTGATTAGTTTCCTGCTATGAGTCCTGTGCCGCAATTACGCAGATGCATTTCGACGTCGTTGGAATAAATTAAGTAGTAATCAGGGGGGGAGCTTGCTCAACGTAACTGGAGCCCCTTCTACATGCACCATTTCCAATCGTTTGATCATTTTTGGAGTAGCTTTGGTGAAGTATTCTTCATTTTTCATTCATCTAGCCCATCAATGCAGGTATGTGCACTAGTCGCTCATCAGACATGCACACATATCTGGCATTAACCACCAGCAAGGCGAGTACCTGATGTAGTTGGAGTGTCCAGGGACTGGGACCGAAAACCAAATAGGAAATGATGCTCCTCCCTGTGCCTCCATGTTGTGGTTTCAGCATAAATAAGGTTCCCCCTTTCGTGGGCGAAGAATTTTGCTCGAATCGAAGTGTCTCTCTTGATGATGATGCTGATGATGACGATGCAGCCCGCTGTGCTCTGTGGTATCAAGTATCCCTTACCCTCCCAAAACTTCCACTCCAAAGCGTCCTGTGACAAGTCTAGCGAAGGACACCGGACCGAATGAAATATGAAACCTCCTCTCGGTTTCCGTACACATCCAGACGGTCCCATCATCATCGTGATCATCATCAGTAGCAGCGTTGCGAACGCACCATCATCATCACCATGACTGTCGTCGTATCACTCCGGCATGCGTTTTGACGGTGGCGACGCTGTTATCGGCCAGCCAGCCTGCGACAACGACGACGACGACAAACTGTATTTAACAAAACCAAACTGACCGAGTTGTAAATTTTGCTCCTGCACACCGACCTGCAACCTGCTGCAACTACGCTTGTCCATCCTCTCCGGGGCTATTTATTGCGTGGCATTGCACCGGCATAATGGCGAAATGAAGGGCGCACGGCCGCTCGCCCGCCCGGTATGCGGTCTACTCCCCGGTGGGAGCCGGCGGCTTGTGCAAACATCGAGAGTAGATTATAAATGTAAATTAGAAGAAGAATGCATTCCTGCGTTGCGTTGCAGGAACTGCTCATAGCCCTTACCGTCTATCACTGGACGCTGGGCTTCGTGGTCGAGTCCTGGGAGCCTGGGGGGAGTTCCCATGATGAAGGGCCTCCCGGACAGCGCACGGCACTTTAAGGCACGGCATGCTGCAGGGTTGTTTCGGTTGTTTTCTGCCATTATTCACCAGACCGCACCACAGGGAGAGATGGAGAGAGGGAGCGCGACACAGTGACAAGGTGATAGGTGAACCTATCATTCTCGATTCTAGTTAAACAAGCGGCACTAGCTGCTGCTGCTACTGCATTCTGGCCATCAGAAGCATGCATGCAGTCGGGACATCAGTTCAGACAGACGGAGTGCATCCCCTTTGCATTGGAGTTGCGTTCAGAAAGGACGATGCATCGGCAAAAGGACGTTCTAGTAGAGTCCCCCGGACGCCATAGGGAATGCCAAACATATAGCTCCTGCTCCTGAGTGTCCCTTGGTGTTGTTTAATATTTATCCCGAACCCTCGGTGACCGGGAAGAGGGGGGGGGGGGGGGGTTACGTCTGCCGGATGTCGCTTGACTACGTCTCCCGTTATGGCGCTCAGTGTGGTCATGGTCGCCGGACAGTGTCCTGCGCTCCGATACATATATTTAATTTAGCGAAACCGAATTCGTCGAAACCAAAGGCAGACTACTGTGCGTCGCCAGTGCCAGGGCAAGCGTTAATTGTGTGAATGCGTCTGTAGATATCGAGAATGGCTGGCCGGTAAAAGCTGCGGTCCGGGCCATCGTCGAGCAGTGAGATTTGCCATTTAATTTGTGTTTTACCGTTAGCGAGCGAACGAGTCACCGCAGATAGTCGCAGGAGCGTCACCTTGTCTGGCCACTTGTCTGGCTGCGCGCGACACGAAAAGAGGTTTGCCTCCTAATGTTTCTAATGATTTCGAACCACCGCGATGATAATGTCACTCTGTGTGGGAACGATCCTGTGATGCCGTCGTGGCACGCCAAGCTCGCGCTACCTGCTGCAACCTAGACAGAACAGTTACGCAACGTGTTGTGGCCACCTTGCACCGTTGCGCTGATGCAACCAACGTAAGGTGGCGCTCGATATGCAGCTGCACGCGCACGGCCGGCAGTTTATCTGGTCTCCCTGCAGCAGGGATCCATTTCGCCATTTTGAGGACAGCGAACGGATGCATTCAGTTTATTTAAACGCAGCAGCCGGCGGGTTTGGTTTTCTTTTTTTCGCTTGCTCAGCACGC
>NC_064877.1:19220000-19240000 GCF_943734665.1 Anopheles aquasalis
TGGGCTGACGGTTGACGCAACGGACGCTATTGATGGCTGTGTTAGATCTCGAGTCGCTCGCGGCGCTCCTGTCGCTGCTGTTATGCCTGACACTAATCTGAAACGTTTAAGCTGCAGAACATTAGAACCATTATACGCTAGCTATTAGTCAACGCAATCGTCAATACTATGGCTCCTTCTAATTCTTCTTCATCTTCATCTGCAGCAGCCGAACAAACAAGGCAACAAGAAGATGGGCCCTCGTGATGGAAAACATTGTCCTGTCCAAATTGTGCACATTTTTCAGCAACGAGATCCCCATCATCGTTTTGCATGTTGCAGGCAGCAGCAGGGCAGAGCTAATTTCCTGTTTGACGTTTCCATTTGCTTCGCTTCGGTAGAGATTGTTTGGGTGCTTGGGCTCTTGAGTTTGGCTGGAGATTAATACGATTTGATTTGGCATCACAACAACGGTTTTTTGGCCTTTTCATTTGGGAGTTCTCAGGCACATTGTGGCACAGTATGAAGCAGCACAAGGTATTGCAAAATTGGTTTTTGGGACTTTTGTGAAACTCTCTAATCCCTCTCTCTCGAGATTCTTTTCGTTTCTTTCTCTTCTATTGACCAGAAAGGTAAGACGTTGTTTACGTAGCATCTTCTCGGCTTCTCTACAACACATCACCATCAAAACTACAGAACACGCAGACACACCAGTGCTCATAAAAGTTTATATCTATTACGGAGAATGTACCAGTTCAATGTTCTTCCTACCACCCTCGTGCGGGGTGTAGAGAGTATCTGACCTCAAAGAGTGTGGGGCCACCCGTTGACGATGGTGGCCACGGTTGTTCGGGAGAAAATCAACAACAATCGCTCACAAACCGAATCGCGCATCTTCACGTGCGCGGTGTGACCTGGTGTTTATGGCTGAAGGAGAAGGAAGTCGAAAAAAAAACACACAAAATCCTCCACGGACCCCCAGACCCCATGGCGCTGGCTCTCCCTTTCTCTCTCTTTCTGTCGTGGTGTCTAATTGACATGCAGTGCCGTGCCATGCTGTGCGCGTGTTGTTTGGAGCTAACGTTTTTATGAGTGAAGTTCCCATTTTACGATTAATAAATCAACCGATAAGCCGACAAGCGACGAAGAATGAAAGACTTCCTGTGGAATTATTCATACCAGCCGAGGCCAGGCCTGCGGGCCAGACCAAACCATGCCTTTGACGCTCTAAACACATCGACACACACATTGTTTTGGTGATGGCCACAAACGGATTACGCCTCTCTTCCACGGACATCATACTCAAGGCTCAATCGGGGATGTTACTTAGATTTGATTAGAATGGACCTCGGAGTGGGGCCAAACAGTGAGCTTTTATCTCACTCGCAGCATGAGTCGTGGCCACTCAAGAGAAGAGCTGGCTGGTTATTAATGTTAGGAGACGTTAATACGCCAAAGCTATTATGGCGAAGAGCATAAGCGATTGTCGTCTTTATGACAGCTTGGCATCAATGGTTTGGTGGCTAATTAATTAATGCATTCCCTTCAAGATAGCAAGCAACATAACTTTTCAAAGATATCCGCCATCATACGAAGCACAATCTCCACACCGAACGATGATGTATGGCGGGTTCCTGGCCACTGCAAACAACACGGTTCCGTCTGGTTCACGCGTCCATTGCAATCTTTGTAATCATATTTCACACCGAGAGCATCGCTGGGCGATAACCTACACGAGCCGTGCGATCGCGTTTACTGGCTGATCATGATCCAGGGCAGCAGCAGCAGTAGCAGACTCCTTAATTATGCCTGCACGCGAAACACGAAAGGAGGGCTCGACTTTGGACAGGGTTTTTGCCCATCATGCGATATCGAATCGCGTGGTCTGGATCCACAATCGGGTGCATTGAGGGCCCAATGCACCAGTTTGCCGATAAATTTCCCGATGAAATTGAGTTGTACGGTAATTACGAAAGCCATTAGCGGAACCGGTAGACTTTTAGCGAGCAGTAAACCTCTGGCCTAGTAGCCGGCCGCCGTCTTTACACCGTGAGCCCTACCTAACTCGATCAATTTCCTTCTTCTTTCGCTCCACTCTCTCCGTAGCCGATGATTCGATGACATCCAGGACCAGGAGAGCTTGATTACAAAACCCCCGGTTGTTCCCCTAGGTTCTAGCGTGTTCTGAGGAAAATGGCAATATTTCTTCCTTTCTTTCGTTCACCACGCTGGCAGCTGGTAGTAGTTTTTGGGTGGTGGGGAAGGTTTAGTGCTCAGCGTCCGAACCGAAAACGAAGCCGAATGGTAATTTATGGTCTCGGCCGAAAACAAACTTTTCTACGGAGCAAAAGGCAGCACGACGAGGACGACGAATCCTTAATTTACGTCGATGGGATGATGGCGCGTGGGCGCGAAATCGCGTGCACCACCGCGTGATGGATGAAAGGTTCTTTCATCGATAAATGGCAATACGTGGCCCAAAGTTTTTAATACCGTTTCGTCCTGCAGCGATTCCCGGTCCTCCCGGTTCGCTGGCTGGCATTAAGGCTGGCAAGGAAGAGCGTAGCCCGAAAAGGGTGGGCATCTATCCGCGTTCGACATCCATCTTCCGTGAGGGGCAATCTTTTATCCCCTTATCGGAGGCCTTCCAATCTGAAAAAAGCCCCGTTCCCGTTCCTTCTCTCCTTTTTCGAGTGTGTTTTTTTTTTGTTTGTCGAGCCCAGTTGTTGCTTTCTTTAACTTCATTTTGTTTTCGATGATCTCGGTGGGTTTTTTTTTCAATTTCCCGCTCACCAGTGCCTTCACGGTGGCATGTGTCCTTTGATCTTCGAGTCTTCGTTCGTCGTCCTTTTTCCTTTCTCCAGTTTTACGCTTCGGTGAGAGTGTTTTTTCCTTCCTTCCTTGGCGTATTCCTCGTGCCTGGTAAACGGCTGGCGTTCCCTAAACCGAATTATTCAAGGCTAAGCCGATGGCGCCCTTACGAGGGTTTAATGAGATGGAGAGGAGCACGATGCACTCTCAAGACGAGGATGGATGAGGCATCAATCGCTCTAAGAGTGATCCATTATGTGCTTATATTGGCTTCCATTGTCAGCTTCCCCGTGGCGTTCGCCAGATGCATTCTGGGTACAAGTGTTGGGATGTTTTGCAAACAGCCAGCATGTTTTTCTTAATCTTGTTGGCTCAAGAATCCAGAGTCATTCAACCTTCCAGGGATAATCTAGAGGGTAGAATGGAAAGGTGAAGGTAGTTATATCGAAAATCCTACAAAACTATCTTTCTGCATCGACGAGCAGAGAGGTTGCAAGCTGTCGACGATCTGCAGAGGACCGCTCGGTCTCTAGGAACTCTTGAATGTGTTTCGATGCGGCACAAAATCTTGATATTTACATGAAGCTTAAAATAATTATCTGCACACAAGATGGGGCAAGCTGAGGGCCTAAACTTTCTCTCTCGACGACGACGACGACGACTACGAGTCTCGAGTGTGTTCCCATCCCCGAGGCCGTGTACCCGTTATCAAGACCGTTAGGCTTCCCTGGAACTTCCTGTAAGACGATGGCTCTGTCATCCCAGACATTTAAGAAAATAAACAATGCTTCTTGGAACCCTTTTCCGGTATTCACTCATCAGGAATCGATTGAATAGCATCCAACTATGCCCAAGGATGCTGCCAGATTACATCGTTCCCGGTATACTCGATGGATATGCTGGGTATCCAAACATCTTCCCCATCCAGACAGACTTTTGAGGAATGTGTTTTTTGGTGGAAGAAGATGCACCGAGCGATGTCCATTCACCCCCAGCATAACAAGCCCACCAGAGTCCGGACCGATTTTATTGTTCTCGTCCGTTCAACTGGTCAGCACACGGTGATAACCCTGTGCCATGTGTCCCCAACAGAGGCAACACGGACACGGAAGGGATGCCAGGAAACCAGGATAAACACAAAACTTGGCCGAGAAATAAATGAAGGCAGACACTAGGCACGGAAGACGCATTTCTAAGAAGTTCCTCGGTTGTCGTCGTTGTCGTAAAACTGTAAAGGCGACCTTAGCTGATGTTGATGAATCGTTGAAGAACGGAAAGGGAGTGCTTCCTCTGGTCGTTAGCGAGGACTGACCGTCGGCCGTCATCGTCAGCCTGCTGGTCATCTTTTACTGGCCTCTTCTGGTGCTGCGATACTATCTTCCAAGGCGGTATCTATTTCAATTTTATTATCCGCCAGTTTTGCAGATGAGAAAAGATGACACTCAAGGCGCTCATCTCGCCGTACTGCCCGGTGACGACATGGGGAACGTGTTGTCCAACGCTCTCCATCCTCCCCGCTCGATGCTCTGCTGGCTGTCACATCGTTTCTGCGTTGAATCCTTTTCATGTCCAGTTTTATCATATTACTGGAGCACTGAAGACTTCTTATGACACACGAAGGGGCATTAGACGTCCTCGTTTGCGTTGTAGTAAGCCTTGGCGTTGTCAGGCAGAGGCCAGGAGAGGAACATTGAAATGGACACTACAGGAATCACTTCGGAAATGGCCATTTTGTCGAAGACACAGCACTCCCTTGTCATTTCTCTAAGCCAATGTTCGAATAGCCCAGAAGACGGTTTAATACTGTTCGAAGCCAAGTCTCAGGTCCGATAGCCCGGACCGGTGGTGAGGTTTTTTCTGCTTGTCCGGCCACTTGGCCAACGACATGTAACGACATGTTGCCACAATGAGGACGCACGTCAACTTTGTTAGCTCCTCCGCTAAAGGGGAGAGGGCTCTTTCGAGAAATAAGATCCCCACGAGGGTCCACCGACACCACGGGTGCGGTCATTGACTCAAAGGGGCTGCGTGTGGGGCGCGGAAAGTGATGCTCATCCGGCGGGTTATGCAACTGCACAATCTGCTTAGAGAGCCGCCTGTTCGCCGCTGCTGCTGTTGCTGCTGCTGATCCTGCTTAGCGAGACCTGGCGGCTTGCAGAAGACGGCAGACCTTAGACCGCCGAGTGCATTGAAGCGAAGTTTTCACGTGAAACCTGAGCTCGCGCAATCAGCTTTTCATTATTATTGGATGACGAACGATGTCGTCGGTCGTTCAGGCTTCGCCACGGCTTGGAACACGAACTGGAAGAGCCTTTGGCCTTCGGTACAGACGATACGATCGCTCGAGAAGGGCTCGTGACGTTTTAATTTAAATCGAATTCCATGCCCACCACACGGGTTGCTGTGACGCAAAAGTAATAATCAACAGTCAGCCAGCAGCAGCTGTAGCGGCAAACCAGAGAGCAAAGTAGGCGGCCACCTTGGCAACCGAGAAGCAGTCTTGACCCTCGGGGCGGTTCTTTCGCAAACTAAACGCAACACTCCAAACACACAAGTCGCAGTTCCGGTTCAACTGGCTGATACTCCTCCTCCCTCCCGCTTCCTGATCTGATCTCCCCTGTCAAATGCAATGCGGGATTTATTGGTTTACTTTGGTCAAAACTCGCTTCCTACCCTGGCGCTCCAGCACACTGCGTACCTTTTCACGCCACTAGTTCTACTGTTGCTGTAATAACCAGTGTTCGGTGGGAGCCACGCAACATGGCACCGATGGCGATGCCTTGCTAAACTTCCACCACCGCCCCCTGGGGGGTTATGTGCGAAAATTAATGCTTTTCGGTGCCAAATGTCTAATCGAAAATTTCGTCCAAAAACACAACACACGGCATGTGATGCGGTCTTGTGGGTTGTTTACTGAGCCGCTGGTATTGTTGCAGCGCAGTTTTCCGCTTCCACCACAGCTACATGTAACGTTTCTTTTGTGGGAACTATGGTCACACGCGGGCGCAGCAGTACCTCTTCTGTCGTAAATCTCACGTTCCAAACCGATCCGAACTTCTACATGACTCGAATGCCCCGAGAGGAGGTACCTACTTACAGCATGTTGTTCAATTCTTTGTGCCAGAGCAGCACTAGGGCCAGTTTTTTGCCATCGATCCTGCTGCAGCTCTCCAGTTGTTTCGGTATTAGTTAGTTAGAGCTCAAGTTATAAATTACACCAGTACAGCAGCATGCACGATCGCGGGAATTGTAGATGCAGGTGCACTACCAGTACTTGTTCTCTTTCCTCCAGTTTGTGCCTCCAATCAAACCAGAAACCAACAGTTCTAGGCAGCTTATTTGCCGAACCTCACACTTCACACTGCGAGATGCAGCCTCCAAAATTGGCTCCCGGAGCCCGGTGGCTGGAGGCTTAACATCGCTCTAATGGATGTGTTGGACATATTTCATGGTTTTATACTTGCCCATGAGCCACCATGACAAACCATGCTGGCCCCTTAGTATTGTGATATGGTCACACAGGAAGGATTCCAGTTCCGAAACGATCGGCACCACAATCGGTCATGTTTTCGCTCTTATCGCGCACAGGGTGAGAGTTCCTTTTCATTAACGAATTCGGTTTACTGGAAACTGGTCCAGGCCATAAGCGGGCTTAAAGCTATCCTTTACCGCTTCGATTCACTTCCCAACCGTACTCGAGCCCCCGGGTTCTCTTATAAGCGGCCCGGTTTTCGGTTGAGTACCCTACCAGGGGGTGGGTGGTTCTCGGGCCCCTCAGGTCAGTCTTATCTCCATCTCGTCCGGATCATTTGGCTCAAGTTTCCTGCAGCGGGCTTAACCGGAGTTGTTGGCCCTGGCGTGTGTGGTGGTAGGAATTCGCCATCGCCCCGAACCCCGTAACAAACGTCGAAGAGCTCTTTAACTCGGCGCGACTTCAAGTATTTCCTTTCCGTGCTCCGTGCTTCATTCATGCGAATCCACCTTCACTCCAGCCCCACAGAACCGTACCGTGAGCACATTAGCATCGGCATGCCGTAGTCCGTGACATGCATTCACCGATCTGGCCCTTTGCTTGCTGCCCCCGGGCCCCTACCCTGGTTCCGGATCGCATTCAATGACTACCAGCGACGACGACGACGACGACGACGAGGGCTTCGTTATAGCTGTGCACTGGAACTCTGGCCACTGTTGTTGGCACTCTACTTTGGCAAAATAAAACCACATTCAAAAAAGAGGCCGAGACCCTTTCCGGATTGTCCTCGCTCTCGCTCGCTCTTTCGTTCTTCCTTTTTTTTTTTGCTTCTTGTACGCCATCTTCTGCACCTTTTTTTTCATCTTCAGGATGCAGATATTATTGGCTTCTTATGCGGCCAACATTATGCGGGGCCCATTGTTTATGGGATTTTCAAATTTTTCGGTTTTATGCCCTCACGGGGCACTGCACTTCTCTATGACAATCCACTTCCCCTGCCGTGAGCCCAAACAGGGGTTTTGCTGCTGCCTCCTTCCTCCTGCTTGGTGGTCCCTTCACCTTGGACCTTGGTGCTGGCATCGTTGCCAATGACGACGACATTAAACTGGGAATTTACTCGACTAAAATGGTTATTTAGGGTAATCTTGAGGCAGGGAAACGAAGTAATAGACTTCCGTCCTAGCTTCAGCTGTGTCACGCTGCTACAAACTCGCTAATAAATCAGCTTACAACCGAAATTGCCACCACCTGAACCTAAAGAAAAACTTTTTTGATTAAATATTATCATTTTACGCACAGTCCTGTGTATCTCAAAGTACCGTCAGCGTCTAATCACAACACAAACCATCTTTCCATCTCTTCCGCAGTGACCGAATCGCTGTTTGCGACCGGCGGCTATAATACTCCACCGGCAGCCTCCCCGTTTCTCCCCTGTTCGCCACTGGAACTGGTCGCCAAGAACTTCCACAGCAGCACCGGAACGGCACTCTCCTTCAGCCAAGTAAGTATCCATTCGTCCATCCATCCGCTGGTGAAGCTTCCACGTTAATCTGGGTTTTCACGCGACCAGCGGCCAACTTTTTCCGGTAAACATTAGGCCCAGGCCGCGTCCATGGAAAATGCCGTTGCATTCGTCGGCCTCCGCGACCCGGCACGGCACGTCAATCAGATGCCGGGAGTGTGGTACGTGAGGATCATGCGTTCCGGAGCTTCCCGGTCAACTCCGCAGCCGGCTCCCGGGGAAAAAGATCGATTATGGGGTGTCCCCCCTCTCGATGGTCGATTTCGGAGGAGTTTTTTTGTTTTCTTTCCTCTGCTGTTGCTCGTTCCTGCTCGTAGTACTCACAGTGGGCCACGGCCGTGTGCGCTTGTCACTCACGCTGGGCCACGGACCAAGCCGGATCGGCCGGGAGTTTGAAAAGGAAAAGTGTCATTAATCAAAGCACGCGACTCGCGGTAGTTTCGGGTAGGCATCTCGGCTTCGCTAGTGGAGATATGGCTTGGTTTTCGATCACGTTTGGACAGCCTCTCGACGTGGTGTCGAAGTGGAACGACGCATACATCGCACGCTTCCCATCGTTTGCTTCCGCTCGCTCTGTTCTCTGTGTATGGACGTCATGGTGCGTTAGGATGCTTCCCCGCGCGAGCTGATGGACGCTGGTGGTAGTACCCCCAAACGCGTAAGCCAACGTCGTCAAGATTATTGATGAGCTGTGGAAACAACGCTTCACGACTGCCATGTTTGCTACGGACTATTTGACTTGTTGTGCGGATCCTCATCCTCACAGAACGCTGTTCTCTTGTGTTGTACTGTGTTGTTTGTTGCCATCCGGAGTTTTGTGCCTAGAGCGTTAAGCAACGCTGCTGGAATGCCCCAGAACGCACCACAGTCCCATGTGCAAAAAATTAGAATCAAATATGGAACCAAATCGAAAAAAATCTTTGCAATAACTCTTAAATATTTCTAACGGAATTACACTTTCACAATAAATTAGTAAATTGGTTTAGGAATAACTCACAATGTATCCTTTCGACTACCAGAGCTACTAAGATGCGTTTATTGACGATCGAAAACAGAAGAACAAACGCCAATTAGGCACAGGATGCTTTGATGCTCATCGATGCATGCGACGTGGTACTGTTTAAAGAGCCTTTTTAAGGAATTGATGGTCCATTTACGCCGGAATTTATTTTTGTCTTCTTTTCATTTCCCGGCCTATCTCAAGTGGGAACAAATACACATCGCATAATTATGAATACGTCTCCCGCGAAGTGACTTTAACTTTCTCGAAGCATTAACTTAACACTTATTTCCCTTTTTTCTTTCCCTCATATCGCTCCCACAGGCCAATAGTAGCATTTTCGTGCAATCACAGACCGACTTCATCAATGGCACCACTGCGGTCGCGAAGAAAACCGAAACCTGCATCGGACGGTGGGAGCATGGCACCATAGAACCACTGCAGATACAAGTAAGTACTCCAGCCGCCACCCTTTGCAGGTTTTCGTTCTCGTTTTGAGCGCTTCTTCTCATCCTATAACACCGCTGACCAAGACCGCCCGGTGGTTTGTGTGCCGTTTGATCATTTCTATACCCTCGACACTTAAACACTTTGGTTTCAATTCGTTCGTTCACAACCATTTCCCGGGCGAGTGTCCGCGTAAAGCCATTCGCTAAAGGCTCGCACAATTTGGGGTTCAATTTGTGGAAATTCGATAAACTTCAAAATGCTGCTCGGAAAACATGGAAATTATTGGCTTGTAAAGAGAAATTGGGAAGTAGCAGCAGCAGCAGCAATTGCTTGGAATGGCTTTGGGCGGAAGCAGCCGGAAATCAGTTCAGCTGCATGCTCTTCTTTCTCTATGTAGCTTAGATGCATTTACGGTTCGCCAATCAGTTCACTTACTATAGAACGCTTAATGAGAAGAGACGCTCCAGCTCGATTTGGTTCATGTTTGGCAGTGGATTGTAGCCTGAGGCGAACTACGGTATCACAACAGGACAGAAGAGAAGACACGGCGCGCTCGTTATGCTATGCTGCATCCCATTTTGCCATTCGTTCCGTAGTTCGTTCGCATATCATACCCACACCTCTCTATCCATCTCTACTCCATCTCTCGCATCTCGTATAAAAGCAGTTTTGCGTTTCGCTTTTAGTCCGATTTCGTTCGCTGTTCTTATTGCCTTCTCTACCTTCTATGTTGTGAGCGTTCTCTTCTCGAGTGCTCCTCTCGTGAGCTGTTGTTGTTGCTGTGTTTTGCGTTTGCTCTCCATTTATGTTTCGCTCTGTGCCTGTGCCTGTTTGTATGATGCGTGTGGGTTTTCCGTAGTGTTTTATGAGACGCCAGGCAAGGAGAGATACGTACAAACACACGCGCAGAGACGAGGATCGTTGTCATTCGTTTGCCTGCTTGTGCTTCCTTCCGTCTCAGGTCCCGTCGAACACATTAGTGTCAACGACGCCGACGACAGCAGCGACGACGACAACGACGTCGAGGGTGACACCCGACGTTAGCAGCTTCACGAGCAATTCTCCCACAAGCGCTAGTACCAGCCAGTACCGTGACTCCCATCCGAGCGCGGACTACAAGAGCCGCTACGAGGTCGCAGCACTAGCGGCTGCTCTGCACCGAAGCCGCACGTCCGCCGAGGACATCGAAGACATTAAGGGCGGCCTCTTGCTGCACGATAAATCAGTCGCACGAAATCGATTCAATCACGACGATTCAGGCGACCGTAAACCATTCACGAGTTCGTCCTATGGCGCGCTGAAGCGTAAGCTTCATGCCGTTCTGCTAGAAGCAGGAGCGTTCTGCGAGGATCCGCAGCCGCAGCAGCCGCAGCAGCCGCAGCAGCAGACCTCCAGTTACGGTGCTGTTGGCCAAGTGCGCCATCATCAGACGAGTGCCGCACCGAGGCAGCAACCGGCGGCGGTGGATGCACCGAAGCAGCTCGAAGCGGCCACTGCACCGGACTTTCGAGCTGCCGAGGAACAGTCAAGGTGTCATCGGGCACAACCTGCAACTGCACCGGTTGCAGTTGCATTTGCAGGCAGCGTCACCAGTCAAGCGGCTGTCCCAACGGTCACGACCACGCCAACTAGCGAAGCTGTCAATCATAGACCTCGGCGTCGCTGGGCCGCCCTTCATTCTGCACACGTGGCACACGAGTCGTGCGGCAGCAGTGCCAGCAACAGCATCCACGGTGACAGTGCACCAACCTCGCACCAACCCTTGAAGAGCTCTTCCAGCGTTCCTGAAGGACAAGAGAAGATAGAAGCAGGAGTTGCAGCTTCCGAGCGACTTCCGAAGAAGCGACGCTCGGTGCGATTCGAGTCGAGTGCCACCTTCGCCACGACTTCTGCTGCTGTTGCTTCTGCTGTTCATCATCAGCATCATCAGCATCATCGTGACACGGACACCGGGACCGTTGCTCACGTAAGTTGTTTCCATGGGTGCTGGCGAGTGTTGTTCCGCGATGTTCAGATATCAAGCAAAGGTCCGCAAAGATCTGTTGTCGAGAAGCGCGCAGTCCTTGCAGCTTGTTTGTTTGCATCCTCCTCTCTTTGACCTAACTGGCTTTCGCTTCGTCCACAGCCACACACCCCCATGTGGTCAATATGTTGTGTTTAAGTTGTGCTTCATGAGGCTTTATTTTTGGGATTTTTTCGTTCTTTACGTTTTTTTTTTCTTCGATGTATTCCACCGGATTGCGACAATTGCAAAGTGACAACAACTGTTTCGCATAACACACCTCGTGGCAGGGAATGCGCCCGACATTTGGGTCTGCAATTTGAGATCCTTTTTTAAAGGGAACACCTTCGTATCCTCCTAACCACAACACGAGCTTCTTCTGCTTACTTAAAGCCAATGCAAATTCGTTCCGAGTACTGTCCCATTACGGGGGAATGCCACATGATGGATGTAATTAATGCTGCAGATTCCTCGCCATTTGTTCCTCTCTCACTCTGCCCCCCGTCTCTACAGCGATTATTTATTGAAAAAAAGGTAGAAAAAAGAACAGAAAATGAAAGGGCCATGAATTATCGGCCATGTAGGTATTCGCATGCTCCCGCCCCACCTTTGAAGGTTGACCATTTCCATTCTTAGCGTGCAGCAACCAGCAGCAACTGCAACATCAATTGCTGTTTGTTGTTGGCCATTTTTGTTTTTTGCCACTTTTGGTAACCAACCTGCACCATGGCCATTGATTGCCGAATGCTGTTCTTCTACTGCTGCTTGGCCTCCCATTTTCCAGCTCCAGGTCGTTGCTGCTGCTGCTGCTGGTGGTGGTTGCAATTATAAATTCACATTATTGCAGCAACATTACCGCGACAAGCGGACAGTCGGCGGGCAATTCGCGTGAACGTGCCAAGAGCGCAAAGGAAGAAACAACGAAAAGAAAAGTCCCAAAGGGGCGAAGCATGCATGTCATTGTTTGCACTGAAACTGGAGAAGATGCAGCAGCAGCAGCAGCAGCAACAGCAGCGTCGCATTTGGTGTCACACCACAAGAAGCACTCGTGATGTGTGGTGTGGTGCAGAGAAGATGGCTAAAAATGCAGCAGCAAATACCACAATCAAGCGATGACAATGAGGGGAAAGGAAAGGGAACGGGGTGACCATGAATCCACCCGGGAAATTAATTCTACAATCGACGACGATCAAGAGGACGGCGACGACGTTTGGTGGCGAAAGCTCCGTTACTCGGTCAGTCAGGTATTCCGGGGGAACACACCGCGACGACAAACGGCATCGTGTGGTGGCCGTTAATTTTTTAATTACGTTCCCGGGATAGTTCACCACCGTGGCCAGCAAGGGGGGTGAAATGCTGTCAAGATTCCGCTATCAGATGCAGTCAGATGCACCTTGTGGACCTCGTGGATGGTGACAGCTACCGTTGTTGTGGCTGCAATTGTGCGAAATGAGCCGTTTGTGAGGCACTGGAGTGTGTCTACGTCGCCGCTCCAAAGGAATAATTTTGGAGTTATTAAATTCGCACAAAACAAAAGGCAACAAATGCGACACACACTGCGAGACACAGTCAGAAAGTGACATTATCATAAACGTATAATCAACAGCTCATCAGGCGAGGCACTAAAAGACGCTCGGCGAGAGCTCGGCGCGCGTCTTCCATAATTACCTTCACAGCCACATCATCGCGATGCCCAGCGAGCCGCCTTCAAAATCCAACCGTTCCAAGCCATTAAATCAATCATTTGGCCCCCCCGAAATGGCAGCAGGCTCGGTGTGCGGTTGTTGTAGTAGGCTGTGGGTTGCTTCTCTTCTAACCGTTGCGTGCGCACAAGGTTCTTGCAACGAGATTCGCTTTGCAACGGAAAACCCTAGGATTATGCGGACACAGTCATGTGCGGAATGTCCCCCTGGTTCATTGCGGTGTTCCGATCCGGCAATCGTTTACTTCTTGCATTGCCTTTTTTATGTTTTCTTTTTTTATCTTTGGTTTCCTTGAAAGAACGGTCCATTGTTTCGGACATTTATGTGTTCCTCGAGGGAGGGTACCATTGGCGACACACGAGTGATGGTGCGACGCCCCGCATCCATCCCCCCCCTGCTAGCGGTTCATTTTTATGTACTTTTTACTCGCATTTAATGTATTTGTCTTGGGCGACGCCCTTAAGCCATGCTAGAGCTGCGCCCCGTGGTCCAGTACGTCTTTTACGGTGATTTTGATTAATTATTTATGAGCTTTCGCTTGACAGTAGATCAAAAACCGGGTGGGTGGTGGGTGATGGTGAGTACAAACCACTACACCAGGGCACCTCCGTAGTCATACTCATGTGACCTTCTTACCAGGAAGACCATTTCGGTGTGAATTGCTTGCGGGGGTTTTTTTTTTTGTTGTGTGTGGAGGAATTTTATGGTCAGTGCTGGTCAGCCACAACCCGGAGACCCGCATGCACCGTTACCGTGTCCCAAAATGGCACAAAATGATGACGCTTTTCAGTGAGCTGCATTGTGGCTTCTTGTGCTTTGGTTCATCGTTCACTTGCCTTTTCTAAAATGTTTCTAATCCATCGAGAGATAGATGAAGAGTGCTCTATACTATTTGAGGACAAGATCACTGACCGTGGGCTGCTCTTCCACCTCTTTCCAGATCAAACGTGAACCGTGCCAAGTGTCGGAAGTGACGACATCCAACAGTTTTGAGGCGACCAACACGACCGCCCTTAATGCCATCATAAAAATCGAAGCCTCTTCACCGAAGGGCCTCAACAGTAGTAACAGCGGCTGCAGCACCACAAGCAACCCTTCGATCGCAGCTGGTAGTAGCCGAACCAGCGGCATCAGCAGCAACAGTAGCAGCATACTGAGCCACAGCAGCGCCAGCATCATCAGTAGCGTTGCCGTTGGAGGCCACAGTGGTCACAACGGAGTTGGTGGTGGTGGTGGTGGTTCGGCCCTCGGTGGTTCGAATCATCCCGGAAACGTGAGCGCCACCACCACGACGACCACGGCGATGGATCACCTTGGTTCGGGCGCAGCGACGGCCAACAGTGGCGCCATCCCGGTTGGCATTGCGGTTGCCCGGCAACGGCTTCAGGAGAGCAGCTCATCCACTCCATCGCCCCAGCTGCACCAAACCAAAGAGCTGAACCGTTTCGGTATCGGTTTTGCGGCTGCCGCCGCTGCCGCCGCAGCTGCAGCGGCCGCGGCCGGTGGCGGATCGGCGCTCAATGCCGCCTCATCCACCGATTTGGGTAAGTGGCCCCAGGCCGGGGTAGTATTCCCATCCATCATCATCTGTGCGCACTGCTGCCCATCGATCATCATCCGATCATCGGAATCGATCGCTCATTCGATTGTGTTTTCATTCCTTCCCTTTCTCTCTAACCTGTTGATGATGCTCGCGCTCATTCATATGCATCGCACGGCCACACAATTCATCATGATGCCGTGGCCGGAACGCATGGCAACAACAACAACGACCGACGACCGACGATGTCTCCGGAAACCGGTTCCGGAAGCAGCAGGCTGTGGCACGCCGAGCCTCGGGCAAAATATGTTTTTCACCGGCACCAATTCCGCACCACCAGCCCTGTGGCAGTATCCAGGTAAGTGGCCAATACCCGATCCTCACACAAGCACGCACACCAACATGCACACACACAAACATGGTGATCGCACCAATGGCGGAGCATCGTTATGCTCCGCCCCTCCCTGCAGTGGGCCAATCAGCAGCGGGGACGCAGCTGGCGATGATCGTGCACCATGCGGTGGAGGCGCTATCTTATCTTGGTTTAGGGGCAGAATTATGGTCATAAATTCGATCAATGAGAGTGGTTTTTGAATTTGAAAATATATTAAGGAATTGATGGAGGGAAATATGTTTGGGGCCACTGGAAAGTCACTTTGGGATTGTTTTCTGATGAAAACAGTTAAGTTTTTTAAGGTTTTCGCGGATGACAATCTAAAGTACAATATATAAAGACGAATAGTATAAGTTGTGATTAAAAAAAAAAAAAGAAAATATGATCATGACACCACTTTTTTTGGGAAATTATGCTAAAAACATATTTTGAGTTGAGCGTAATAATTCAATGCTGGATCATCTGAGACATGGGAATTGATATTCTTTCGTTAGATAATAAGTTCCTCTAGCTTTCCCCGGTACAGCTTTTGGAAATCTCTATTTTCCAAGTTTTTGGAACATTTTTTATGTAAAAAGCATAAAACTTGTAACAATTTTGCTAAAAAATGGAGCTATTGACAATTACTTTGAGTCAATTATTATTGAAAACATTGTGCTGGATGGATGTTTAAAAATTGTAAGCATGGTTGTCAGTTTTGCTTCAATTTGTCTCAAAATCGAACAGATTATTCTTAAAAGGCTCACCAATCAGGGAAAAATGAAGAGGAAAATGTTATAAACTAAAATCAAATATATTAGCCCCTCAGATGCAGATAGAGTACACGTAGCGGCATACTTTTGGGTTGGATTTCCCTCTAGAGAAATCATTTTTTGTGTAACTCATCCGGCCATTAGTCGAAGTAGGTTGCATTTCAGTCTCGGCCTGCTGGTCTGCTGCATCTTGATGCAATAAAGTTGCAATTAAAACGCTTCGCTTCGACTGATTCCGACTGAGCGTACGATTATCGTGGACCACTGCGTGACTGCTTATTGATTTGCATTTCCTCGGTCCATTACTGGTTGTTTACTTCTTTTTGTGCAAATGGACAATCTCGGGGCTTTTTTGCTAACCACTGTATTTGTCTCGAGCAAACCTTCACCAACTCTCCGACGGTATAGCACCCAACGGCCTGATGATCATGGTGGTGGTGGTGAGCTAATTGCTAGAACGATATTTGGCCTAGCGAAGCCAACCCTGGTCGATCCCCGTGGATTCGATGCGATCCGGTCACTTATTTACCTTTTATTTGGTCTCCACTCACTCGCTGCTGCTTCCCACGGCTCTCGAGTAGTCTTGGCTTGGTGGCTTCTCCCGTTTCCGACCCGCGTTCTCTTCGTCTTCGACCTCCTCCGGCTGCCAATCTACATGACATTAACATATATTTAACACAACATTTAATCTCGAGGCGGCAATTAATTACATCATCGCGGGTTCGGTCCGGCGTTCCCTGGGGCAGCCGCGGGGGTTTGTGATGATTAGATTCACCGTCATCGTTGGCCGCTACCCCCTTGGAACAGCCAGAAAGCAGTTCCTGGACACGGGAGTGAGCTCGTGGAGCGATCGTTGACGTTGAGTGGAGTGGAGAGTCGAGAATTCATTTAATGCCGCCGCGACTGGCGTTGACGCCATCTCGCCAGAACGCTAAAACGATCGCCAGAACACATCTAGCGAAGAAGAGAAAGAGAGAGAGGCAGAGGGAGCAAACACATGCAGAATTCGTTTGAAGTTTGGTCAAGTGAAGCGAAACTCCTTCCGTCACCACCGCGGTCACCATCCGGCTCATCGAAGCGAAGGACTTTCCGCACCCAAAACAAAAAAAACCTGACCTGGGGGCTGCCCGGTTGATGCTGATGGTATCATTATTTCATTAAGCGAGAGAGAAAGAGAGGAAGAGTAGCAAACGAAAGCAACACAAGTAGAAGCCAAGTGCCATTTCTCACGATCACCAGAACACCACCATCATGTTCTGCGCCTTTGCTCGCTGCTGCTGTTGCCGCTGGTGTGTGGACCACTTTCCGAGTTACGTCCATTCGGCCATAGCGAGTCACGTGATACCTTGCTTAGCCTGTGGAATATCGCGAGACAGTTCATCTCCTAAATTATAGCCTCGCGGCTGTTAAACGACAGAAGACGCAGAGAGAGGGAGTGACGATCCGGAAGAGGGCGTCAAGCCAATCTAAAGTCAATTAAAGCGGCACAAAGCGATGCAGAATCCCTATCGTGGCCATATATTATGCTCGGCTAGAGTGCCAACAAATAACGCCGGAATAAAGGAACAGACCTCGAACCTGGAAATCGATCTACTGCTGCTTTTGTGTCCAGAACAAACAACGCTCGCTCGAATTGATCCGGGTTCCGGCATCTAAGGTAGCCTAGCTACCTCACCAGGTTCCCATGGAAACACCGCAACAGTTGTTGCTCTGTCACCAACTCCTTGGCACGTCGATCTCTGACAAGCGTTTTGTGCGGATACGGCGACGACGACGACAGAGAAACCTCAAAACTGGTGCCTGCTGTCAATGCAACTCCAGCTTCTCAACAACAGCAACCTAGCGTGTCCTGGGCATATGTTTCGGACTAGAACTGCAACAAAGAATGGGAAACCTGCCTAATGTGCTTGTGTATGGTCCTGGAGGCAAGTCGGACACGGCAAGTGAAGTTGTATGTTGTATTTACTCGAGGACAGCTCTCAAGCTATTCAAACGCTTTGTTATTTGCGCAAAAACCCCCCAACTCTTCCCGGGGCATTGCATCAGTTTGCATCACGAGGGTGACAAGTTTCATCGCGCACCGAGGGTTTGCCTATAATTGACATAACAACGTGTGGGCCAACGCTGAGCACCCACGAACGGCGCAACAGAATCCATATTGATTCGTGTTTTGTATAATCCCCTCGACACAGAGACTGCTAGCACAGAGAATAGCAGCCACTGATGAGGTAATTGTGTGCGTGGAAGGCCAACCCCGGTGAGAGGATTGAGTTCGAATACGTTTGATAATAATCCTCTCGTTTCGCCGTGAAAACCACTGATTGATGCTGATAAGATTGTGAAGCTCGGATTCCATTCCCCCTTCCCTTCGGGTGCACGCAGCTCATTACAGCTGGCAGAGCAACCCTCACACAACACCAGCACCAGGAACTGACTGACAGCCAGCTGTCACTCATGCGGGATTTCATTAATTTTCACCCATTTAACCGGAAGCCAGGGGTGGCCGAGGGTGGGTGGGTGCGACACCCTCGAGAAGTGACCGGTCACGAGTCGAGCAGCAGCAGCAGCAGAGGTTCGCGTGGATCTCCTCCGTGAGGTGGCGGCTTATTGTGTTCTCGAGCTCTCGCTCTCTCTCTCCAGCTCCATTCTTCGCACGTGTGGCAACGAGGTGGTGGTAGAAGGGGTGGTGGTGGTGGAGATTAGGCCGTTTTGTGTTCAATAAGCAACCAAATCGAATCCTTTGATGTAGACGCCGCGCGAGTCTGGAGCTCCAGAGAACTCCTCGTCCGGGGGAAGCAATTATCCACATCATAAATGTCACGTTGATTTGTTTCGATCTCATTTTTTCGCTCTTCCTCTTGCTCTCTTCTTTCCTGGGGTGTCTTCCAGGGGGAAGGTGCATTTAATGCGAGGGATTCGCTTTTCGATGCGTCAACATTCGCGAGGACCTCATTAGCCAGTGACCCCTGGTTTGAATCATCTTCTTGTTTGAAATTTGGTGAACCATTAACACTCCACTCTGATTCCCTTCTCCTTTGCCAGATTCTTATCTCTCTCTCTCTCCCTTTTTGTATCACACTTTTTATCGCATCAAATCCCAAAAAAGTGTTGGGCTGCAGTGTTGGCAAACAGTTCCTGGTGTTCTGCCTTCTCTTCTTCTTCACCATTTTGGTCTTCTGCAGGGGTTCGTTCTACTGTTTCGTGCGATGCACCCATTTCAATTCAAACCCGGTGAATGGCCATGTCCTATCGGTATGCGTGTTTGCGTTCCAAGCGAACATCAATATTGTGCTGTTGGCCGCGTTTTTTTTAACTTCACGAGCGCATAGTTTTTTTTATTAGAGCACGGTAATTTTTGCAACAACCACCATTTAAGGTTAGTGCTTGGCATGCCAGAGTCCCATAAAATGTCTCGTCTCCTTAGTTAAACGTCTCGATGACGGACTTAGTGGAACTAGGCAACGCGACCCAACGGTGGCATTATGCAAAATTCGAATCATCATTATAGGCACCTGATATACTCGAACGTCACAGAAATTATTCCCTACTTTTCCCGACACACCTTCCAGATACACTTTTCCAATTATTATTTCCCCCCTTCTTTTTTTGATAAGCGTTAATAAGTGTGTAACTGTTTCACTTATACATGCTCGGCCATGTCGCTCTTTGTTTCTCTCTCTCTCTACAGCTGCGTCACTGTTGGAAACGACACTGCAAGGTAGGAATTAATCCTTTATTGGGATTGAATTGTTGCGCGTCCACGTGTAATGTGTTGTCCAGGGAGACCCATCAGCCCTTCTGGCCGAAGTTCACTAATGAAAGCCTGCCGCGAGACGGTTCGCCTCAAATGACCACTCAACCCAGGCATTTCGGGCAAGCGAAATGACAATCTCAGGCTCTCGGGGACACAATATGCTTTCCTCCCACCAAAGTTATGAATGAGATATTTGAAATACCTTCAGAGATCGGTCCAACTCTATTGCCTCGAACTGTCACGTTCCCGGGTGTAGAAGAAAAAGTTTTTTATGCCACTCCTCCTTATCCTCCAACAAACGGTCTCCAATGCCCTTCAATAATGCTGGCTGAATGGGTTATCCAATTAAAGACCTTTTCCCGGGGAACACAAGCGAACGGCCCTGTATTGTACTGCGTGTCATCGTGCTTGGTGAGTGAAAGAGTTTTACAAAATTTAATCACGTTCCCGACAAAGTGGCTTAATTTGTTTCAACACAACCTTCTACCTACTGGCGGGAAATTGGAGTGAGTAGAGTAGCAATAATTGGGGACCATCTCCCGATCGACAAGCTTGTCACTATGGAACCGAATTTGAAGTAGTTCGCTTTGTCCATAATTCACCATTTTTTGGGGACGAATT
>NC_064877.1:19242500-19247500 GCF_943734665.1 Anopheles aquasalis
ACCTAGATAAGGTTTTAAAATTTATGAATTGAATTCTAATGAATTCGCGCGCGCTCCTCATTCTAGGCCTCAAAAATCCCCGTCTGGAACGGGATACAGCGCAACCGAGTGTCACTGACGTTGTGCATCAATAGGTTGTTATTAGCAGGAACAGGCCAATCTATATCACCCCATTCGTCGAATGACATTCTCGAGAACCTTGGCTAGAAAAAATAAGCAAATAAACTGCCCCGAACACATGCGAATCCCTGGCGCACGATTCACGTAGTTTTGTTTGTTGCGATGTTGCACACGTGGTGGAATCAATCAAACGCATTCAAACAACAAAATTCAATTAGCCCTTTTAGCACAGAGTGCATGCGAGATGAGCATTTGGAGCATTTTTTTATTCTGTTGAGCCTAAAATCGAAATCAAACCGGAAGAATCTCACATCCTGCAAATAGTGTACAAAAGCATCCCGGAAAATAGAGAGACACGCAAAAGGGAAATCAAGGGGTGACCTGCAAATTGCACCGTTTTGTTGAATTTTTTTTTTACACTTTTCGCGTTCACTAAACGTCACCACTCTGCTGCCCTGCAAGTGTGCATCCTGTCGATGATAAACGCGCACATAAATAGCATGCGCAGTAGCCATTGCCAGCACGCGGCAGGATGTTCTATGGTATGGATGTACATTTGCTTGACATACACCGGCCTCTCGATGTCACTTGGGCATATTTAGAGCAAAGCAGGCGAACATTCTGGTTCACGCTGGTAAAGCTAAAGTATTATATTGCATTCCAGAGTGTGTTTGGTGTGTCAAAATCACTCTTGAGAATTTGCTATGCCGGAGCTGCTGGTGCCAGGATGATAAAGCGTGTGGCACTGGCAGCAAACAAGAAGAAGATGGTAGAGGTTCGCGCGCTCGCGCCACGCAGCTGTCAAGCTGTGTAGCGCCGTTGCATCACGATGAAATATGAATATTTTTACTATAAATAATTCATTCGAATCCTTTCATTCCGGCCGCTTTCCTCCCCGCGGTGCCTCTCTCTTCCCGCGTCCCTCTCTCTTTTTGTACAACAACTTGTGTTGCGTTTGTGAAAAAGTGACTAAAAATCAAGAAAATAAACTCCTCAATACTAGGCCTAGCTCTCTAGGTAATGGCGTGCTATCGCCGTCCGCGCTGCAACATGTTTTTTTGTTGCTTTTTATGATCCGGGCACTATCCATCTGGTTGCGAGTCCCCCCCTTTTTCGCTGCAGGCAGACAGGCGGCCGAACAGGCAGGTTGGATGCAGATTTATGGCCCAACTCATGCTCATGTGCGTGCGCGTGTGTGCCTGTGTGGTACGCATCTACTCACGATGATGGCCATTAAGACAAACACGAAGCAAAAGCGAAAGGAAATTAAGACCCGTCACATGGAGTAGACGGAGAGAGAAAGAGAGAGAGAGAGAAGTTATTAGTGTGAGTAGTGCACGCATATTGCATCATCATCATCATCATCATCATCATCATTGCAGTGGGTACAGCAACGTGTGATTAGTTTTGCATTTTGTCCATCTGCCCGGGTCTGGCTGGCCGTCATTATTATAAGTCCTTGCGCGACTGATACGGATCGCTGCTGCCGTGATAATGTGGATTATAATCGCCCAGAACCTGTGCAGCGCCTACTGTTGCCGCTGCTGCTGCTACTGTCAGGGAGGATGGATTTCCATTATAAACTACGCGGTAATTACAGCCGTGCGACGCAGGTTGTTTATCGCGTGGCCACGTAGCTCCCCGCCTATTCCCCAAGAAATGGCCAACCGGACAGTCGTTGTGCTGGGGCCATCGAAACCAACAAAAAAACTCGAAAAAGAAATGCAATGTTCCCTCCGAACGTCACAAGCGTACGGGAGCTCACTGAAGCGCTTCAGAGCGGGAAGGGATCCCTATTGCGCTTATGCACCTCCATCATCATCATCATCATCATCATCATGATGGGCGTGGGGCCACGAAACCACGAAACAACAACGAAATCCATTATGCACATCGCACGCACGCACGAACCCAGGTTTGACCGGGTACGTCGCTAATGAATATGCTAATTTTCGCGCAAAGCAACGCAAAGTAGTAGCGCGGCCTCATCCCCTTGTCTAGGGTGGTCATCAAATTTGCACAATCTCCTTTCCCTTCCCCACCCGAGGGAGAAGTGCATGTTGACGTTTGTTTCGCTGCGTGTATCGGATGCACACAACATCCCCTGGTGGTGCAACTCGCGCGAGTCATCCATCGGTCCATGGCGTGGCAACTAGGAAGAGACCTGCCTGCTCATTAACACACACTGTCCGCGGTTCCCTTCGCATAAAAAGTGGGTTTTCTGGCCGCGAGGCCCCTGACAGGTGACTGGTTTGGTGGTGCTAATTAAAAAATGCCACACCAACGACGTGGCTAGCGTGGCTGCGTGTGCATCTCTGTGCCATTTTGCGGCCCCGAACCTCAAAAGGGAACTCTAACCTCAACCGTGCACCGGTTGCTAAATGTTTGGAGTTCATTTGGAGACTAAACAACATCCCCACATGATCCTCATCCCCATGGCAGGTCGTCCTGTCGTCGGGTTGATGGTGGTATTTCTTCTTCTTTTTCTTCATGGTGGGCGGAGCTAAGTGAAACCGAGCCGACCAATCCGGTGCGCTCCGAAGAACCGAAGAACCAATCGGTGACTGTTCGGGTTTCGGTGCTATGGCGCCTGATGCTTATGTTGCGGCAGTGTGTCCGCGTGTGTTGCGGTGTTGTGTAGCGGTATCGAAAGAGTGTGCACGAGAGAACTGTGTCCGTTCGTATGCTGGCAGCATAAGAATCTTTTGGGAATTTGCGGAAAATTCCGGCACCGAATTTGAGTTCAAAAGGTGATTTAGAAGTGAACTTCGGTCTGTAAATGAAGGAGCGCGATGGAAGAGCTGGCAGCAATTGCAGCAACATAATTTATGCTCGCCTTATCGGTCATTGCGATCTCCCTCGAGGGGGCAGATGAATTAAAAACACTTTTCCGTCGCCGGGATTGACGCTCTCCAGTTCCAGGAACCTGGCTAGAAGAAGTCAGACCGTTCGGAGAAGCCAAAAAGCACAAATCAATGACGCTTCAACAATACCGAAAAAAAAGAAAACAGCAGCATGGGTTCGTGCTAGGAGAGATGGGCCAAAAAAAAAACATCTAGATTTAAATCTTACCCTCCGCTGGACCTTAATCCCCTTTCGTTCCCCTGCTGGGCAGTACTGGAAGGCCCTTGGGGCGCTAGGCTAATCTCCCAGCAGGACAGCAGAGCATCGGTCGAGCTCGAAGCCTGTCCAATAGTTTGGCTTCGAGGCGCAATAATAAAAACAGCAACAAGACAAAACCCTCGTGTCCGTATGTGTGGGTGAGGGAGCGAGTTCTTGAGGCGCGTGAGCATAGAAGAGACTTATTACGGCACCACCCGCTGCTGCTGCTGCGTTGGGTGGCAGAATTTATAGCACTTTGCTTTTATTACTTCAATCTTTTGCTTACACTCTCTCTCGCACTCTCCTTGTCTCTCTGTTCCTCTTCCTATTTCGGTCCGGGATTAATTTCATTGCGTCCCTTTTTTTAGAGTGTCCAACCCCGGGGTTTAGGATTATGGTGAATTATTTAAAATGGTGTTCGGAGGAGTGAAAAAGGAAAACGAAAAAAGGCGTCCAGGCAACGAGTGGCAAGCGGAGACAGAGAGAGAGAGAGAGACACTTGTCCGAGGTGTTGGAGAGGGCTCGAAGACGACACAAGTGGTGGGAGGGGAGTTGAATTATTTATGGCATTATTGGTCAATAATTTCAAACCATTTTTCTCAATCCAGCCCTTATTCTCTTTCTTTTCCTTCCTTCTCACAAGCAGCACCCGTCCCGATGGAATCGATGCTTCCCATGCCACCGATGCCCCCGGTTGGCTTCCAGCTGGTGCGTGATCCGACCACCGGCCAGATACTGTTCCTGCCAGCGGCGGCGGCCACCATCGGTAAATTTAGCGACAAAAAACCATCAAACCAAAAACCGCTCTTCACCAACACAACCCACTAGGCAGAAATCGCTAGCTAGTGTGCAAAATACAGGGAAAAAAGGAGACAATCGTGTAGTGTACGGTGTAGCTGGTTAAAAACTCTTCTTGATGCAAGATCTTCATGCAAGAAAAGCGAACATAATAACAAACACTCTGTTTCCTTTACAGCATTTCTTTTGCTTAAAATTGCTTGCCATTTTGTAAGAGGATCATTAGTTTTAGCAATTAGTAGAGCTTTACAGTAGGCCGTGAGAATCAATTGTCAAGTCATTTTGAATTTTTTAAAACAATGAACGATCAAAGGAGCAGATGCTTTATCGAAAATATTCTTGGACTCCTGGGATAAAGCTGAAAATGTCAGTGAAACCAAAATTAACGTCTCGCAAATTCTGGGACAATAATTGTCATTAAATATCCAAAATCTGCATAAATGATGGTCGATTTTTATGCTCTCCAGTAGAAATCTCTTGACAAATAGAATTCAATTAGTCCATCTCTCTAAACGAAACGCAAAAAACACGCTACGAATTAATGCCTAGACCTAATCATAACCAATTCTCGAAAACTGATTCGAATAGGTTCGCTTTTTTTCTTTCGCTTTGCCGTTCTATCGCTCTCGTTCTCCTGGTTATCCTGGTTATTCTGTGTTTGCTAAACTGTTCCATTGTGTTTGCTTTTATCGAGATTCGAAAAAAAACGAGTATCTTTAATTTTTGGCCGCTTATTTATCGCTTTTACTTACCGCAGTATTGTATTTTTCTCTCTCTTTTTTTCTTTCTTTCTTTTCCACCAAATGTTTTTCTCCCCTCCTTTCTTCTCCCTATTATTTCCAACCCTTCGATTGAACCCGTCCTGCTCTCTTCCTCGTACGCGCGGGAATAACCAATGGTTTGAAAAATTGAAAACACAAAATAAAATGCTTCACGAACGATCGGGTGGAACGCTGCCGTCTGGCCCCTTTGACACCCTT
>NC_064877.1:19252500-19262500 GCF_943734665.1 Anopheles aquasalis
AGACCGCATCATTGTTGGTCCGGAGTGCTAGTGGCGCTTTCGAAGTGCGCGATTACATGTGTGTTGTCCAGTATTTTTTACGTTGGATTTTTCTTTTCTTTTCTTCTTTTTTGCTCTTCGTTTTCCACGGATTTTGCGTTACAACCACTACCACCAACCAACCAACCAACCAACCTGGTGTGTCCCAACATAACCTCCAAAAACTGCCAACTCGCCGCCTACTACAACCAACTACAACGTGTCCCGTTCCCGTGCCACCATCTTTGTGTGATTGCGTGTGTTTGTATGTGTGTGTTTGTACGTGTGAATGTGTGTGCACGTGGCATCGCGAAACTGCGTAAACCGAAACTCCAGAATACGATCCCAATCCTCTTCTATCGCTAGGCAAGCGTAAGCGTCAGCCAAGCCACCCGGATCCGGGTGCCCACCAGCTCGGTACGCTTGGGCCGGCCGTTACCGTGCTTGGTAGTAGCTCGTCCACCGCAAACTCCTCCCTGCTAACGGCCACCGTAACACCGATGATGTCCAGTGCTGGAACCGGATCCACGACGATCAACGGTTACGCACTGGCAACGGAGCGAGCCGAGAAGCGACTACACGACGAAGCATACCGTGAGGAGCGCCGTAGGTTGAAGAAGATCCGCAAGGATAAGTTGCGCCGTTTGGCCGCAACGAATGCGGAGCTACTGGCAGCCGGTGGTGGGGTGGCCGCTTCCACTCTCGCAGGCGGTGTTCATAAGCACAAAAAGTCCAAATCCAAGTGCTACGATGAGTTCTGCAAGCACCGGAAGCATAAGAAACGGAGGAAGCACAAGAAACATCACCGGGATGCGGATATGGCCATCAGTCCGGGCGGTATTTCGCCATCGTCGCAGGATGTCGGTGGTGGAGCTGGCTCGATGGACGATGATATCTCGCAGGGTGATAGCGCATCGCAAACGGCTGGCCAGTTCAGCCAGGGTGGAATGGCTGCGGGTACGTTGTCCGCGGCATTCCCTCCATCGGGTGGCGTTGCGGCGGAGAAGGAGGACACGCTAACGGAAGAGGAAGTTAGCTCTTCCGTGACGGAAAGCTCCGGATCGTACTATGTAAGTAGATGGCGTGCCCTGAGAACGAGATTTGAATACTGATCCATTCTTTGTAATCTTTGCGACCTACAGCAACCCCAGAAGAAGTCGTCACCGGGCGAGCGGAAACCATCGACGGAGCAGAATGGCAGTAAGATTGCTGCCTTTCTTCCTGCCCGTCAACTGTGGGCCTGGTGTGGCAAGGGTTACCGACGATCGACTGGACGAGTCAAGAAGCAGTTCTACAAGTCGATCCAACGGGGTAAAGAGACGATATCGGTAAGTGTTCGCGGTGAAACTTTGGCATTACATAGACATTTTTTTAATGATTTTCTTGTCGTTTTTTTTTAGGTTGGTGACTCTGCAGTGTTTCTCTCGACGGGACGTCCCGATCGGCCTTACATCGGACACATCGAGTCCATGTGGGAAACGTCCACCAATAATATGGTGGTGCGCGTGAAGTGGTTCTACCATCCGGAGGAAACGCAAGACTGTCCCAATCTAAAGTATCCCGTAAGCAATTACTCGTCATCTTCATTTGAAGCCTTAGCTTTGTCATCTAACTGTTTCTTCTGTCCTTAGGGTGCTCTGTTCCAGTCTCCACATGAGGACGAGAACGATGTCCAGACCATTTCGCACAAGTGCGAGGTGATGGCGCTCCGTGACTACACTAGCAAGTTCGGTTCGGATCCGAAGCAGTACAGCTCGATCTATGACAACAACGACACGTACTACCTGGCCGGCTACTACGATCCGACGGTGATGACAATCAAGATGCAGCCGGAAATCGAAATACTGCCGGCAAACGAGAAGTGGGTCACTGGTAATGGCAGCAACCAATCAAAGCAGCATCAGCAACAGTAATAGGTGACAGTCCAAAGCAATGCGCTAAAAGCAATCAACGATAGGTGGAAGAGATGGCACTAATACTATACGACTGATACCGCTGGATCATTAAACCGCGAGTTCCCGTTTGCGACACCAGTCAGAGTCGCGCTCTCCAAGAGCACCCGAGATATCATGCAGCAGTAGCAACATACAGAACAGAATCAGTTACAAATCAGAATTTAGCAGTTCACTTTCGAAAAGTGACAATAAGTCATACCGTTTAGTGAGTAGTCCTAGTGTTTAGAGTGTACAAATGTATAGATAACACGTAACAGTTACTTATCGTCGTCGTTAGCAATGTAAGGTTCAATACTCGATCGGAGGCGGGATTGATTAAATCCCATGATTCCTTGTACATACGAGCACGGCAAAGAAACGCGTCCCAGTTAAAAAAAACAGGTGCATACGATCACATGCAGATGTTTGCACCTGTACAAATGTAAATAGGTAGTGTTAAGATGAGTAGAAACCCACAGACAGTAAGCAACCGATAAACTATCTAACTAGAGAACGAACAACCAAACATGGAACCCTATATCAATCATTGGAGCTAGTGAGTGTCTATATTTATCCAGTAACGTTCCAGTGTAGGGCTCAAGAGGCATACTGACTGAATCGCCCAACCTGAGAGGGAGTCAAAAGAGGAAAATTTACAGCATTTTTTGTGAAGGTGCAGAAGTGCAAGACTACTAATCAACACTGAACGAAGCCGTTAGCTGAAGGGGGCAATAAAGGAAGGAAGAAGTTATATTTTTGTACGCGATTTGGTATTTATACAGTGAGCAGGACAAGCAGCTGCATACCTATCCTGTCCTTCAGATTAGGAGCCGATCATAACGATGATGATCATGTATGCGATCGCGAGTGATAACAGTTTTGGTGGAAAGCAGCACCTTCACCCACAGATTGCGGGTTTGAATGTTTTCTGTTAACCTTTTTGGGTGTCTGTTGTGCTCTGGCTGTATATGACTTAAGCAAGTGTTGTGAAAGTGAGTAAAAAGCATGAACAAAATAAGGGAGAAAGGGATACAAAATTATTGAAATCGCTAAACGGAGTATAATAGAAGATTGTACTGAAGAGCTTTTTGGAGAACTTGACATTACCTCTGATATATGGATATGTATACAGATTTTTAGGGAGAAAATGAATCGTCGGACAAACAAAATTTATACCACCAACACTTTAGGAAACTGGAAGACGAAAACGATTTACGTTACGATGACGAAGAAGGTAACCGAAGGAAACATGGCTGTTGCTTACTCAAAAGTGCAATATTTGAAATTTAAATTAACAGAAACGAAAGTAAAAAAAAAGGCGAGAGGAGTTTTTGGTGGAACAATGATTTAATGTTTTGGGAACCCTTTTTGGCAATTTAAACGAAACGAATCTACTTTCAGCGAAGAGGTAATGGTAGAGAGAGTAATCGAAAAGCCGGGCATGAGAACAACACCAACAACCACATTCATCTGCATAATTCCTTTCTGGAGTCCCCTGCAAGCAATAGCTATACCGCAACTAATAAGAACGAAATAGAAATCCTACATCCTACTAAACACAACTGGGTTCCTACGCAACGATCCTAGTGATCCAAGTATCGATTACGGCAACGAGTTCAATGGTAGACGTACTAGATGGCGCGTGGTACATGTGTGATGGCTTCGCTTTGTACATAACTCCTGTACAGATAATTATATCCTGACCGATGCTTAACCAACCTGTAAATACTTCCGGCAACTTGAGTGTGTTTCTGTGTACAGAACATGCAATCAGCGAGATGCCAACGGGCGATCATCAGCCATTCTTCTTCGTAAACGTGCTTAGAAAGCTTCTCTGTACAGATAGCGCTAGTGGACCGTTCTTGTGAGATGTTGTACTGCTAAGCCTGATAACATATAAGTTTTAGCATTAAGCATTAAAATACTATTTCAAAAGGAAAAAACATGCAATAAGACTTTTTCTATTTTCAATGAAATGTTCGGCTTCTGTATTCCATTTTATCCAACCGTGATATCCGAAAAGTATGAATAAATTTAAATTGAATCCATCATATGGCCATCCCAGCACCAAAACCCTGTGCAGCTTCTGCGGCACTCAGTACAAGGACCTGGGATGGGAGCTTCCGAAGAGATGCTGCCATGATTTGGGCCACCGAAAGTCGGATTCCTGTGCACCGGCCGGCAGCAAACGTTCTCCGCTGATCGTGTGGAGCATCCGGGCTAGCATAAGACCCTCGGTTGTGTTGTCACCTTCCGAGACGTACATAAACAGCAGGACACCAGCGACACTGCGGTCGGTCAGCAGCTCGAGCAGCTTCGCTCCGAATCCTCCTCCGTGAATAACGCCTCCCGGGTGCTTCGTCCATCGTCCACCATCTTCCGCCAAGCGGCGCGAACCGGCATCGTCCGCACGTTCGTACATTTCATTCGCCACATAACTGAACGGTGCCGTACGGACATTGGATTTCTCGTGTGCAAAAGCACTGGCCAGCAGTAGCACCTGGGTGAAGTGACGATCCCGTACAAAGTCGGCCAACTGTTCGAGGAATGCTCGTTGCTGTGCGTTCCCAGCAAGCGGTGCCCGGAGCTGGAGCACCGCGAGACGCTTTTCCTCCGATAGATACAGCTCGGCGGAGGTGGACACAAAGTCGACCGGTTCGTGTTCGAAGGCAGGGGCACCGATGACCGGAATGAGCGCAGGATGCCACAGCTGGCCGATCGGTTCGAGTTTCAGCGTTTCTATGATCACATCCACGGCTAGCTGCGGAACGTTCCCGACACTAACCGAAGGTACGATGAGAGTGTATCCGGTGAAATCGATTTCCCGTCGGAAGGAGAACATTTTGCTGGGCGATTGGAGTAGAACACTGGAAGTAATTTCACCAAACCGGAAAATCGCGTCGCGAGCCGGCCAATTTTTAAAACGAACCGCGATGAGTTTGCGGAACCGCACTCTTGTTTTGACAGCTAGAACTGTCAAACTGGGAGTTGTTTACCTTAACTCCTTGGCCGATTTTGCCGCGACGAAGGTCCTTGAAGCGCGCTGGCTAAGATCACGGAAACCCGGTAACCATGGTGGATGTGAAGAAGTTTAGTGATACCGACCTGTACGGGTTGTTCGAGGTGGACATCGGGGCCACTGAGCAAGAGGTAAGTACACGGACCATTTCCCACCGACCACTGACTAACGGAACGTTCCCTCGACTCGTTCTAGATCCGCAAAGCGTACCGCAAAAAGGCGCTACAATGCCATCCGGACAAAAACCCCGACAACCCCAAAGCGGCCCAGCTGTTCCAGGAGCTCTCGAAGGCACTGGAAATCCTGCTCGACACTTCGGCCCGTGCAGCGTACGATAAACTGCTGAACGCAAAGAAGGCGGCGAAACTACGCACAAAGCAGCTCGATGGCAAGCGACAGAAGCTAAAGGCGGATCTCGAGGAGCGTGAACGGCGGGCCCGGGAAGCGGCCACCGGTGGATACAAAACGGCCAGCAACAAAACACCGGAGGAACTGTTCCAGGAGGAGTTCGATCGGTTACGCAAGGAGGGCTCAAAGTTGATCCAAGAAGAGCAGGAACTGATGCGCCAACAGCTGCAAGAGGAACTGCGGCTCATACAAACGGCGGCCGCACCAACCTGGGATCCATCGCAGCACCGCGTGAAGATACGCTGGAAGGCGGACAAAACCGACACCGGCAATGGGGGCTACACGGAGGAGATTTTGCGCAAGTTTCTCAACAAATACGGTGACCTGAATGCGCTCGTGATGAGCCCGCGGAAGAATGGTAGCGCACTGGTTGAGTTCAAACAGAAAGATGCCGCCGAAATGGCGGTAACGTACGAAAAGGGACGGTTAGATAATCCCTGTACGCTGGAATGGGTCGGTGAGCCACCGCCGGCATCGAAACAGAAAGCAGGAGGACGATCCACCGGTGCTGGTGGTACCATCACGGAGCGAGATTACGAAAGTCTAGTTCTCCGGCAGTTGCGTCAGGCCGAGGAACGCAAGAAACTCATCGAGCAGATGATGAAAGAAGATGCGGAAGGAGCGGGAGAAGATTAGACCAGAGATAAACTAGAATGAAAAGTAATTTTTATGTTTTCCAATAATTTATTTACGCCAACCTTATCGTTTTCTATCAAGCAACAACTGGAAATGACCGAAAAAGGGCCGCTGTGGCGGGTTTTTGGTTTTTGCTGGCAACGATGCTTCCCGCTTTATGCACTGGTTTGACTTGCTTCCAATCCCGGACGTCCCTTGATGGCTTCTTCGACGAGTTGAATCAGTTCCGGTAGCTTGTCGACCTGCTGCCAAGGAATTTGGGCTTCCTCTTTGATGTAGCGCGCAAAGTGCATCACATCAACCTGCAGCTGTAGACGGATCTTATCGTCATCGGTCGGTGCCGTACTACTGGGCACGGGCTGTTGTCCACCAGTGCCACTTCCCGTATTCCGATCACGTAGATTCTTCAAGCGTCGCAACGATTCTTCCGTTTTCTGCACGGACGTGATCACCTCATCGATCACCAGGTAGTATCTGGAAAAAAGAGAGAGAACACACGAAGCTATTAAATTGGCCCACCGTAGATGACCACATTCGGTACTTACTGCACAGTGACGTGACTGTAGACGCTACAGAGAAACTCTCGCATCGCATCACCAACGATCATCGAGGCATACGATCGCTTAAAGCTGTCCGTTGGTGCGAGTACCTGCTCCACGTACGGACAGCAGCGGCTCGGCAGTTCACGATTCGTTTTCCGGTACAATCGTGGAATGTCGCTGGCCTGCTTGAGCGCCACCAAACTGCTCGCTATAAGCTCCTGTACGATCGACCGTTGAACGTGTGTTTGTTTCGTACGGAACAGGGTGCCACATTCGCCGAGAGCTACTTCCAGTTCCGACCGAGACACTCCCGGGGAGGAGCTTTTATCTGCTGCAAGGTTCACGATCGAAGGGATCTTCAGGGCGATATTGCCCAGATCGGAGTAGAGCGCGACGAGGAAGCGTATCCGAATGGATTGTGCTTGTTCACCGGTGATCGACGGATCGTCGATCTTGGCTACGATCGCACCATCACACCATACCGTTAACCGGGCAAGAATCTGCAGCGTTAGCTTAAGGAAACGATGGAATAGCTGAGAAAGGAAGATACCCTCCTGCCAGCAACGGGAAATGGCGGTCAGTGCGCCGGAAAACTGTGCCACATTGAACTGGGACGCGGAAATGGTCGCATTGGTGATCTGCTGTCGATCGATGATCGAACCACTACAGCTCGCTTCGAACGTGGAGCCAATCTCCTGAAAACGAATCTGAAAGTAAACCGGCAAATTCCAGCGCACCTGGAAGCTACGGTACTGGGCGTGTGCCTTGAACTGGGCCACATCATCCGCATCGTCCAGGATGAGCTCGATCCGCTCGAGAAACTCGAGCGTACACTTGTACTTCTGATAGAACGCATCGGGATTGCCGGGCGCAAAGATCGACGACATGTTCGTCTCCATGCGGCGCTCCACTTCCGCCCAAAAGGCATTCACTACGAAGCTGTAGCCCTTCACTTTGCCGTTCCGTTTCGTGAGCTGGCACAGGTGCTTCATGCGCATCGACACAAAGTCCAGTATCTGATTGTAGATCCCGGTCAGACCTTGGGGTGAGTTCTGGAGGCTCGTCTCGGAGATGACCCGATTCATGAACGGTGCCACGATCTCGCACCGAAATACGGTCTCCGCCGTACGACACTCGTCCAGTGTGCAGTAAATGCGAAGGCAACGTTCGAGCTCCTTCGGTTCCGGATCATCCAGCGCCCGGAGGAAGTATTCCTGCAGCCGTCCCAACAGCTCATTCCACAGTTCCTGGGCCAGCTGCTGTTTGGCTGGATCGAGGAAATCTTTACAGAACTTTATGTTAAACTGTAACTGGATCGATTCGAGTGCGGCACGCTCGAGAAGGGTTGCGTTGATGGTCACCGCTACGGTGTCCTGCTGGTCTCTCCGTAGCATCGTCTCAAGCTTCTCTAACGATGCCTGACATCGGGCCAGACTTTGGAGTGATTTTTTGTGACCACGAAGGGCTTTCTTCTGCTCGAGACAGTTGGCAATCTCGTGCATGCTGCCTTCGAGGGCAGCTTTGACGAGAGCGATCTCGGCCCGTAGTTTCTCCAGCGGTCCCTGAATACCATCGATCTGCTCATCCAGTCCGATCAGATTGGCGGACAGATCGACGAAATCCGCGTAATCCTGATTGATCAGCTCGATCATGGCCGATCGCAAAACCTTCAGGTACAGACCGAGATCATCGCGGATGATCTCCAGGCTGCCCGCGTTCCGGTTCTCGTGCAGGAACTCGTCGACGGAGAAGGTTTTCTGTAACGAGCGAAGGGGGGTTGAGTTTAGTTTAGTTTAGTGGAGTGACCGGGTGTGGCTGATGATCGCGGACTGACCTTCATGAATTCGTTTTTGTCGAAACATAACGTTGCGGGTCCGGGCGGTAAGCTGAACAGCTCGTTACCACCTGGTGCGGTTCCCTTTTCCTCCATCCTGGCGGGTGCCGGTGATCGGATTAACACTAAAGCCTGCTCACACAATGGAACACCGATGCTGTGCCGATATTATTCAGCGATTTCACTGCATTTTTAACAAAAAATTAAAAGATTTTAGCGAGAAGCCAGCGACCGTCGTGACACATCATCAGCAAGTTGGAGGTAAACAAATCGCCACTCACGGTGACAGCTGACAGTTTGGCGACAGCCGGCACTCACGGCCAATGTTTTGAATCTGCGGTGCACCGAACGGCGATGCACTTTTCGTTGCTTTTGTTGACGAGATCGTTGCATCCCGCAGCCGCTCCTCCCGAAGTTTAGCTGCACCGGGGCGCGGTGATACGGTAACACCACAACTGATATCAGCAGGTCAGTGAAGTAACACAAAACAACGTCTCGAGCGATGTGATGCGTGGCAGCAGCAGTGTCGAGCTGGGAGCCGAAAGGGGACCCCTTTTCGTCGACTGGCACACGCATCATTTACGCACATAAATCCGCTGCAATCAACCAGCAAATTCGTTCGATATACGGTCAATAGCACATGTCCCGAATCGTAGTAGACAGGGTGAAGCTTTGCGATTCCGGTGCATAATAACCTTGACCCGAATATCCTTGAAAACCGTTCCCGAGGGCGGTTGGGTGCGACGACTGCTGATCTGTTTACTGTTGGATCATTCAAGTGCAATCATTCACCTTCCTCTGTGACTGCAGCTTCCGATGTTGGAGGTGGTGGTGGTCCAATAGCATAGACAGCAGCAGATAGTGCAGTGAAAAGCGAAAAGCAAATCAAAGAAGAGGGTTCGCTTGCTAGGAGAAGGTGAGGAGAACCGTCTTTTCTACTGTCACCGTGACATAGCGGTGGTGTTGTCGAGGTCTTGTTTGAAATCCTGTGTTTGCCAAGAATTTTTGGGAAAGTACACCGAGCACATAAGCATAGAGCCCACCCCTCGAGGCACTGATAGCGGCTCCTGTGTTCGATAAGACGGTGGGGCCGGCCTGCTAGGCTAAACAGAAAGGATGAAGCGAAAACAGCAGTATGGGAGCGTCACCAACGTAACCCAGATGTTGACGGACCGTGCCTACTGGGATGTGGAGTATGTGCTACGGAATCGGCTTCGAACCGCACCCCAGTTCGTGGATAACATCGAGCTGGAGACGGAACTGAAGGGACACAACGGGTGCGTCAACTGTCTCGAGTGGAGTGAGAATGGTTGCATCCTGGCATCGGCTTCCGACGATTTTCACGTGATGCTGTGGGATCCGTTCCGGCACAAGCAGCTGTACGATCTGCTCACACCCCATGAAGGGAACATCTTCTCGGTGAAGGTAAGACCTCGATGGCCATATCATTTAAACACCGAACTAATCGACTTTCTCTCTCTTCCATGTCCAGTTCCTTCCGAAACGGGGCAACTCGTTGCTAGCAACTGGTGCCGGCGATTGCAAAACGTTCGTTTTCGACGTAAGCCGGCAGAACGATAGTCCGATCCGTAAGTGTACCTGTCACATG
>NC_064877.1:19267500-19295000 GCF_943734665.1 Anopheles aquasalis
AAAAAATTATCCCCCTTTTTTGGACCATATTATTAGCTGAAAACATTCCCATCGCGCCGCCGAGACATCGTTTATGGTTCATCCTTTCGCTCAGTTCCCTGCTCTTTGATTGCAACATCCCCGCAGGTGTTGTGGCCCTTCTTGGTGCGAGTGTGTAGGACCATGGTGCGTGTAAAGGAGCAAAGTTAGAAGAGCATCAAACCGTGAGCACACACCGTTCAATTTACATAACTATGTTAATTCGTGTGAACGCAGTCAGACGCTGCTTCTGCTCCTGCAGGACGATGTTCACCATCAGAACGCTATAACGCCGCTTGCATTCCACGCTACACACAAAAGCCTGGCCCCGAGCCCGGCCTGTACCAAACCAATAACTGACCAAACGATGTAGGCGACAGAAGAGAACCGTGGCGGCGTGTCTGCCGGACGCCAAAAACCCAAAGGCGTCGTGTTTAAGATGCTCGAAGGTGATCTTCAAGGAACTGGCCCTAACGAACTTCCTTTCTTCTGTAGGCAATTCGGTTTCGGACATTATTCTGTGCCGTCCTGGTCTAACAAGAATCGAACGGACGAACGGGCGAGCGAACTAAGAACAAGAATCGTGGAAAGAAAACCTGGCCAACCAACGGCCATTCGTCCGTTTGCCCTTAATGCCCCTTTTTTGGGAAAGAATGTTTGCGCGAACCGTTCGATGGTGGACCGCAGGACTGCGCGGTCAGGCGTGGGGCAGGGGAGCCAGCATAAAACATAATCATGCCACGGATTGCACCATCCGCCGACCACCACTAACCACCACTAGTGTTTTGGGCCACAAAGCGGCCACAAGACGGATTGTGCTCCATTTTTTTTTCGTTTCTTTCCATTTTTCGGCCCAACCTGGAGTCCATGTTTGGAGTGTGGACTCGGGACGGGGACGGGATTCGGCAGAGAGCGTCCTTGTGGTGCTGTGGAGATGGAAGAAAGAAGGATGTCTACAAATGGGCCGGAGCTGTTCGAGAGCGGCTGAAACCGATCGAGCAACAGCGATCGAGGTAGAGACGGTAGAGGCTGTGGCGGTGTCCAGCAGCGTCTGAAAGGGCGCGAAGGATTGAAGGTCTTAGGTCCAGACCAGCAGCAGCGTGTCCTTCGTCGTCGTCGTCGTTTCCCGTCGATGTAATGCTGGCAGGGAACCGGTTTTGCGTCGAGTTTTTTCTTTGCGCGAATCCAGCCGATGCCGCGAAAGACAATGGCAAAATGAAAGCCTGACCAAGGGCCTTTCAGGAGTGCACCGGGGGAGGGAGGTAAGGAGGGAGAGAGGAGTTATTGGGAAACGGTGTGCCCTTTTGCCCTTGTTCTTTTCCCCTTTTCTGTAGCTGCTGGTTCGAACTTCGCGCTCCTTCTTCATCTTGGCGATCTGTCGCGGCCGTGTTCAACGTCCAGCTTGTTGCCCTTCAGCACAACAGGAGGAGGAGCACCCCCTAATTGCTGGGTCCCTTCCCGATCTCCCGGGATCGCACAGAGTATGCGAGTGTGCTAATGAACGCGTGCAATTACTTACCCCCCCTTTACGGACAGGTCCAGGAGGTTGATTATTACTCCTTCGTCACTGTAGCGGGCACATTTCAACACTTTTTTTTCGATCGACAGGACCGACCAGGACCGATCACTAACCACTGGACGCGCACGGTGCAATCGTCGCTTCATCGTTCGGCACGCGGAAACTCCAGCTCCCATTGGCAGTCAAATCTCGCCAACGGTGGTGGAGTTACCAGGCTCCGAAACGTTCGTTCGCTTTCGCTCCATTCGAGTTTTGGTTTCGCGGATCACTAGACACTCAGTACCGGGGACCGGACATGGAGAAGACACCATGTCATCAAGGGGGGGTGGGGCCGACAGGATGCAACCAGAAGAAGTGCAGCGCTCTCCTGCAATCGTCGTGTCACCGAGCACAATGTTTGATGAATTCATTGCTGACACTTTGGTGCCGGCTCCGGTTGTTCCCTTCTTCTCTGTGGCGTCGCCGCTGGGTGCTGCTGACCTGCTTGCTGATGACATGTTATAGCGATGGTACGTGATCGGTTTGCGGGAACAGACGATGTGGCCAATAACATCACCACCTCCACCAGCACCATTTCGCAATCTCGATAGCGGTGTCTGAGGTGTTTTTGAAATCCGAAAACCGAAAGTTTGGTAAAACGAAAGCAGAAAAGGATTTTGTGCCGACCGACGTTGCGTCGTGTGACACTTCCGTTCCCATGATGGCGTGACCTGTGAGCTGCCATGAAGCCGCACATCCGGCGTTTGTTTCTGTGGAAGAGAGAGAGAGAGACAAAAGGAAGAATGGAGAAGGAGATGTGCGGAGCGTGATAGAGAGTCTGGTGCCAGACAAGACATTCCAGGAAAACGTTTAACAAAAAGGTGACATTCCAAAAAGTAAATGCATGCATCGAGCGCCCTGCCCAGCACATGCAGACGTGCACGTGCTTCTATCGAGCGAAAACGAGAATAATTTAAAATATTTCTTTCGAAAGAGAAAGGACAGCAGCGAGCCAGCGCACGGGACATAATGACGCGAAAAGATGTTCTTATTCTTTCTTCAGCACTCCGCGAACGTACTTCGAGCTGTTATCGCTTCAACGCACCTCTCTTCTCTCACCTCACGCGTGTCGCATTCAGTTGGTGCGTCGTTGGTGCGAAGTTGGTGCTTCTTCTGGCGAACCTCTCACTCGTGGCCACAGAGCCACATTTATTTATTGCCCCATAATTTTGCAACCTTCCAATCTTCCCTTCCCCGGCCCCTGGTGCTAGGGTGTAACGATCAAAATTGTGTGTATGATCGATCGCTGGAAGCAACCCTCTCGTCCTCTACCGCCTTGTACTGCGATTAGTGGAATGTCTCTTATGAGCCGCCGTGCTGTGGCCATTGTGACCACCACGCCAGCAACAGGGACTGCAACTTTGTTGCAAATATGCGGGTATCGACCGCATAATCGGACCGATCGGATGGATCGATCATGAGGAGCAACAGGTCGATCGTACAAAGAGTGCACGAAGAAGCCCACAGTCAGGTTGTTGGTGCAAAGGAAAGGGGGCCCTGAGGGATGTTGGATCGTGTACCACGTCTCGATTGGGATGGATGCAATCTACCGGAGGGGGCACTTAACCGTTCTCATATGCTTCTCATTCTCACGATCGGGAAGATTTCATTAAATTTTACGTCCGTTGGGATGAGAAACCTGTTTTTTTTTCACTTTGTAAAACGTATTTGCTGTTAAATATATCTTTTTTTGCTTTATATTGTTTGGAAATGAATATCTCTTCATATAAAACATGGTTAGCATGATCCGAAATGAACAAAAATAAAACGCTATATCATTTGGATCGTGATTCGTGGTTCTCTATTACAGAAGCTCCTATTCTGCAGCACATCTTACACCCTTCAAAAAATGCACGATGAAAAATTGCATCATTCAGGGAACCTCCGTGGAATGTTCCATTATGAATTCCCCCCCCTTTAATTCAGTTCTCAGTTCTGCAGACCGAAAAGTGGAACCTTTTTACCACAAGGACCATGGCGAACGCATACACACCAGCGAACACTTGTGATTTCACTTTCGTTCAAATTATGCACTGTCTAGTGTCGCCCTCGAGAGAATGATGATGAGCATTGCATCGTGGGCCCTGCCTGCCTCGTCGTTACGCTCATCTTCTTTTTACTCCAAACCACCCTATCCTTCTTGAAAAAAAAACAAGGCCCTCTTCTACCGGCAACCTCTTCAAAAGCATACACATTCTTTTGAGCAAGAAAAAAGAAACTCGAGAAACACTCGGTAGGAATGGTGGGGAACCCATTTTTAGAAATTCGCCATTTTTGTAATTAATACTCGGAATACGGTGTCGGCGTGTGTCAGGTTGTATGTGTCTTTCGCGCGCTGATTCGTGAGTGTATTTTAAGGCAGTGCGAGAAGGGAGTGTAGAATAGCAATGTCTTTCAAGAGTACAGCATTTTTTCGAAGCAGTTGTAGCATTTAATTGGGGAAAAATTGTGTTTTTTCTTCTGAACACCAGGCGTCTCCATTAGTAGCCTTCTGGCTGACAGCAAGCAAAAGATCACCTGCATAAAGCTTACGTCTCTTGCAGTGTGTTCTCAAGATCATGGTAGAGGCAAGAGCGTGTGTAGGTACCTGTTGCGACTACAAAAAAACGCCTCGTTGCCGCTACTTGCAAGCATCGCTTGATCTACTGACCATCGACAATCTGATCGACAAACAACGCGGCGACGACGACGACGACGACGAAGACTAGTCCGCCTAGCAGCGTCTGATCGTGATCGTCGTATCTGTGCTGGTGTGCATGATTTACGCCCTTCGCCCATGGGCGGACATCGTTCGCAACGGATGCAGCGATGCGGCGAGGTGTCTGCAAGGGCCCTCTCCTGCTGCTGCTGTTGCTGCTGCGCCCGTAATTTCGCTGGCGCTCCCTGGACCATGAAGGTCTCTCCTTCTCCTGCTTCTCCAGGGAACGCTGGGACTCCAGCACGAAGAAACCTTCAAAAGAAAAGACGCTGGAGGAGCTGGGCCCTGTGGGCGATGCTGCTTCTCTCGGTTCGTTTTCCAAGAACAAGCCCCAGACGAAGCCACGATGTTGGTTCGTTCGCTTCGTTGAGCAAGACCTTGGGCGGCTTGGCGCTGGCCAGCACCTTGGCTTGGGTTCGCTTCGAGCTTCGAGAAAGTGAAACGAGAAGAGCAGCGAAGGAAAGCGAAGAAATCTCGGATGCAGCTCAATGGCGTGGCACTAATACGGTATCAAAAGGTGCATCTTACACAGGATCTAAAGGCCTCCCAAAAAGAATGCGTCTCAGGGCTCTGCTTCTCTATATCAACCACGTGTATTTCCGGTTCCACTTCCGGTCATCTAGCTTATGATGTATCGTTTCATTGTTTACATAAAGAGCATAAATCTGAGTCTGAGACCCCACCTCCGCTCAGCTCCTGTGCCACTCCAGTGCAGCGAGACGTGGAGCTGAGAGAAGGGAATTGGCGCGAAAAGCAAACAACACAACCAGCCAACGGCCGTCTTCCCACCGAAAGGCGAGGGATCGGGCGCAAAAAAAGGGCTTCCAGACAGTGGGCACCAACAGCAGACACAACCCACGAGACACAGCGCCCCGGAACGACGAAAAAGGGGGAGGAAATGAAACGGAACGGAACGGAATCAAAGGAAAATGGCGGAAGCGCCAACGCGCCTCTGGATTCGCCCCGGATTCTGCGAATGGATGCGAATGGGCGCAGGCGAGACAATAAAGTGACCTTGACTCCCTATAATTACGAGCTGAAGCTGAATGCTGTCGTTGCCATCGTGGTCTTCGTTTGCTCTTGGCCTCTTTTCAGCTTTCGCTCGATCTCTGTCTGTCTGACTGTCTGTCTTGGGGACCGTAGGCAGTGCCAAGTGGCAGTGGAGCATCTGCAGCGTCTCTTTCGCTACCAACGCAGTGCAGTTTGGAGCACATCGTCGCTGGTGTACTGTTGCAGTTGCAGCGCGCGCAAGAAGAGCTGCTGAGTGGCGGAGCCGCAAAGCGAAGAGCGATCGAGTGTAAGGAATATCCACCAACTTGCCTGAAAAAAAAAAAGAAAAACGTTCTAAAGAGCCCATGTTCGTGGGATTTCAGTAACAGAATCGGGCTGCTCGGGAGAAGCTGCCAGAAATCAGAATTCCCCAACCGAAGCTCGTTAATGGCAACTGCACCGCTGTTCAACTTATCAAAAGACGAAATGGAGCGGCACGAAACCCCTTTCACGCCCGGAAGGAAGGAGGTTGGGGGGAAGAAGGCTTTTAACGGTGCGTCTGCAGAAGGCCCCACGAAAGATGGGCCCCAGACAGACAACGAACCCCGTGTGAACCGGTTCCAGACCAGACCAGACCAGACCAGTGTCCGGAGCATCGCATCGCGGTCGTTGCAGGGATGCAGTTTTGCATCTTCCTTCCTCTACAGCAGCTGAGCTAATGATGTGCTGCTGCAGTTGGATACCGCGCCATGTCGAACGGCCCGAAAAAAGACAAAAAAAACCCACCAAAATCCTCGTGAGAACGCCCGTTGGAGGGTTCCCTCTTCCTGGAAGCTGCACGATCAAACGGACGAACGATCCCGGTATCCGTCCATCATAATCTAATCCACTTGTGTCGATCACCGCCGTGCGTACGTGTGCGCGTGTGTGTTAAGTGATCCCTTTTTGCAGGCTTGTCGTTTTTGTTGAAGATTGATGGGACCCGAGGGCACGAATCGCAATGGTCAGACTCCCGAAATTTGTGTCTTTTTTGTTTTTTTATTCAGAGAGAATCGAGGATCAAGCGCCTGTGCGCCTACCTGCGCTCGATCGACCAATTCAAACCCACTGCCCAACGCGTCTAGACGGAAGACATGCACTGGTGGTGCAACCTACGGACGACGGCTACAACGTGGACGGGATTTGATTTCATCCAGTTCCGAGCGTCGTCGGGGGCTCACCAGGACCCGTTCTGCCAGTTTCCATCCCACGGGCCAACGGGGACGCGTTTTACTGCCAATTAAACTATTGTTTCTTGCATCACACAGCATGCAGTCGGGATCTGCGCATTATCATACAATGTCATGGCCATCTCTTCTCCGCTAAGGGAATCGAGTTGCGCGGTGCGAGTGCGATGTGCGTTTGCAGACTGCACTCAGTTCAATAATTTATTTGAGGTTAGGGTGCAATGGCGTGATCCGTGATACTGCTGGTGCTGGTGCATTCCGTGCAGAGAGCGCGTGCAAACAAAAGGCACAAGAGACGAAGAAAGCGGACTTAACCGGTTGACGATCACGACGATGAGGCCGAGACACGGATCGCCCTGCCGTGGCACATTCAACACTCGATAGAATTGTGTGTAAATATGAACAAGAAATCAAACAGAGAGAGAGAGAGAGCAAGAGAGAGTGTATAGGAACCTGCGGATGATGATGATGTTGGTCACTTAGCAGCTTTGTCTCGAGAGTGCAGCGTCTGTCGTCGTGGTCGGCCGAAACATGCACGACATCCAGCGTGAACGTTCCGGCATTTATTTATCTTTCTACTTAACGAGGACCTTCGAAGGGTTCGAAGACAGATACACACCGTGCGTACGAACACACGATTATGGCCGCGACGCGACGATGCGATTATTCATAATTGACCACCCTTCCCCCCCGGGACGGAAGCATGATGAAGGATTAATGACTGACTTGGGGGCCGTGCCGGGCAATCCATGTGGCGATTGGTGAAGGTTGGATCGGCGGGTCTGGCCAAACGCGGAACGCAGTGTCATAAAGGTGCCAATTTGTCTGTTTGTGCTGCAGTTTGTCTGCTTGTGGGATGATGGGTCTTATCGGATGATGAAGTGATTCCGGACGCCATTCACTGGCGCGCCGTGGCCGTAAAAGGGAACATGCGCAGCCAGACTTCAAAGTCAGGGCCATTAAACTCGATAATGCTTTACGATGTTTAGTCTCGAGGGAAAAGTGTAGAGAGAAGAGGACGTTCTTGGGCTTCTTCCGTGCAAAGAATGTAACCAAAGATCAATAAAACCCACTAACCGTCCTAGCTGGCAAGCTGTTTAGCTCTCGTGCGCCCTGTATGCATGGAGCAGCATCGTGCGAGCGTGATCATGATCGTGTTAGCGTCCACCCTGCCCACTTTCCTGCTCTTAAATTGCTTTGACCATGAAAATTATGCTCACGCACACACACCACACATACGCTGCCTGCTGGCACGATATGTTGCTAAACCCCTCTACCTCCGCTGCACCACCCATGGATCGATGGGTGGACCACCACCATTCATGCTTTCTGCGTGCGTGCGAGCGAGTGAGCGAGGCGCATATGCATTAATGCGCGGCGAGGACGGAAGGAAGGAAGTAACGACCAAGAAGAAGCCCTTCATGGTTCCAGCACCAGGCAGCAGCTTGCGTTGGCATCGCGGCATGGCGATTGCATCGCGTACATGCTGCATGCGGCTGGCAGCATAAGTCGCGCGCCTGCTCTCCGTACGATCAAGCTGCACCAGCCACCAACCAACCGAACAAGCAGCCGGCAGCCAGCATACATACCAATGCGAACGGCCATGCGAAGCGAATCGGACGGTCGAAATGGTCGGTCGGGTGGGGGAAAAAGTCGAGGAACCGAGGCCCCCCCCCGGGCCCCTTTGTGCAGAAAAAAAAAACCGAAAATCGAGCATAAAAGGAATACGGGACGCATACACACGCAGACACAGTACAGTGGGCCATTGTGTCACATGTTGTCACACGCCACTGGTGCCCCGGCCCAGTGCTGTGGCCTCGTCGTGCGCTGCTTCGGTTGCTGTCCGGATAGTTTGCTGGATTTGCTTTGCTGCTCCGTGCATCCTGTCGTTGGTGGAGGTACAGTCACAGCAGGGCAACACGAGCGGCACATTCGCGCCCCAAAAAACCCTTCTTTAGCATAACTGCAGTCGTCGGTCGCCGGTTTGCGCACCAGCGAACCTTGTCGTCGGTCCCTCGTCGTCTGCACGTCGGTTCAAATTACCGTGTTCCGTGTTTTGCTGTCCGGTGCCCCGTCTCTCGTTGCTTTTTTTTTGGCAAATTAAATGCCAGAGCCGGATCAGAGCCGGAGCCAGCGAGACATTCGATACGATCGGACCTCCGGGGCGGGGGAGAATGGAACACAAGGAACCGAAACTCGAACAGGATATCGATCGTCAATGAGTTGATGAGTTCGTGTGAGTCACCCGGCGTACTGCAACGTAATGATGTGAAGCATAAAATGTACTTTTATGTGCTTTTATATCCTAAACGAAACAGAACAAAGCACAGAATATTTTTCATTCCGTGCGAATTGCAGATGGTGCGCAGCATCAATCACGATCCAGTGCTTGCTGCGATGCTACGCTCTTGACATAAGCAGCGAAGTCAACCGCACCAGTGTCACGGTCACCGCTTCCTGTATGCCGGGCTGTGCGCCCGCTCCTTTGATCGGAGCATAGCAGCGCCTGGAATCATTGATGCTGCGCTTGGCTTCGTTTTTCGTAATTTTTTTCTTCTTCGTCTTTTTGGGCGGATAATGATGATTGTCGAGAGTTCTGCACCACTCTCCCTCTGGCACCAGACGCTGCTGCTGCTGCGCTCATCGTTTGCTTCCCTTTTTTCTCCACGCTCCTCTCGAGCATAAGCGAGCATATACATAACGCGTCTACCGCGGGAGCATGTTTGTCACACGACGACGACGACGACGATGACGACGGCGTGGCGCGTCGCGTGTTTTTTTTTGGGGGTGTGTGGCCCAGGGGAGTACGGGGGCTTCTTTTCACTTTCATGCTATCCTCCCCGACCCGGGGTCTGGTCCTCCTTTCCGCGTCTCTCATCTTCTTGCCGTTTGGCGAATTACGCTTTTTGTTTTAAATTCTGCCAAGGGAAGCGTCTGCCGCGTTGACGATTCCATAAAAGGGCTCCGGTGCCCTCCGCTTCCTCCCCTAAAAGAATGTGAATAACGCATCCAGGAGATCGAAGTGATGTTGGAGGGAGGACGTGTTCTTCTCCTTTTTTTACACATTATGTTTCGGAGTTCGGCGGAGCGGGGGTTCCGCGGGCTGAAGAGGTTCCGGGCGTTCTCTCTTTTATGCTGCTTCTCGCGTTATGCTGCGTCGAGTGCGTTCTCCTCCTCATCACCGTGTATGTGTGCGAATTTGCGATTTTTGTTTTACCTTTTTTACGGCGGGCGAGCGGCGCGGCACGTCCGCGGTTCCTCCCTTCAGCACCAGCCGCACCATGGACCGACAGAGGCGTGCCTCTTCTTCGAGTTGGCCGCCCCAAAAACCGAACCCAATTTACGTTGTCCCTCGCGTTGCCGATGCAGTTCGCATACGCAGCAGCCACAAACACAACACGCCGGATGCAGTGCATGGCGAGGGATGCAGTAGTTAGTGCACACGATGATTGGCGTGTCGGGGTGCATCTTGAAACAAAAAAAAAAAAGGAAAGAAGGTTCTTCCTTCCAACATACCCCACTAGCACGTCTTGTCCTCCACGCCTTTGCCCTTGCAGTCCATGCCAGGGCTTGGAGTGCACTTTTGCTAAATATTCTTGAATTGCAGTTGCATTCCCCAGGGCGGGCGCACCTCGATCTACCCCCCGGGGACTATGGTGGTCGCGCACCATGGCCTTTGCACTAACGAATTCTCCCTCTTTTCGCACGTATTTGCACACACTTGCGCATGTGGCGGATATGGTGGAATGAATGGGAATAATAGCAACAACAAAAAAAACAGGGAATGAAAAAAAACCCCGAATCCAACCGACTCCCGTACTCGGTGGAGTGTTTTGTGCTAATTTGGCAGAACACACCCGGCGCATGGAAAACGAAAGTGAACCCCGATACACCGCGTCGGGGACACCAACGCCCGGTGGAGGGGTGGAAAAGGGTTTTTTTTTCGCTCTCCTCTCGTTGTTCTCGGTTTCCATTATTCCATCACGCCCAGGCTTAGCTGCATGTACGCCGGAGTTGACAGCGTTTGCGCGTATTGGGCAAATGAGGGGCTTCCAGGGACGCACAGCGGACGCCAATCGTGATACTTTCCGCAGATTAACCCGCAGAAAGGTTGCAGGTAATGTGTAGGGCGCTTGATTATGTTTTTGGAGCACTAGACCGATGGGCCGATATTGCAAAAATGCAAAAACGGTTAACTTTTGTAGTTCATTTCAAGAAACTATGCAGATTCTCTGCGACAAAAAAAGCTTATAGAGCAACTAGTCAACTTTGTGAGGACAAATTAACCCAACTTTCAAGAACATAGTTCTTTGCCTTTAAGTTTAAGTTGTTCTACAGCATTCAGTTATACAGTTTTCACACTCTAATAATTCCCCAGCACAAGACTATATTGTATATCCATACTTACCGGATAAACTTCGCTGCAGTTTTTACTCAAAAACTCGGATCACTTCTGGCACAGCTTTTAGCTCTGCTGCAGCTGCTCCTTGACCGATGGCTACGAAGAAGTTCCCTCCTCAGGAGCCACCGTAACCAACAGGATCACTTCCTTCGGAGCGTTCAAGTTCAAGTTCACTAAGAGATAGCCACAGACCACTCGATCGAAGTCGGCTACTCGGATCCGCAGAATCAAGGCAATCACGCAAGATCTCTCCCTAACCTCAAACATTGTCACCAAAAACCTAATTCACTGCCTTCTGGGATACGCTAAACCTCTCTAACCGCATTGAAATCACCGAAGGCGCCTTCTAGATCGAACTACGACTTTACGACTTTTTTGCCGGATTTTTTTCTAACTTCCCTCAGGATTCTGTCCGGAGTCACACAGAACCCTACACGGGAAGGAGCAACGATGGCCCCCGGCGAGTGGTACTGGCCAATCTTCGTCGTGGTACAGACTTCGGAGACTTCGTGAGGCTTTTTCCAACCTCATCCTAGAAGATCCACCACGAGACTGATCGTAAAAATTGAAAAATCTCTTATGCAATGGATCGCCCAACCGATTCCCGGTTCCGAACGGGGCTGCCCAGCCCGTTCGTGGCCCCCTTTTCATCCGGCGGTTCGTCATTCGGGTCGTGCGAGTCCTGCTGCTGCTGCCGCTGCTGGTGCTGCTGGAGGTCGCACGTACGTAGAAAAAGGGGTTTCGTCTGCTTCGCTCCACTCGATTCCCGGCATATTCCCGTCGTTAATGCGTTCGTCCGCCCGTGTGTACGCGTGTGTCTGTGTGGTGTTTCGTTTGTTCTCTTTCGCGTTTGCTTTTTCTCTCGGCCACTTCCACTCTTTCTCGTTCGTTTGCACACTTAACCAGTTCACCAGATCTTTTTCCTCTTTCTCTTTCCATCTTTCTCGTTCATTCTCGTTGTTCGTTGTGTTGTTGCCAGGGGGGGTTCGCGGTTCCATCTGTTGCAGTCGTTCTTTCCTCTCTCTCCCATGTGTTTCGTCTGGTTTTTTGCCGGCTTTTTTGTTGTAGTTGTTGTTGCTGTTGTGTTTGCTTCTCGTCTCGCTCCACTCTCCAAAAAGGCTCTTCGGTGCGGGTTCGGGTTCTTTCTTTCTTTTGCCTTCTTTTTTCTTCTCGTTTCATTGCATTTCTTTCCATGTTGCTCCATTCGGCACGATGACGGCGCGATGTAACCCTTTCCCTGTTTGCTTCTCTTTCGCACTCGTCTCGATGCACCCTCTCGGCACCACCATCCTCTGGGTTCTCCTGCCCTGCAGTTATCGTCTCTTTAATACACTTGTGTGTTGGCGCTGTCTGGATTCTTGTGCGGGCTGATTTTGCACTGGTGTATGCGTCGGGTGAGGTGGCCATTATTAGTACCCAAGAAGTGCAGCCCTTGTATCACATTTTTAATTTTTGCAATTTTTTAGCATGGGACCTGCCCTTGCATGTGAGGAGGCCGGAACCTTTGAGCGTTAAACGAAGCCGAACATGGTGTCCCGGCGCTTGGAATTGCGAAACAAAAACGGAACAAAACTGGCATCGATGACAGTGTGAGTACAAATACTGCTGGTGCCACATCCTTGTCTTGCAAAACTTCCGGCGTCGATCGTCAGATTGCCGATCATTGTGATCCGCCGTGCAAGTGTGGTGCCACTTTCCAGGGAGCCAGGGAGATGGGAGTTTGGAGAGGATCGGACCGCATGTCCGCACACACAAGCAACCACTAAGAGACGTGCTTACACATGAGCGATGGCGTATCCTGCCCTCAAAACTCCACCACCATCTCAAGGACCACACCGCGCCCAACAGCATGCTCCCCCCCTCAAGACGTTGAGCCAATCATCGACCTACGAAAAGGGAGGAAGGAGAGCTGACGGGACCCCACACTCCGGACGTTCGCCGTCCGGACGATCAGACCGGCGGCTGCCGCTTTGTGTCTGGCTGGCTGACTGCTGTGGGGCTGGCCATTTTTGTTTTATTATTTCTCGCTCTTGCTGCTCTGCTCTGCTACGTCCTTGCCATCGTGGCCCGCGACGGTACGCGACATTTCGGGGCATGCTCGAACCACTCAGGGCTGGGCAGTCTGTGGCGCAAAACCTGTGGCCTCTCTTTCTCTCTGTTCTCATCCCTACCGCAGACGCACAAATTCACGGAGAAGTGAGCGATAAAATGAAATTAAAATAAAGTCTCGAGCGTGCTATCCACTTTTCAATCAAGTGACGCGGCGGCTTTAAGGGGCACCCGAGACAAGCGGATCGCTGGAGGGTCCAACGCGTGGATCAAGCGGATCTTTTAAATCATCTTCCGGTTTGGCGCTGGCGCTGACTCCATTACGCAGTCGGACGCAGCGAATTATTGGATGGCGCAATGCCGAGATGAATGAGTGAATCGTCACGCTGGCCACCCCCCCGGCGGGGAGCCAATGGTCTACTGGTTAACAGTTTTAATGCTTAAAAGATCGTTCCCCAAAAAACCCACTCCCGAAGAGGAAATTTCTTACTTCAAGCCGTGCCTACTAAGATACAAAGCTTGGTGCAGTATTGAACCTATGCTGGCTTTAAACAAATCAACCTGCTACATCACTCGCTGGAACCTCGCTTCGCTACGATTGTATAGAAATGGAAATCACAAAAGGCAATCTTGGGGTTGCTGGGAGCGGAAAGCATCATTTTTTAATTCCACTCAAGTGCTTCCTTGCGTTGCGATGGTTTCGCCCTCCGGGGATGCGACACAATCAATGCGCCTCCGCACCCGGCACAAGCATGAGCATGATTATCCTGTGATGCATCCTGTGCACTGAAGTGCTGCGCGGCAATCAAGCTTAAGAGCAGCGTCGCGCATTCACAGCTTCTACTCGCGCGAACCTGCGTGTCATATGATGTCATTCCGGTGAACTCCTCTAACTCTTCTTGAGTTCTGGTTGGCAAAAATTGCTAACATGTGGGATGAAGTGCGAGCGCGCGCGCGTGCATGTGAGTATTATGGGCGCATAAGTGCCAATGTGACGAGGGATGCACTTGCAGCACCACCATTACGCGTTGCCCTTCAACATGGAACACAAAAAGAAAAAAAGGGGGACGACGAAGAAGAGTGTCCCCAAAATGTGCCTGCCCTGGGGACGCCCAAAGGTAAAGGAAGGGAAATAAGAAGGAATTAAGAATTAATGACAAACGATGGGCGATACATGGTCGCCCTCGGGGTTGTTCCGTCGCTAAACATTGGGGGCCTCTCTCGGAAGAGTACGGAGGCGGCTTTTTTGTTTTGTTTTTTTTTGTCGTTGTTGTTGTTTTTCTGGCCCGATAGCATCGGCAGAGCCAAAGGCAAAGGCAAATAAGCCAATGGCAATGGCATAATGCAACAAACATGCACACAGAGATCGAAAGAGAGCGAAGGGAAGTGGTCGCAGGTCGTGCGTTGATTTAAAAATGGCCACTCTCGGGAGTAGGAGGAACAGCGGGTTGCGAATGTCACGAACGGAGGCGTGTGTTTGGAGGGATTTTAATTTGCGATTGGGGTGCGTAAGTGCACTCGCTCACCCGCTGATGCAGACCCTCCAACACGGACAGACCTTAGAACGGACGGAAAACACATGGAACAAGCCGAAACAACGAATGAAGCCGCTGCACGTAGGCAACGCATCCATTTTCCGGGGCTTCCTTCAGGGCTTCGCTTCTCGCTTCTCGAAATGTGAGTTTTAATTGAAGAAACTCCCGAACGACACAACATGTGATGTGCTCCTTGCTCTTAAGTAAGCAATTCCCAGTCTCTGGCGTCCGGCGTCGTGCAACAAAACAGCTAACCCGGGCATGGCATCGAGGCCATCGAACGGGTACTATGCGCCAGAAGAAATGGATTCCCATGAGGCGTGAGGTGCAGTTCTCTGAGGTGCACAACACTCACCGACTCCACAACAGCACCGCAATCACCGCATTAGACACGCAGCACATACTCCGTGGTCCCCTCGATCCCTCGGCCCGGTGGTAATGAACTTCATCTCGCCATTCACGTCTTCGGCCGCCACGCCATTGCCCGTAGAGTGAGGTACAGTTATTGACATTACCGTTGCGCATGTTTGGCATAGCGCAGCGGCATCGCAGTGAGAAAGAGACGACGATGACGCCTGCGCCAGTTACCCCTAAGCGGTCGATCGATGTCGCGGTGAACGATCCAGCTGCGGATCGCCGTGGACCGGAATTGGGCCGCCATTACAGTCGCAAAAATCCCACCAAACCGGAATCATAAATGTGTGATGATCAGCGACCGCTTGCCGTCTTCTAAGCAGCACAATATTCTGCGCTTTATCGATGGTGGCATGTGGGTTAAGCTGTGATTTGATGGAGCTCACCGCTGAGGCTCATCAAACCTACGATGATCTGAATTTGTTGCCAGTGAGTACGAGCTAAAGCCCCCCAACCGGGGATGGTTGACACGCGGAGATCACGATGCTACTGTCTGCGGTGCTAATTACGTTTCCACAGAGCAGTAGCTGCTTCCCTGGTGGCAGTGCAGCGCGAGAATTTTGATCGAGCGATCGAGCGAATTGCTGAACGGTACTTGGCACCAAGTCCACCACGGACTAAGCGGATCACATACACGCAAACGTGCGCCTGCAACGGTTGTTTGCATCCCTTCTCGGTGCCATTACAGCTGCGAGAGGTGAGCGTTCCCAGCGTTTGTTTGTTGATGGCGCGCGCGATCGCGATCGAGGGATTCTTTCCTTTCTAATGCCGGTTGGTGGACTAGAAAGGGGGAGGGAGGGGGGGTGAGCTCGCCATTTCTAACATTGCGTTGGCTGCACACCTACGAGTGGCTGCTGCGTTGGCGTTCTGGACTTCAAACTCCGAACAGTGTCTTCGGACCATGTTATTAGCCTTCATTAATCTGCTTGGGCAGTAGGATGCTTTAGGCTAGAGGACTTCTAGCGGTAGTTCTTCGTCTGTCTGTTAGAGCGATCGAAGCTTGTACCGTTTCGTTTCCGGTTCAATCAATAATGCAGTGGAACTGCTCAAAGAGCGAATTTTCCTGTGAATAACTTGTTGTCTTCCACCTTCCAGTCCGGTCGACTGGCTAGTTGCGATCGAGTGCAACGCATCGACGGTTCTTTAATGCGTTCCACATTTGCATAATATGTTGCGCCAGCAGAGTGGCCAGCAGAGCCCTAGCCTTAGCATAGGCACGATCGACCGTCATCGCTATTTACGATCGCGTACGCGTTGCGGGCAAGTAGAAGATGGACTCACCTTTTATTGGCGCAATTCTGCCATTAATCGAAAATGGTCAACGGAGCGTTTGGTATTCAAGGTCGGAACTGGTTTTGCTCAGCGTCCCCGTGTGTGGCATCGGCCATCATGTGCATCATGGAATACCATGCTGCCATGTGAAGAGGAAGTCTTGGAGGAGCTCGAACAAGTCTATTGCGCGGCCGACGACGACGAGCGGAACAACATTGCGGCACGTCCACGAATCTTGACGTTCGACTCTGTGTTCGAGATCTTAGAATGTTGTCCCACCGTCGCGCGTCGCAAGCCCCAGGTACTGAGCGATCGTCTGCGAACCGCTTCGATTGATCGGAACCCCTGGCTGGACCTGGTATGGTATGCGACGCAAACGGCGCAATTTCTGTCGAAGGGAAAGACATGTATTATTTATGGTATCGGGCGCAAATCGGGTGGCCAAGAAGGGCCGAGCGTCGCCGAGGATTCTTTCTTTCTTGTGCGTTTTCCCCGGCGACCCAACATCCCGATCCCGATATGGTTCTGGGCAGAAGGAGCGAACAACCTTGCGCCGAGACCGATTTCACGTAAGGCACGTCCTCGCGTCACCAATGGTTGGCTCGAGGCCAACTTCTCAGAAGTCGCCTGCGGTGGCCACGCTAGATGGGAACTGAGAGTGAGCGACGCGCGACCCGGGATCGGAAGCCTGAAATGGTGATTAATTAAAATTATTCCTTATAAATCATCGTCTCCTGTCGATTCGCGATCGGTATCGGATCGGTGGATGCTTGATCGAACGCACCGCACCGAGGACAACCTCTGCGTCCTCGTTTCTCCCTGTCCGGCTGTTGAACTCCTGCCAGAAGTCCCAGGAGTTCTGACGGCATTGCATTCCGTTCCAGGGACGCGCGCGCGTCCGGTTACTGGAGTGACCAAATTGCGCGAACCATCCCTTTCAGGCTCGGCGATGTGTCGATTACCACCAGTCAGTCGATGTAGCGCATTGCATCGCATAACCAGACCGCCGAGGCCGCCGGAGAATGTCGCCATCAATGTCACCGCGACAGCCTCCCTATTTCGCTAAACGGACCACTCCGGACCGGATGGTATCGATTTATGCTGGCGATAAATGGCGATCAGTTGGCTGCTGCCACTGCCGGGGCGGCTAGCCATCATCCGCATGCTGAAGATGTTATCGGCGGCAAGTGACATGCAAAAGGCGACTGCCGGTTGCGCGGCCACTCCCAAACAAGGGATTTGTTTCGCGATGCGTTGATGAGAGAGAGCGATAACGTGTATGTTTGTAGCAAATAGATAAACAAGGAACTGGTTTTTCCATCGCGTGAACGGGTGGCAGGAGGGGGAAGTTGTGACATTTTCTCTTGTCAGGACTCCGTTAACTTGTGTTGCTGCGATTGAGCGTTTGTGTCATCTTTATTAAGTAGCGACGAGTTGCGATTGCATTTGAGCGATAAAAGGAGGTTCTCATCATATTTTTAGGATTACTTTACCTTTCTAACTCGTTACTTTGTTTGTTTATTTGTTTATTTACTGATTTTCTTTCGTGCATGTCTCAAGTATTAATTTAAGATTTACTAATCGTTGAGATAGTTATCGGATTTCTTGCTCTCTTGTGTATTTCTTAATAATAATACTAATTATATCTGAAACATTAAATTTATTGCTTGTTTAATTTAGTTTTTTTCCACACTATCTCATTTACAAATCTATTGCTATGCATACAAATTTTTAGTTACTTAATCTTTTTTTCACCAAATATCAATATTGAATAAACTCATGATGAATAAATCAAACCTCGTTTCTCATCTTTTAAAGTTCATTCTTTAGTGTTCAATTTTACAAAAGTTTATCAACAAATCACTATTTTTTCGTTGTTCCTAGAAACGATAAGACAAGCAAAGACTGAAACTGCGACATAATCGCACTCGGCTGCTCGGTTCACATCCGCCGCAGATGAAATCGTTTTGAACTCGCAAAACCCCAGCTCATGCCATGCCACCCGGGGGTGGCCACTGGCCGCTGGCCATAAATAAGTGAGTGTAAATAATTCTCCGGTCAAGTCAAACGATCCGTCAGCAGCAGCAGCAGCGGCAGCAGCAGCATGCTGACGGGTCCCGTTGCCCCTGATCGTCGTTGCGCGGGATGCAGCTACATCCCATTCGCGCTAATGCGTGTCCATGCACGCCCAGCCACATCCTCCCAGAACCCAGAACCAGACGCGAGTGGCCGCAGCTTGAAGCTCGTTATCGCGCGAGTGATGGCCGCGGTGTCAAACGGCATCTTGTCAGTACGAACCCGGGGCGAGCGGAGCTGAGCTAGTCTGATCGTCTAGGTCCCCTCACTCCACTGCGGTCCGTTCGTTCGACCTCGACTGCCAACCTGAAGACGATGTCGACGATGTCGGCGACGTGGACGACTGACATGCCAATTGTCATGTGAAGAGAGCTGGTTAATAGTTTTTCCTCGTTTTGCACGAGAGCCCCCTGGCCCCCATCGGGGTGGCCACCCGGGGCACCGGGTGTCGTTCCTTCCCGTTCTGACCGAGCACCGTTCGCTTCGCTGGCAGCCAGCGTTCATTAAATAAAAATCATAATTCATTTTCGCTGGCAAAAATCGGTGTTACGAACGAGCCAGCGAATGAGCGAGCGAGAGAAATTTTCTGTAATTTAATTTTAATTACACTTAACAAGTGTTTGCATTCCGGCCCGTAGCGATGCAGACCGCTGCTAGTGTATGGGCACTAGAACATGAGAGCAGCACCACGCAGAACTGATGACCGATCGTTTGTTTCACGATGTACGAGCTCACGGTTCGTTCCCCCGGCGCACAGACCACGGGCAGCACTTTGACCGTGCACCGTTCTGGAGCAATTGAATTTGTGGCATTACGTTGGCCCGCTAGGTAGCTTAATGTTCCAGCAAACGAGCGAGCGAGCCAGCGATTTCCTGTTTGGCCTGTTTTCAGCGCCAGCTTAAGGACAAACAGCAACATGGTTCATCGCACGTCGGATTATGATACACGCATCGGATCGGTGCATCGGCCATTTCCGTTGGCCATTATTTCCGCTTTATTATTAATAAATCAAAGAAAGGTCACTTGCGCGTCCTCATCCATTTATCTTTATCCTTTTCTATTAAATTATTATCCAAATTTGTTCACAATGGTAGATATACCTTCAGAGAACTTAAAAGCTTTTATGAACAAAGAGAAACATAAAACGGGTCAACGAGAAGACGAAGATGAGGAACAAACGCGCACGCCAAGGGGAGTAGCGGGAGCGGACGCTCCGACGGGATCCGTAAACGAGCAAACCCGTTCACACGTCGACGAGATGGCGGATTGCGGACGTGAACCTCCTGACTACACTGGCATTTCGTTGTCGGTGAATTTAATAATGAGCCATAATGATAGCATAGCGGTCCGGGGCTAGTTGCGCATTAAGGCGGGCCGAGGTTCAAGGAGGATGCCCCCGGTGCGTGTCCTGTCCGGTCCTGTCCTGTGAGACGCTGCGCTGTCGCTGAGTGTTTTGCAATCTTTGGACGAATATGGCACCTTACAGTGATTATGGATTCCACGTGTGTTTTGCCACCATCGATCATCGCCATCGGTTGGTGATGATGATGCTGCTTTCGTAGACGCGAATACTTTATCCATCTAGTTTATTTATCAAAATAATGTATTTTATGTAATCGAAGATTCTATTTACAAACTATTGAATTGTGATTTGAACATTACACAGACGTTCGCAGGTAATTCTAGTGTAAATTAACTTTAGAATTCAATTTTTACAGAATAACAGAACAGATTATCAATCGGCGATCAAACGTCAAGTGGAGCTAAATTCTCGAAAGCAAAGCCTACTGTTATTCGACAACTTTGCTGGATTTTATTTGGGTACTTGCTCCATCATAATCCTCCATCACAATCCTTAACACCTAAGGGCAATTTTGCAGATCCGTTTAAAAATACTGACGACGCTCCTCCTTCTAACTAACTCCTTGGCCAGGTTCATCAAATCAGTGGAAAGGAGCATACTGATCCGCGTGCAGCTCTGTAACTTCCGACCCAGCACGTCCTCTGATTGATGGACCATTAACACAGCATTCTGTCAAAAGAACAATCTTTAGCGTAATTTAAGGCACCATAAATTGTGCAAAAATGTAAATCACCTCCGTCCGTCCGTCCAACCTGAAACTGCACTCGGGAAAATGGGGGGTTATTAAAAATCAAGGTAATTCAGGACAAGGGCGCGCCTTGTGGTGATGGTGGTAAACGGTGGTGATACATTAAATTAACTTGCCGATGGCTTTGTGGTGCGTACCGAAGCCATCCCAGGCGTCGAGTCGATGATGAATGTCAACGCGCAGCGGCATACGGCGCCACCGACCGTGATCGGCTGGCCGGGACCGATCAAGGCCTGGAATCATTAAATCGATCCACGGCCAGCAGCCAGCACAGGGTACCACAGGGGAAGATCGAGCGCTAATAGGCCAAAGGGCGGCTAGCCAGGCAAGGTGCTAGACCGTGGAACACCGGTAGCAAGCCGTCCGTCACTGTTTCTGTCAACTGCGTTATGTTTTATGCTGCTGCTGCTGCGCTCGTCAGTTCGCACAGGATGACGAACGATGGAAGAGGAGTGAAGAAAAAAAAAAACTGGAAAACTTCTCGTCCTAGCAGGAATCTGGATCTCCTTCTGATCGCCTTCAGGCAACATGCAGCGACTTCTCGCATCCGACTAATCAAGTTTACCCTTCAGCGCGCGTCAGGGACGGCCGCACGCACGCAAGACCACGGGCCCTTTCCAAGCGATCCTGCCGAGTGGCCGTGGTTGTTGGTGACAATTTCTTCCATTCTTGACCACCCTCTTTCAGCCTGTTCCACCAGCTCCCTTGTTTCAACCTTGTGGTCGTGGCCAATCATCGAGTGGAGTGGAGTGGAGCTCTGCGCCTGTTGCTGTATTATTAATCAAATCAGTGATGAACGGGTATGGTGCTTCTCTCCCTCTCTGCCCTTCGTGCCTTCTGTGCTCGACACTCGGTAAGGCCAACCAGCCAGCCCCATCGCGCTCGCCTGGTGCGCTTGTTCGATTGATTAAAAGTTCAGTGAATTTATTACCTTTTCCCGCAGATCGTAGGGCGGTTCCGAGGGAGAGTCCAACCGAACAACTGGCACCGTGCGCGCGTGTGTGCTTGGACCTCTTTTTGTGGCGCAAAAGCTCGCTGTGCCCACCCCCCGTGGGTAGTGCGTGCGTCCATCGCGCAAGACGAGAGACGAGACAATTGCCCTGGAAGGTCTCGAACCAGTCCACACAGACCATGTACCTCGTGGTCGCCGTCGTCGCCGTCGTCGTCGTCGTCGTTGCTCTAGCTCATAATTAAAGTCTCTAGGTATCGGGCTTGGCGTCGAGTACGCGCGTACGGTGCGTTGAATAATTCATAACTGCATCCCCGTCCGTCCGTCCGTTCGTTCGAATGCTGACGATGCTTCATGTTGCCCGCATTTTCCCTTTACCAGGACACCTGCCCCGTCTCGCCTGTTGCTGTTGCAGAACAGAACAGAACACCAGCAAACGCGGTGGCCCAACGGGAGCATCCGATCTATTTATGGTGATGATAATGTTTATGCTGATTATGATCATGAAATCCCCGCTGCCGCTACCACCTCTACGCTCTACAGGTCCCAGTGTGTTGTGTCCCGGAGTGTGGTCTAACGGGCGGACTAGTGGGCTGCGTAATGGAATATCGCGGTTCGCACCGAAACGATGCGTCCACTGATTGCAACAATTAATTGTGCAGCGCATGCGATGCTCCTAAATTGTGTCCCTTCGTTTTGGGGGTACCATTGAGGCACCGGCGTTAGTTGGCAATTTCGAATCTAATAATGTGGCCCAATGAGGTCGCGTGGTCGCGTGGCAATTGGCAAACGGTATGGATTCGATTGCGAACCCATTCCATTTATCATTCACGCCGATCCACCATGCGTGCCACACCGGTTATGAGTTCCGTCGTCGTTCCGTGTTCATTGAAGTGGAATGGACCATTCGCGCGATGATTAATTCGTTTTCGAGATAATTGAAATCGCGTTAGGGGCCGGGCCCGGTTTCGGATAATTTTCCCTATGGGCCACACATTTTCCACGGAAAATGGAAGCGCACCAGAGCGTGCGGGAATGCAGGAGACTCGGTGGTGGATTTCGTTTCAACAGATTTCGTGTTTTTATTACTTCACAAGGATCGGGGTTTTCACTTTTGTATTGTTGTGATGTTGTTGTTTGTTGGTTGGTTGTTGCTGCTGCTAGTTATCTGCCTTTCGCCCTCGTCCTTGTTGTATTCATAATACGTGGTATGTGTGCTGGTTCCTAGTGTAAAAGGTGTTACTCTGGGTATCTATCGTCTATCCTCTCCTTTTTTCGGTTCTCTCTATCGCATTGTCTGCGTGGATTTTATTACCTTCCATTATGACGCTCGATCGCGACTGTTTGCAATCTACTTTCCGCATCTTGACGGCGTCTTTTGAGTACTTTCAGTACCTTCGTGTGGTCGTGTATTAAAAGTACCTGCAAGGACAAAGTGTCTCTGGTCTTTCTTACACCTTAAAAGGATTAACTCATTTAGCAGCAGATGGCAACGGGAAATCGGGCGTAGAGAATTGCAAAAGACAACGATCAAGAAACGGTTAAACAAAGAAAGGATCAGAACATGAGTAATGAGTAGAAAGAAATGAAGACAGTAACGACCTACATGTTGCTTCATCTGTTTGCTAAACGAGCTAAACTAAAGCTATCGAAACTTCGGTTCCGCTGCACTCTACACTCTTCTCTCTGAACTCTAGCTAGCGCCCTCCCTTTTGTTGACTCTACGATCGAACTCGTATAGTGTTTAGTCTTACGATACGATCGCGCGTTCGCATTCATATCGCGGGTGGTTTTTTTTTATTTGGTACGCTAGATACACTCATCATTAAGTGCTTAGTAGACAGGTTTTTGTTGTTCAGGTTCATTACGCGCTTTTTATTCCGCTTGGCTTGACTAATTGGCAAAGTGTTGTTCCTAACTTTTGCTTTACCATTTTACCCTCACTTGGTAGCTCACTAGCACTTTGTTCTTCGATACCTTACCGATTTGTTGGCTGTCTACTTCTACAAGTTACCTGCTCAGTGCAGTGATGTTGTTGAGTAGGTTACAGAAAATAAAAATGACAGCGTAAAGTAAACCGTAACCATGATGTGACCTCAACCAAAACAACGGCTTCTCTTTCGTTTCCTAGGCTAGTTGCTTTTCGCTTTTCTCCCTCTAACGGAGCGGTCACTTACTGGATCACTAGAAAAAAGAGGGGGTGGATGGGATGGGGAATTTGAGGACTTTATACGTTTTTACTTTACTTCTTTTTTATATACGTGTTTTTATATATATCTTGGTTGTTTTGTTTGTTCCACCAGCCGACGTTTCCGACGATTGCGTCTTCCGCGGCTTGGTGGTATGCCTACAGCTGCCTTCCCTGTAAGGAGGCCTAGTTCCTATGTTGCGGTTGGTCGTTTTAAGGTTTTTTTCTCCACTTTTGCTTACTTCTTAACGTCGGGTTACGCCCTGTCCCGTATGCGTCAACTTACACTTCTATCTTTTGTTACAACTTTGGTTTCTATCATTTCCCCTCGCTTCACTCGCTTATCTTATCTTTTCTCTGTGTGTCGTTTCCCTCTTTCCCTCCCGTTTCTTCCTGTAACAGTTATCGCTTGTGTTTTTTTTTCTTTAAAAATATATTTAATCGTATTGTAGACCTAGTATCGCGTCACACCTTGCTTGTGATACCTTTAATTTTCTTTGTTGTTGTTGTTGTTGCCTGTATGCCTTGGGATACTGTTTCTAAACTCTATTTCAACATTAATAATCGTTTTTTGTATTGTTTGCATCTAGTATTGAATGTAGTAACTCATTATCAGCATGTTTCAGTATAGGTTGTTGCTCGTTACTTTCGTTCTTTCCGCTCTTGTTTGCTTGAATTGGTTGAAAACATCTGCCCTAACTTGCTAGCCTTCTACCAGAGTTTTCTTTCATGTGCCAATTCTAATCTTAACAGAACTGGCATCGTCCGAATGGATTCCGGAAAACAAAAACAACATCCTCCTCCGTAGCTTCCAAGTTCTGTGTTCTATGTTTTGTGCTAGGTATAGGTAGCCGCGCAATCTTCGCTTACCCTGAACAACCGCTAGAGGAATTCGATTGCTTCAATCGGCTTTGTAATGCATAGCTAGGTTCGAGGTTCCCTTAAGACGATAACAATCAACAAGAACTGAGAGCGGGAGTCTCTAGTCGATAGTAAGGGTGTAGGGGAACGGAACGACAAACACAAACGCAACACCACCAAAGGACACGTGGTACCCGTCGGTGTGCACCATTTAATAGTTAAAATCCTAGTTACCAACTACTCGCGGACTTTGGGGTCGATCTTATGGCTAGATGAATGAATACTGTGACTGGCCTAAGGGCTCTGGTTGAAGGGGTTGAAGCCATAATGGGGATGATGGAGACACCGATGGAGAACGCGAAAACATCAAACTGCGCGGCGTGCCTCGCTCTCGCTCTCTCTTCGTGGACCTCTTCATGGACCGCTTCGTGGACGGGAATGAGTAACGGATGCTTTCAGCTTTCAACGATTGCTACTTAAAATTGCCAATTGAATTTGTTCATCTCACTAATCGCGGGATCTAAGGTGTGTTTGTGTTTCGAAGCACTTGATGGAACGGGATCCTGGCGCAACTCACTCTGCGCTGCGTCGTCCTTCCGAAGGGCTGGACTGCCCCGTGGGCGGTGAGTTCGTGGTCGTTGTCGTGATAACCACGACCTTGGTGATGCTCGTGGTCGTCGTCAACATGCACACCTCGCAGTGGAGTCTTAATTCTCAGAGACGATCTTTGTCCCGGTCGAAGCTGAGCGCCTTGAAGATGCCACCACGGGACCGGAACGAGCTCCGGTTCGTCATCGCTGCGCCACCGTGGCCACTCGCAGTAGCAGCAGTAGCGCTAGAGGTCGATGATGAACCATTACCGCGGCGCTGCAGATTGTGCTGATCAAGGCTTGAAGCCCTCGGGCGGCCAAAGATATCCCGTGCCTCACTGGCGGCATCACTCCCATCCGTATCCGTATCGCTGCGTTTCCGGTGCCGTCGCCTTAACGCTGCGTGTCCGGCATCACTCGGTTCCAGCTCACTCGGGAAATCGGTGCTGATGCTTTCGCGCTTCTTCAGTTCCGCCGCCAGCATCCGCACTTCCCAGTCGTTGTGGTTCAGTTCTTCCTCTTCTTCCTCTTCTTCCTCTTCCTGTTCCTCTTCTTCTTCTTCCGCTACTTCTTCCTCCTCCTCTTCTGCTTGCTCCTCTTCCTCGAGCTCCTCGCCGTTGTCCTCGTGCTGTTCTTCCTCCTCCTCCTCTTCCACCGCTTCTTCGTCTTCGTCTTCCTCATCACCATCGCGGCCATCTTCTGTCTCTCGGCTACGGGAGCGGCTTCTCCGCACCAAGCGCCTCATCTCATCTCCATCGTCCTCTTCCTCTTCATCCTCTTCAATGTTCTGGCCAGGAGTCCGTTCCTCGTCGTGCTCCGTCTCGGACTGTGAGCTCGAGGTGGTGTCAATGTTGACGATCACACTGTCCGAAATTATGTTGCCGGTTAACTCCGAGATGACTAGATCCCGGTACGGACTTCGAGCGGTACGATGTTGATCGGTCGTCGCCGGAGCCGTCGCCGTCGGCGTTGCCATCGTAACGGTGGTGCTGGCGGTAGTGGAAAGGCGTCGCGGTGGTACGGGAGGTGGTGGACCACTGTTTGTGGTCGCGCTCGTTGGTCGTGACGTTGCTGGCCCTAGAGGTGGCGAGTCTTTACGATCAAAGCTCTCCTGATCCGTTGACTCGTCCCAGGTCGGTCGATTGCGTAGCTGCCGGTGACGCGGTGAAGTCCTCGGTTTCCGGCTACGTATCTTCGGTTGGCGTGGTGCATCGGAGTCAGAGTGTGGTGAAGAGGCGAAAATCGTGTCCAGTGAATCGCCACGCTGTAGTGAACAATGGACAATGGGGATTAGATTGATGGCAACCACCTAGCGATGGCCTTGAACTCACCATAAACGGTAGCTCGTTGGACGAACCGGTACTGCCGGAACCGGAAGAACCGGACTGGCGGTGCTCCGGTGGTAGCTGCACCTGCAGACGGCCGTACTCCCCCAGCGGCTGCTCCTGCTGCTCCCCTTCCAGCTCGAGGATACGGTTCTGAAGCTTTGATATGATGTCGTCCCGTTTTTTCACCTCCAGCTCCAGATTGAAGAACTCGTCCTGAAACTTCACCTGGATCTCCTTCATATGCGTCTGGATGACCTGTTTGATGCCGAACAGCACCTCACCAAAGAACTCCTGTTCCTCCAGTGAACCTACGCACGGGTACAAGGGCACATACAGACACGCACACACAGATACACGAATTTGGAATTTGATAGCAAACAGATAGACAATCGGCAAAAAGACCCGGAGACGGTTCGGTTGCGGAAAAGCGGGAAGCGAAAAGAGAAGAAAACATTGGATTAGTTGGATTAGCTGTCGTCGTGACCGGGGTTGGCTACAGTTGTACCAAGTGAGTGTTATCGGAGGTTACGGTGCAGCAGCAGGAACACGCAAAAAGGGAAGGTGGATTACGCAAGAACGGGGTGCTCGCGATGAGACTGTTGTCGATTGGGTGCCGAGGACGTCCGATGTCGATGTCTTCGAGGTTTTTTGGACCGGAAATTGGAATGCACTCTGACAACTCAGGCCAAACGGAACACGGCCTCGAACGGTTTCCTCTGTTTATCACTCCAGAAGGAGGAGGAGGGCGCACTTTGTTACAGCGAGTAGGAATAAAGAGCGGACGGGAAGATGCAATTTGTGGACCGCGTTCCTTTTCTCCTCTCGTCAGACATTCCGGTGGCCAGCCAATCAACAACAAATTGTGTTCAGGGTTTTGGATTTTACTTTTTTTTCTATTTGGAAGCATTGCAAGCAAAACCGACGAGGTGAAAGAGGGCGATAGAGGGAAGGATGCTGCAAGGAAGGAAGCTGGGTGCGTGGAGGTGCAATCCAGCTCATGGCTATCGAGCATGCAAATAGATACCGAATGGAAGGAAGCTAGAAGCTAGAGGACAACCGAAGCGTCATTCCTGAGAGACCGAAACCTAATGCTTGGACTGGGCCGTGGACTAATTTATTCTGGATCACCAGATGATGCAGCCACTCGGCATGGGTTACCAGGAGGATATCTAAGTGTATCTGTGTGTGAGCGTGTTGTTATCACAAATGATACCCATGGGATTCAATTACTCCCA
>NC_064877.1:19297500-19300000 GCF_943734665.1 Anopheles aquasalis
ACACGCATCGTCGGTTTGAGATGGTGGCTCGCCGTTCCGGTGGTGTTTAGGATGGGACTGGGTGGTCCTTTCACCGTCGGTGACGTTGGACTCATGCTCTGCACGATCGACGGTGAACTGGACGTTTGGTTTGACGTCACCTGCAGCTGTTTTTTTTTTGGGGAGTAGATAGATGGGAGATGGGGAGTCGAGGGTTGAGAGTACAAACTTTGTTATTTCGGACGGCAAAGGAATGGAGACGGAGTTTAATGCGGCCTTGCGGTGCGGAACTATCCGGCCACGATGGCGATGAACGATGATCTCTATGGAGGTTTTGCTAAAGGTTTCGCGCTTTCGGTTCAGGTTTGGGTAGGTCCGATACACGGGACTCTCACGGTAGTGGGCTGATGCACTAACTTGGATATTCTCACCATGCAAAACCTGTTGCAAAGGCTTGTGAGGTGGGCTCGAGGGGAGTCAATGGGAAGTGCTTGCATTCATTTTCGGGCACTATCCGCCCGCAGTGCACTGCTAGTTTTGGTTGGCATTCCATGTGAGGCAACTACTGGAGGGCAGCTCCGCCAAAACGGAATTCGATCCGAAGGGAATGGATGAAAGGAATCAATTTACATACGAGGTCATTCGCTCGTAGTGCACCATGGTGCCGAGGAAAGTGAAATCAATGTACAGAGAGAGAGAATCTACAATTTCTACAAATGGCTCGCCAAAGACAACGAACTCGACCATCGTCGTGGCCTACTCTTCGTTGGTTTGCATCTGACAGCTGCCATTTCAACACACACGCCGCAAGGGAACCGGATTAGTAGCCTTTGGAGTGCATAATTCCATTGTTCCTAGCCTGCTTAGATACTGCTTTGTGCCGATGCGATGTGATCGTCCTCGTCTCTTGGCTGCTACTGTCAGCAGAAGATGCTGCTGTTGGCCAATGAGAATGGAATCCGACACAGGAAGGATCCGTAGCAGCTAGCACAGCACCAGACACACTGCCGAGTGGATCCACAGTGGATTAATGGTACGAGGCACTGTGTGTTCAATGACTAATTCATCCGACAGTTCCTCCACCAGTCCGTGACTGAGCTCTGGAACTCTGGAAAGGATCTGCAAGCCCCAGTGTTTACCCTCCGGAGGATATTGTTGCAAGGTTCGATAATACTGTTTGTCAACAAATACGACTTCTCGGTGATAACTCAATTCAAGCGGAGAAGCTGCTGCCAGCACACGGAGCACGAAGCTGAAACGAACGGTTCTCCCTCCGGGATTCACGTTCACCGTATCGATTGCTCCATCAATCGTCTTGAGATAATGGAGCAGTTTTCGGTTCGCCTCTTTTCACTTCTCTTGCCTTGCAAAAAAAGGAAGTCCATTAAATTGTTTTCGCTATTAGCATCGTATCGGTGCCCCGCTAGTGTTTCGCTTTTCAGCGAAAGCGAAAATAATCTCTCGCTCGAAGTGCAACAACAAGAGCTGCACGTCTCTAAGGTCCCTAGCACTCACAGCAACGCAATGCAACATCAAAGCCGCTGTCATCGTCCTCCTTCTCGACCTTCGACGTCAAAAGACTTCACCTGGGACTATAGTGCCCGTCCCCGTCGCGCCCATTACCTTCGATTGGCTTTCCTTCGCCAGCCGATCCTCTTTCGCTTTGAGCAATTTCAGTCTTTGCATCAGCGGCAAGCCGGCGCCGATCACTTCCGGTTCCGGTTCTTCCTGTATCGATTCCTGTGGTGATATGGCAGAGGTAACGTGAGTATGCGGTGGTGAGATTATTTGTGCGGTTGCTTTCGCGGCTCGCTCTTCGCGATCCTGGCTCGAGAGACACAGAGAGAGAGAGAGACAGGAAGGGAGGTGATGTGTTTTCATTTTCCGCCATTTTCCCGATCCGCGCACATTCCGTTCCGTTTCGATTTTGAAGGAGTTTAAAGTTTGACCAGGATTTAAGTTGTTTTTTGTTGCCATTTCCACATTTACCGCACGCATAGTTTATTCGTGTGCGTGTTTTTGTGAGAGAGATTTGTTGAAAATCGTGTTTCAAGAGTAAGTTTGTGTTTTTTTTAAGTTTAAGGCGATCGTATCGGTGTGTGATTTCGTTGTAGTAGGCCGCGGTAGTAACATCCAGAAGTAGTATCGTTGACATAATTTATCGTAGCAGTTTGCATTGGTGTGGTGGTGATAATGGTGGTGGTGGTGGTTCGTGGTGTATGTATATAATTGTTTTGTTGTTTTTTTTTTAAATATCCATTAGGTGAGGTACACGTGCAATTTTTACACACACACACACATACACACACAGACGCAAGGGACAAACACAGGTGTACACGACGGGGGACACAATTTACATTTTGTTGTTTGGTTCGATTGACAGGTGGTTCGGTGTGTTGGTGGTGGTTTTGGTTTCGGTTTGGTGATGGTGGTGGATATTGTTTTTTGCGAGTTTTACGGTTTGTTCAACATTTTTGGTGGTTTTTTTTGGTGGCAATTTGGCGGGTACGTGGAAGAAAAA
>NC_064877.1:19307500-19310000 GCF_943734665.1 Anopheles aquasalis
GCGACCGCAATCAGCACCAAGTTAAAGGCGTCGCGAATTGGCTGCTTCAGATTTACTTTTCCAATAAACAGCAATTACACGCCTCGGATAATTGACCAAACTGAAGTGCTGGACAGCTAAGGCTCGTGATGGAGTGCTGACAAAGTTTACTTAAGAGTGTCCACCACCCAAAGAGCATAGGCAGAAGCAGGAGGGAAAGAATGGTGCCCGGGAGTGTAAACGATAAGCAAAGATCATCAAGGGGCATCAGGGGCTCGCTATTCAAATTCTTGACGTTCTTGAGTTCTTGACAGTCGCTGTGGCTGTGACTTTAAAACAGTAAATACACTAATTGTCCTCTTGGCTAGATGTGGGAGGGGGTAACCATCTTACTGAGCTTCCTGTCGACTGAAACGCCTGCTTCTTGGCATTTTGCTGGAAGCTACGAGGCTGGGGAGCGCTTTGGAGTGGCCAGTAACTTGACTTCTGCTACGTCTGTTGGTCACCGCAAGGCAGACCAGTTGAAGTTAGTTCGTTAGAGCTTCGTTCGATCGAGCACAAAGTTTCGTATCTGCTGCGAGGGTTCGAGCAGAAAAATTAATCTCGAAAAGTTGAGCTACAAAGTACATCTTTAGGGCCTTTGGAGTCAAAAGGTCGATCCCTAGATGCCCATGCTGTCGTAGATTAATGGCCTAACCGTTGCCCGTCGGTACGTTATTAACATTCCAAAACATTATGCAGCGGAACACTGGGAATTCGCCTGAAATCCCGTTCAAGGCGCTTACACTCTTCTGAGTCGCTAATTTGTTAATGCTGCAGGGCAGGTTGGTGGTGTAGGGAGTTTTAGAAAAAAACAAACAAAACCAAAACTTTTTGCCGACCATTTCAAAGCAATTCTTTCTGCTGCTCTGCTGCTTTTCGTTGCGGGGCAGACGTTTCGCCAAAGTAGAAATGACGGCGAATGAATAAAAAAAATCATGTCATAACTCGAGAAACGCGATCGCTCGCTCGCTCGCCGTTCGCCCTTCGCCGCGTTGGCATATTGAAACTTAATTGCTTCCCATTTGTGCTCTCTGTGTGCTCCGTTTTCATTGTGCGGCGCTTGTTTGTAATGACAAATTGGAAAAGTTTTCCAATCAGCTGGTCCGCTCTGCCACGATCAGCCAACCATTAATGCAAAGCCATTCGTCATCGCATGTGACCCACTGTAAAGCTCACAGTGTGTGTCAGCGCTAAGTGGCAGACCGTAGAAGAGCTGGATGCCCCCAGCTTCCCGCTCAGTAATCATTTGATCGTTTACACTGCCGGCCTCTTGTCCCCGTTTCCTTCCGTCTGCTCGTTAGATGTGGTTTTAATAAGCGAACACTTGTCTATCGCTCTATTGTCGCTTTTCTTTCCTAATGTCTTTTCGATGCTGTGCAGTTTCATGCTCCATTTCCTTTTCTAAACCTTTCCTTCGGTTTCTCTCTCTCTCGAGGTGATGGTGAGAGCTCCGGAATGGCCCTGGATCAATGCTATTTTTTGCTATGCACTGAAGCACGTATCGCTGCGTAACCACCGCGTAATGCAACTGATCGAGCCGTGGCCGCAAAAAAGCGATGTCAGGCAGCTCGTAACGACCTTTGACCTGGTGCTAGCATACCGTTGTCCATTCGTGTAAGCAAGCGTGCGTGGGTGTGTGTTGGTGTAGGTCCGTAGGTTGCACCATGACTAGGTTCGCATTCCTCTGCTGGACACCGTTAACAGGATCATAAGTCGGTAGGTAGGTGCCGCCAGAGCTAAGCTTATTAGTGTGACTGGCCCGTAGCTAGTACTTAGTGTGGATTGTTCGAGTGAGCTGTCACCGGTCTGCCGGTGTGACGTTTGCGTAAAAATGGGTCGCAAACGGAAGAAGGAACTGCAGGCATGGAACGAATGATTTGTTACTGTGTGTGGCCATTGATTTTCCAAACCATCGACCGTCGCCTGTGACGTTGCAGTATTGCGTATTTTGGAAAAAAAGAACCAACGGAACTGCCTCTGTCTGCAAAAACAAACCAAAAGAAGGAATGTGCTCCTTCGGAATGTACGCGCAATCGGAAACAATTCACACAACCTCGAGGACAGATCGATACTTCTGCTTCCTATTTTTTGTGGACACGCAAACACCTCTACCTCTAGCATCAGGGGTTTTTTTCTAGCCTAGACCTTAGCGGTTTAACCATTGTTTTTTTTCTTCGTGTAAATCAAATACAGCCACATGCACCAACATACAGACTGTGTAGTGTATGTTTGCAGTGATTTCGAAGTCTTCGAAGAGGCCATGTGGTGTATAGGCGTGGAAACTACGTGGAAGGTCTGACAATCGGTATTTTGGGCGAGCGTTTGTGGTGGCCTATGAGATCGGCGGTGGTTACTTGCGAACTACGTAACCTATCCAGGGCTTTCCGGGGGGTTTTCGCGGGATTTACAATGTGGCAGTACCCGTGCAGGAAGGGCAACTCTATAATTTCAAGTTTGTGTTTCTCATGTCTACCACACG
>NC_064877.1:19315000-19330000 GCF_943734665.1 Anopheles aquasalis
AATTAAAACCTTACCTCGCACTGGAACATACCTGTACTTTTATGATTTTTTAAGTTGGATCGATGTTTTTGAATTTAAGTGAAAGAAATAATTTCCTCAAAAGTAATCATAGTAGGCTTTCAGCTGTCAATTCAACTGTCAGCATGAGATACGTGTAGCAAGCCTGCTACCAGAAGAGTGGAGTGAGCAGTATTACTGCTAGCTCAAAACGATTGTTTCTAACTCAAATTGTTGCTTCAAAGTTACTCTTTCGTACATAAATTGGAGTTTTACACGATTTTAATTTCAGGTAACTATTTTTGTTTCCAATAATTGATACCAAAGACTACTTCGTTCGCGAAATATCCCTTGCGCCAATCGTAGACAACTATACAAAGATCAAAGTGTGTCATTTTTCATTTTATAAGCTCCTGTGGCTTGAGCAGTTTTTCTAAACAGGTTTCAAACCATTTTTAAGATGTTAAAGGTTTTGAAAACATTCTCAATAGTTTTGAAGACTCTGGAATACATTCTGCATTTCAATGTATAAGTCTATCACATGTTATCACGTAACCAAAGGTAGCTAATAGTCACAGGCTGTGATCGATCGAAAGATTCATCTCGTTTGTCTCTGACCAAGATGATGTATCTAGCTTTCATCGAGAGCACGCGCTTTGTTTCATCTTTTCAAAGTTTATCTTCGATTCCGCACGTCAATCTCGACACATGAAAGGATCCCGTTTGCTTCCGCTGGATGCCACAAATGCCACCGAAAGTGAAATGATAAAGCAAAAGAGCGAGGAAACGGCAATGGACTTGCGAATTCACCGAATGATTGGGGCGGGACGAGTGTTCGTGGAAGGCGGCTAGCTCGGTATTAAATTCCCTACAGGGTGATGACGATAAGCGATCCTTGCAATCATCCAGAGAGATCCCAATCGAGATTCAATCAAAATTACTTGTGAGTTCAACCCATCCCGTACACTCCGCTGTTCCCGGAGGAATGCTTGGCACGCCATTCGGCACATCATGACAAGCGTCCTAAACCTTAGCTTTCGGATATGATGGATGTGAAAACGAATATCTGGCCATTTGAAGGGTGTTCCGATTGTCGATAAATGCCGATCTGTCATCGGAAGTCAGCGAGAGAGAGAGAGCCAGTGAGAGTGAGAGAACGAGAATGGAGTTCCGCAGAATGTTTCTTTCAACTTTTCGGACCGTTTTTCGGCGAAATTTTACGATTAAGTAGAATAAGAAATGAAACTAAACTCGAAGCTTATGTAACAGCACTAAGGGTACGTTCGCAGGAAAGATGTATATACAGAGCGTAAAGCGAATGTGCGGCATCGACTCAACCAATCTCAAACCGTGGCTTAGTCCCATTATGGGAAGTTTGGAACGGTGTGTCGATTGCAGCAGAAACGATTGATCATGCTTGAGAGAAAGCTAGAAGAGAGCGCAGTAAACGTGGTGCATTGCTTTTGACGCATTTTCTTTGTACAACTGACATTGTAAATGTTATTTAGAAAAAAAGTAAGTAGCAGTCAAGCAAAAGAATGGTTCAAGATGCAACGATACCATTCACGTCCTCAAGAAAAATTTGTTGGTACCGTGCAGAACATTTGTACAGAGGAAAAATAGGCGACAAAACGTGAAAGCCTCCGATTGATGCAGCATAAAAGCATAACCGTAGAAATTGCCTAAATGAAGAGAAAGCCAAAAGCGCAACGCAGCAAGAATCCAAATGCAGTGGATGCAGCAGCAAACAGAGCAGAGTTAGAGTTAGAGAACAGGAGCAAAAACAACAAAACTCGTAACGTCAGACTAAGTAAACGGCAAAAGGTGGAGGGATGCAGAAACGAAGTGGACCGCAAAGAACGGTGGCCCATGCCTTGCCTGCCCCGGTTCCGGTAGCCTGAGGTGGCGCGGCTCATGCTTAACGTACCGTCGCACCGTATGCCCAGTGAGTATGCTCGTTCAAGCTGACCTTCGTGGTTACTAACAACACCACACGGTTACCAACAACCAACAACACCCGAATGTCAACATTCAACCTGCTGAGAAACAGAGAGAAAGAAAGAGAAAGAGAAAAAATACAATAAATCAGAAATGGACGAGGCGGATGTGACGTCACACGCGAATGGTAAGAGTACTTCGAAGCGTGGTCGTGATCGAATCGAGGGAATTGAATGCCAGCTTCCGGGAACAGAACATCCTCTTCTTCGAAGGGTTTCCGAAAAGGTCGAAGAAGCAAAAAAGATTGCGGTGGTGCTGTTGATGCTACTTCCACCTCGCAAAACGCGCGTCCACAGACTATTTGCAGTGAAAGGGGAAAGGTGTTATTAAAGCCCTTCAACCGTTCAAGCCGGCGGCGAGCCAGATAGGCTCGAGAGGGAGAGGATAATGGAGAAAAAGAAACTCGAACTCGAAAATACAAAATCACCAGCAACGACGAAAGGTGACAGAAGCTGTACAAGGTTCATTCACAGAGAGAGAGGAAGCCACCAATATGGTGGCAGAGGTGTTTTGGGTGGAAAGAAGCGGGTGGGTTTTTTTCCGGGAAATTCGAAATTGTTCGTGATCATGCATCGAATAATGGGATTGTAACCGGGTAAGCCAATTGGGAAACACCCACGAAATCAATCACGAACCCGTTTTCCTTTCGACCGGCAGGCATCCTTTTTTCTGACGCAACCATGCAACCGTATTGTTAGTCCTTTTTCTCAGAAATGCCCAACCCCGAAAAAAATGGCGGAAGAAAATGTCTCCTTCCGACCTATGAGAAGCTTTGGAGAGACTTTTCGCTGAACTCTTCTAAAATAAACCACCAACTTCACCTAACTCGTGCACTTCTGAGAACTTTTTGAGTGTTCGAGAAGGGTATGGAATTCGAGGGCTCCAGGAATCATCGGCGGGAAGATGATAATGTAACCATTTGGATATTCGAAATTGCTGCGCAATAATTCCGTCGATACAATTTAAATACCATCATCATCATCATCATCACTGGCGATCCACCGCGTTGTAACAGGTGCAAGTTATTGGCGAACCTGTTACGATGTGTTGAACGTCGTCGAAAGAATTAATCATCAAGCGGCTCAACAAAATTGTTGGTTTGAATCGACATTGGCGACAATGTTACAGGACTAGAAGCTCGCAGTCGCGTAGATCGCACACATAAACTTCTACGTCCGCGAGTAGCACAAGCACGCCGAGAAGCTCTGCTGACTTTTGCTACATTTTATCCAAAATTCACCCCCAAAAACAGCTCATTGGCGTTTCGCACAATCGCTCCACCTTCTCGCGAACCTTCTCTGCTCTACCGCGAACTGCCTCCAGGGGTGGTGGAATGCTTCCGTTTGCGCGCAATGTTCCGTGCGGAAGTAACTTCATAATTATACTTTCATAACAACTTTAGCCTCATCCCCCGGATCCACGAGCGACGGCCTCGTGTGGCCCCGGTACCAGCCTGGCGATGGCCTCAATCGCTCGCACGCCGGTACGATAAAGTTTGGCATTGATTCGCTTTCGAATACTTTGAGGGGCCTTTCTCCAGCCACTCACTTATCAGTCAAAGCACCAGTCGGTGCCGGCAGTGTACCGGTGGCGCACCGAAAGTGTGGAAAAATCCATCCACAAATTTCCACACTTTTCCTACTGTTCGTGGCGTCAGTGAGGATGAGAAATGGGCAGGCAATTGAATAGCAGCATCGCTGAAGGTGAATACATGCTCTCTGTTCCGGGAAAAAAGATTCACGCGAAAAGAAAAAACCGCACACGCTGCAAGGTGGTAAACCTCGATGAGACAATTGGTCCAACTCTGGTGAAAAGACACCGAACCGAATACAGCGAAGACAAAACCCAAGACAGGAAAAGTGATTGTGTAGCAGAAAAGCAGCTGAGGGAAGAGAGGAATTTTCCCCTTAAGAAAGACGCACCCGTAGGCAGCAAACTTGGCACCACAAACCTCGCAAATGGGTATCAGTTCACGGAGTTTGTGGCCCAGAGTTATGTTCCAGTACAAGCCAGCGAGCTCGACTTTGGAAGAAATCGATTTCCGAACATGGAACACGGTGGGACCCTCCTTCATCACGAGTTTTGTTCGCTTTTACCGCTTGTACTAGTGGATCATTAACATGATTTCTTCGGGGAATAATTTACCGTTCGCTTTGTAGCTCGAGCGCCATGTTTGCCTTGCTGTGCTACCGCATCCCATCGCATCGCATAATGCTTTCTCCCGGTGGAGGAATTTTATTCAATCGTCTGGAGCAACCATCCGGAGGTGGACCTTGGAAGAGAGCCGCCTTGTGCTTGCTCTTGGGCGGCTAGCACGCGAACGCGAACTGAATCTAACTAATAAGACATTTTTCTTCCCCCCTGACACGGTTCTCGTGGAAGTAGAAGGCGATGGAGATGGCGTCGCTAGTCTTGTCCTAGCTTGAGGTCATTCCCGTGGTGTTGCCGCTCTCTGCGTTGTGCACGAGTTTCCACAAATTGTTATTTATTGGTTATGTAAATGGACGGCCAGTGGCGAAGCGAGAGTAAGTAATATCCTCCAACTACCGTGGTCGACACACCCAGTGAATGGTGTCTTCAATGATGTCAAGGACACTGATGCTCATCGCTAGACCAACGTGCGTCGCCTGGGTCTATGGCGAACTCGATATGACCGTCATTTGCGGCACCTACTTGTCAGTGTAGCGCGATGATTCGGAATGGCTTTGATTTGGGGTGTCATTTGTTGACATTTCTGGCGGCTTTCCCTCGCATAAACACTGAAATACCGAAGCGAACCAAATCCCAGCGACTGATTCGCTAGTCTTCCAGTCCAGTGTCCAGTGACCCGGGCTATTGATCGATGACGAGCCGCTCGTAGCGGGGCGGGCGTTCACTTGTTAGCGAGCTCCGGGAAAACTGTAATCCACTTACCGAATCCTCGCTATCCTCGGCACATAAAAAAAGGAAAGCTGGAACTCGACGAGTTCTCTGTCGTACGATCCTTTGGTAAAAAAAAGTCGCAACTTTCGTTCCAACACTCAGTGACATCCAAAAGGAAGGCAACCTTCGTCCCATGTGGCCATACATTGGTCCACTCCAGTGTCACGCAATGTTGGCCCTTGCCCGCACCGAACTGGTCGTGTAGCATAATTCTCAGCGATGATTTCGGAGTGATCTCTGGTTTGCGGACCGAGAGGGACCAGAGTGACCAAGCGGAAGGTGATAGCGAAAGGTTTTCCTTTTTGGGGTCTCTCTTTCTCTGTCTTGCTCTCTCCCTGCCAGCAACAGATTGCCAAGCAAGTGATGTGCTTTCGTGTTTGGCTGCTGTCTATGCGTTGCCATAAAACATTATGACACGAACCATGCTGGCAATTTTTTTTGCTATCTCTCAGTGTGTATGTACCCGTTCAGGGATTGTTTTTTCCAAGTAAACACGAAGGATGAACACAGTGCTTTGACCGACTGTGAGCGTGTGGCTGGAGGGGTTCGTCACACTGGATTGGAATTGATGTTTACCAAACCATCGCTGGAGCAATCTGTGTTGACCAACGTGGACCGAATTGACCGGGGATACCGATCGTGCGAATCCGCGTCGGTCCAATCTCGAATGAATATGATTTTTGAGTGTCCTATTCCGAACCCGAAAGCAGAAGGCATGGTCATTGCTCTTCAAACTCATCCAAGTGAAAGCATTCATTAGCCAGTGTCAGTGCTTTTTTTTGCTACTAAAAGGGCTCCTGGGTTTGGGTTTCAGAGGAAAGGGATAATTAAATCATTTCCATAAATCTGAACGATAACTGAAGCGCGCTCACTAACATAACCGACGGAACACCAATGAAGCAGCTTAATAAAAGGCAACATATTCCAGTGCCAGCACCAGCAAATGGTTCCCTCGCTGCCGCCCAGTTAGATTCTATTTATTCGTTCATTCAATTGGTACAACAATAACTGCCCGCCGGGGGTCACCGTGGCGAGCGCGAAAATGAGTTTCAGTAGCGTAAAGAATTGGCGCAAAAAAATGGCGATGCTCTGCTGGCCACAGAAGAGCCCCCTAGCGTGTGATCAGCGAACATGAACGGTTGTTCAGTAACACACATCTCACCAGAAGCAGCAGCAGGAACAGCAGCATCATGAAGCCAGACACTAGACGAAACAGATGCGACGACGAAGCGAGATCGTTGGTGAAGAGACACAAAAACGCGTTTCACTTCGGTGCCACCTAGCTGGGTTCAAGTGAAAACGAATCGACAGTTGGCAACGTTACATGGCCGCACGACACGGTGACGCTCGGTGCATAAAAGGACAGAAGAGCGACATATCGTGTGCGCAGCTCAGGAAGCGCCATGAAAAGGGCTGAACTGTGTGCCAGGTTGTTAACCGGTAAGGCGGTCCAGGCTACACCGGTCAGGGAGAAGGGATTAAATCAAATTAAAAGATTTATTGCACGTTTCCGCTTTGTCCGCTTACGTTGGTGTTGGTGGTGGTGATGGTGTGGCGTTTGCTGTTGATTCAATTATTCCCGATTAAGATAACGTAAATTTATGGGCGAATGTGGCGAGAGGAAGAGTGAAAATTCATCAAATGAATGATGATGCCACTGAATTGAAGCCAGGTAATTTATGTGAAGCCAACCATCGAGTTATGGGCTGTTCCTTCTATTCGTGTTATCGAGGTTTTTATGCTTCCGCTGCATTTAAAATATTCCATACTTTCTCTAGAGAGATAGTTATGCTGCAGATTTTTAAAGCAAATATTATTCGATGTGAAATGTTTTTTTTTTCTTGAATGGAATCTGTTTACAACCAACAAACAGTGCCAGGACATCGACAAAGTCATTATGTTGATTACATTGCGTTGCGTAATAAGAGATACTTCCTTTCAATCATCCCCTAATGACTTGTTTAGACAAGACGTTCCTCCAGACAGCTCGTGACTGATTTGCGAAAACGAATTATCATCTAACTACGGGTTACGATTAGAAAACCGAACCAAAACTGCCGACGGAGTTGCCAACTGTAGCCAAAAACATTCGCAACCATCGCGATGTCAATGTTTGAAGAAGTTTGTTTGGCCACAATAGTCAGCTCGAATTTGATCATCTGCTGGCTCTCTCGTTGTCGGTTGGTGGTCAGAGTCCACACTCCATCCATCCATCAACTCTGGCGACCCCTAGGCGAGAAGCAATCTGCCGTGCTAACGTGCTAACGATTATTCGATCCGTTCCGTTTCCGAGAGGTTGCGCCGTGTTGGATACTCGTTGCATCATCAATGGTTCAGTTCACAGGCAGGATTCTGTGAGGTTTTGTGCTGGAAAGTGCAGTAAATGGAAATGCTCTTAGCAACTTGGCCTGGGGACTGAAATGGCACACTCCATCGTCATGAACGGTGATCCTGGAGAAACGAGTTAAGGTCGTCGTCGTCGTCGCGGTGTGTCATTATTAGAATGATTTATGGCATACGCTGAAGGCCGGTTGAGAGTCGTCGGCTAGCAATTGCGGTGGTGCAAGGCAGTTTGTGCTGCTGCAACCGGCACTGAGTGGTGCCATCGGAGAAGCGAACGATGCTAACGAAGCAGCTGGAGCTGGAGCGATGGACCAACTTGGAGCCTTGGGTTGCTTGCTAACCAACCGCGATGTAGTTTCTCGTTTCTTGGAGCTGTCATCATTCAGCTCTCGATGGAAATTAGGTGATTTTAGTGAGTGAGCACACCCTCAAGTGGCATGGTTCCCCTCCGTTTTTCGGACCACAGCTGCTAGCCACCTTGGAACAACATTTTGTCATCGTCGGTGTAATGATGCTGCTGGATTGCTGGAGTGCTAATTAGCTGGCCGAGTCGTGCTGCCAACGACTGCAACTAGTTTTTCATTTCCGTTTAGGGTTGGTGTAATGATGTGGCATTGGAATTGGGTTTTACAAACCACCGAAAGCGTTGGAAATTTTAGCAATTCAACCGGATTTATTGGATTTCGTTATAAGAAAATTATCCCTCAGCTTTTCATGCTCAAATTACGTGAAAGACAACAGAATGCGGTATGAGATGAAACAATGGCTCTAAAGCAAACAGCAGTGGTAGCATGTTTTGTGTACTGTTTTGCATATTGTACTCGAAGCATTTGTTCCAAATGCTCCAACCCGAAAAAAAACACCCACATGCTACATCGAAGAACAAACACTGACCACTTGGTGGTGCCAGTTATGAATGGTGAGCGCACGCCAGCCACTGAAAGCACCATCACCACCACAACAAATGCTAAAATAAATGTATTCCATTCCATTGCCGCAGTTATTTGGCTGGCTGGTCATGTCATGAGCCAGACCAACCCACAAATACGGAATTTGATTTAAAATTCGAATGAAGCGTATCCTCTCGGCCATGACGGTGAGTGCATATTGTTTACGCTCGGGAATATATTCTGCATAGAGTAGTGCACATTCCGGCGTTATTCAAAATACCGGCGTTGAGTTAGGATATGTTCAACTGCGAGAATGTTTTATATATTCGCATCTCTATCATTTTACTTTTTGAGTAATTAACAGAAAAACAAAGTGCTCTTCAAAATTGTGTAGAGCATTTCGATGTTAAAAGTGTTTGAATTTCGAACCAGCAAAGTTTAAATAAACTTTCTGTACAACGTGCAGTGCGCCTTGGTTGCTCTTGTCAGCAAATTTGCTCTTGTTAAGTCAACAAGAGATGTAATGTAACGAGTGAAAATGTTGCAACAGAATGGTTCCAGAGGCGAAAGAACAGATTTGCTCGTTATGTTTCCTTTCCTCCCTGACAAAATGCGGGACAAAAAATTAATGAGTTGGCGCGAATCTATTCCATCATAGCTGCGGTGGCCGACATCCGACCACCTCTTGCCAGACCAAACTAATGGAATTGCAAGAGATAAATGATCATTTCTATGAATGATGACCCTGTGGCTACCCCCCGGGGCGGCTGCTATAATTCCCGCTCCCTTACTTGGCAAAGTACTCGAAGGAAATCACACTGGACGTTCACATAAAAAAGCAGAAAAAAGGAAAAAAAGGCTAGAATTCCAGAAACACTATTTATGGTGAATGAAATCGATTGCAAGCAACCAAGCTGCAGGGAAAGCACACAAGCCAGGGGCATAAGCGTGCTGGGCCGTCAGTCAGTGACACGAAAATGTTCTGCTAAAGGTGCATGAATCCGTAATAAATGTGATTCCACCAGTGGCCACCAGCGAATTGTTGAAGCGGAGTATTTGAAGCCAAAGTCACCCACACGGAATGTATGTATCTGTTTGCTTATTCATGTGAAGCGAGTGAGCCAACTTTACCGATTTATTGCTTCGATTGACGGGAGAGAGTGAGAGAGAGAGAGAGAGAGTGTGATGGAAATGGATCTTCTCCGGCCTCCGGTTTATGTCCGGCAGAAGCAGTTTCCCATTGGAGTTTGTGGATTGCGAGAAGTGAGATGGATAGAACGTGCGGTCGATCGAATGCTTGCCTACTGATGCTTAACGTTGCGTTAAATATTGCAAGCTTTCTTAAGAATCGACAGCGATGGAAATGGAGGCGCCAGGTGATTCGTGGAAAAATCACTAATTTGTCGCGAAAAACATCAATCTCCCATAACTGAACAAATCTTTCATATTTCGAGGAATTTGCACCACTTCAACTGTATTAGGCCTGCGGCGGCTATGAATTCGTTGTCGCAAGGTATGTTTTCCTCGTTTTTATCATTTTACCCCACACAAAATCCATGCAATTTGCTTCCACATTATTTATTAGATTATCGCCTGTTCATCCTTCCGTCATATTCGTACACGACATGGTGCTTCATACGAGGGTCAGGCTCTACAGCATCCAACCGAGTGTGACACGCGCATCTCTGCGGGTATCCCACACGCGCCGATAACTCACGATTCCGCGTAATCGGTAAGCACCACCGGTGATGGTGGCGGTAGAGGTTGAATTGATAAAGATATAAATATAAAATGCCACCACCCCCTCGCATGACGTTTTGCTCTCTCTCTCAGGGCGGACAGATGGAATGAAAAGCGAATAAGCCGTAAACAACAATCAGAGGCCACGGTTTTAAACGCGAATTTATGCGATCCTGTGCTTTGGCTGGCTTTCTTTTTTATGAGCATCTCGTAGGACGCACTGTCGCACGTGTCGCGCGCGTTTGGATGGTAATTGTAGCCATTTTATAAATTGCTGCGTGAAGAAGAATGTTTGGTGAGCGATTGTCAGAGTTAGTGAGAAAAAAGGGGTGCCTGGGTGGTGGCTAAGAGAGGGTGCAAACCGGGGGATGCAAACCTAAAAATAAAAGCCAGCATTTTACAGCGGTGGCTGCTATTGATTTGCCTCGGTGCTCGGTTTACACTGCTTCGCATCACCTCCATAATGTCCTGAACAAATAAACGCTCGAATCGGTCTCGGAATCCTTTCCTGGTTGCGCTTCTTTCGGTGGGCTTATTTGCGTAAACCTCCTAACGGACGCTTATGTGCAGAGCGAGGTAACGTATGATGATTGAGCCTGTTTGTTTGTTTGCCTCTCTACCTTTCGCATTTCGGTCTGATTGATGCGTAGGGTTGATCATTTCATTTTACTTCCGTTTGTTGATCGTTTCAGGTTAAGGTTCTGTGTTCAGGCAAACATAAATGAATGGAGATACGTTTCTCTCGGGGGAGTTATGGTCGTATTGGGGCCAAAAAGGGAGCACATTAAATATTTCCATTAAGTTTGAAAGGTATTCGATGGTGGTTGGGTGCATTTGTACTTTCCATGCTTTCAATACAAAAGATACTCACAGAAAAGCCAGAAGAAATATTGATCCTCGCTACTATCTCCCAGGAGTCTCAACCAAGCGCTGCCGATCTGATGAAAGCAAATGGTTTCACATCGCCCCGATCGCTCGTAACGAAGAATAATGTTATAACGACTACAGCTTTTCCATTTTTCGACAACGAAAACAACTTTGTAACAACAACATCACTTTTTGCCCCCCCCCCCCCACGGACAGGTGCGGGACCCCGATGGTCGTAGCATAAAATTTGTCGAAATAATCGAGACACGGCAATGGCAGCGTTTGGGGTAGTACCAACCAACGTACCCTAGGGTCTTCTGCTCATGCTAAACTGGCAACGCTCTGTCCATATGCTACAGGCTTGTCTGTGTGCGTTTCGATGTGTTTTCGGCATTATCTGTCCCAGCAAACGACACGTAGAGCGTTGTGATGAGAGGACGTTGTGGTAAAAGTCAGGCTTCAGCCTTTTGTCGACCAACGTCCAGTCCCTGAGTCAACTCGGTCAATTGTCTCCGCCTGCGTCGTGTTGATGCATGTTGGGATAAACTTGCGGCACATTTTATGGCCATCCAGTGTACCGGTGCGTGTACTGTGTCCCCAACCATCGTCACGTCGAACGACGAACGAACTGGGCCTGAGTTGGTTTGAGGTTTTTCGTCAAAACAGCTCCACAACGTACCGTTCCGTTTGTGTGCTCATCCCTTGCAGTGTTTATTCCCCGGGTTTTTTGGGGAGGTTTATCTGTGTGGTGCAGCAAAAAGGACGCTCGATGGGCATAAACATCCAACGGGCCAGTTGACCATTCGGTCTAATGTCGAGAGAACACTCTACCGATGTGCAAAACAATCAGAGGGAACCTTTTCTGTTTTGCTTTATTATAATTAGAGAAAGCTTTCGATGCAAATTGGAGTGGAGTGTCCTCTCGGGCTACCTTTAGGGTGCCGTTCCGTGCTGATACCTTATGAAACGGTTGATTGCGTTACAATCCATCAAATCTGCGTCATTGTCCGTCCACGCAATGCCACACAAAATCCAGTGAATCCGGTGGTCTGCACTAGTTCTAGCATAATCCAATTATTCCACTTCAGTGAACAGCATGGAATTTACCTTTTAATAAACCCTTGATTCCCCAAACAATAAACTGGTGACAGCTGTACCGACAGCCCGGGGTTGCAACGCAACCAATGCACTGCCCCAAATGCAAATCAGTTGCGTTTTACAGACAGTCTGACCGCTACCACCGCCGTCACCACTGCGTGCCGCATGAAATTTGATTTAAATTGATTGCCTCATTTAGGGTAAATTCCCAGCCGCGACTTCCGCGGTTTAAGTGGTGTGCACGCGGGAGATTGCAGCTATTATCAGTTGGGCATGAAATCGATGCGCACACACCACATGAGGTGGGATTAATTTATGGTGTGGCCAGTGTGTTTGGTTTGTGAAGGCCGCGGTTGGTGAGGAAGGCTTGGGGATGACGGTAAACGCTGGAACACTGCGCTGGTTAGCTGGCAGCTGAACCTTGTTTGACCAATCAACACACGCCCAACACTCAGGTTGTTTGTGGCGACACCAATGTTCAATTTTTGCGCTCAGCTCAGCGCTGGTTTTCGAGAATTTAATCGGAGAGAGAGACATACAAGCACTGCCAGACTGTCTACGGTAATTATGATGAAAGCAATTCAATTCGACAGCACGTCACACTAGCTGAACGTGTTCGTGAATGGAGGCGATACTACGAATGAAAGGAAACCACTCTTTCCCCCCTGGTGATTGCTTCGTGTTGTGTGTATGACTAGCGTGTTGAGTTCGTTTTATTGTACTACTAAAGCTGTGCCAAAAAAATCCAAAAACTTTCCAAACAGACACGCGAATTCACACAGGCTAGCGCTCTGCGCGCTGGAGCACAGACTGCAAAACCCAGACTGCCAATACGTACCTTCGTCTCGGGCTCGGCCAACAAGTGTTCCAGCTCCTTTTTTTTTGTTTGGTTTCGTTTCATTTCGGCGATTCCATTCGGTGCCAATTTATGGCGTTACAAATGGGTTTATTAGATCCGTTCGTGTTGAGAAAGGGGCAGGGCAGCGAATGGCAGTCGGTAGAATGTTCGAAAGCATATATCAGTCGCAGTGTTGTATTGGTTGGGAATGCGTTCAATATGCGAGGAAAGGCACTGAAAGGAGGGCTGATGATGGACGGAGGGGGAGCGGGGACCGAAGCAACAAGCCGATACTTGGGGCAAAGCAGGAGAACTGATTCTGCTAGCTCCCTAGAGCTGCCTAGGGCGTCCACTAAGAGAAGTCGAGTATGCAAATCACGGAACACAAATGGAAAAGAAAACGCTGGACCGGACATTCTGGGTACAAATCAGAGACGCACAAACACATGGACAACACAGCTTACTGTCACTGGAAGGCTAACATTCATTGGGCACGATTTGCATCTCAAACGGCACCGGGCACCATTCGTCCTTTTTTGGACTCGAAACTTTCGAAACTTTGCGCTTTCAGTCAAAGAACATTCATGGTGGCCAATGGGGACATGAGCGGTACACTTTAAGCAAATGAATCAAAGCACCGGACAGAAACACATAAATCAAGGCCCATTCAGGCCCTGGTGCCCCGTCAGTTTAGGCAACCAGAGCGCGTGAGGGACGAGCACACAATGTACAATGGCACCGGGCGTCCGGGAAGGGCTTTCACCGGGCGCTCTGACGAGAGTAAAATCAGAACTGAAGGAAAGCCTTGTTGTGGAGTTACGGTGCTTTCTTTGGCCTAACTAAGGTGTTCCGGCTTGATCTCGATGTCGTCTAGATGGTGTCAGTGGCAGTTGCAGGAAATGGGGGGAACATTGTTTTTACTTTTCTTTGGCCGCCAGAAAACTTTAACATATTTTTGCCCGATAAGCACGGCCACGGGCCATGCGGGCTGTGCGTGCTTTCTGCTCTTTATGAGTTATGTCGCCGGTCACAAACAATCAAAATGGTCGCCGTGGCCGCTGGTGGTCGCTGTTTTGATGGCTCAGAAGGTGCTCGCACACCGCACACGCACACTTCCATTTCGTGGTCGCGTGTTGTTGGTTTGGGGATGGTTTTCTGCTGATTCTAGATATTAAATCTCTCCTTTCCTTGAACACCAGCAGATTGGTTTGTTTTAGGAGATGTGCGGGTACATCTTCTATTTTTTTCTATTCATCATCTATTTTTTTTTTGTTTTCGTTTTGGATCACCTTCACTTTGAAATGTTGTGGTAGGGGATTTGCAAGTTCAACAAAGCCATAAAAGACAGGACGATTATTCGCCGATTTATTGCGACAAATACCGATAAGAAGACCACATTGTGCGCGGCTTGCGGAGAGGTAGTAGAATGTTTTATGTGGGAGTTTTGGGGAGCCGAACACTGTTATGAATCACAAGCATTGCTGGGGGAGCTTAAGGGGTTTACATGATTGCTTTTAGTATAAACAATTTTATTTTTTTTGTTTTTAAGTAATTTTTTTGACTAAATAAAACACCAATATTGTTTCATGTTAATGGCGTGAGTGGCAGAATGGCATGAAGCATTGAAAAGATGAGAAGGAAAAATATCAAGGAAAGAGGAAAAACACTGAACATAAAGAAGCATAGAAAGTGAACAATCAACACAGAATAAAAAGTGGAAAAACATCGTTGAAAACACTGAAGCCATAACGGATACACGCATCTTGGCTGACGACACAGACAGACTCGGAGGACAAACAAGACAATAAACGATTTCCCATCGATCATTTGCAGGAGAGATGCTCCTAAGGGGTGCACTCGTTACGAACACGGACGGACGAACGGGGCGTGGGTTGGTGAACAGTTGGAAGCATTAATTGGTTTCTGAACTAGATATGGTATGGAATTTTGTTTTCTTTTTTGAGGTTTTAAGGGATCGAAATCCAATCATTGTGTTAGGAGCAAAACTAGAGGAAAGTAGCAAAACGGACGTCGAATTGTAAGAAAGAAATGGAAAGGTTTGTTTTTTTTAGGAAAGACTAAAAAAATGTGTTAAAGAAAAGTCAACCATACCTTCACCTCGCGTATGGTCGAGGGTATAAGAAATTTAATTTTCCTTCTAACCTCCATGACGAAGAGCATGCAGTGAGGAAGAGAAAGATTCAAGAAGAAACCAAGAAGAAGAAGAAGAAGAAGAAGAAATAGTCGCCGAAGATGGGTCGTTCGATGTCCAGCGAGTCCTGACTGTTCCGAAACGGCAACGGCATC
>NC_064877.1:19332500-19342500 GCF_943734665.1 Anopheles aquasalis
AACCAGAAGCGTTAAGGCCTAAGTGGCCATTGGATGTGACCACAATGTACTCGCGTGCGTGCGCCCATGAATCAGTAAAAAGGGGAAACACTTTCACTCTTCGACATGGATCACCTTTTATCGGAGAATAGACAGTAGTTTGGAGTCACATGGAGTTGTTGTTGACCCTTCTGGAGGGCAGTGGGCTGTTGTTGTTGCTTGCGGCTATTTACGATATTCAATTTAATCAAAAACTCATTGAATCAAACTCAAACTCAATTAAGCTACGACCGCAAGAGTAGCAGAGAGTTTCGGGCCCCTGGAGCTGCTCTATCTATCCTTGGGAACCATCTATTCTGTTCGTTCGCTGACGTAAACGAGAAGCAAAACGAGAACGGCAAAAAAGGCTTTAACGAAAAACCAAGACAAACCACGTGCAACGTGGACAGGTCGTTGAGGATGCCGGTTTCTCTGGAATACCGCTCTTCGATGGAAGGATTCATTGAAATAGAAGAACCCAGAACAAATAGCTGTCGGCAGGGGCTGGGCGGCTGTGAAAACGTGTTGCGTCTTGAGACGTCGACGACTCGACCCTTTGGCACAAAATCTCAAGAGCCCCAGCAGTGATCGCAAAACTCGGCGCTCTGCATACCCCCTTTGCCAGCGCCATACTTGGAGCGGCCAATGATAATTTGAAATTTCTTTTAAGATGAACCCCCGGCCCGCGTTGAAGCGAACTTCTTTTTCTCGTTTTTCGACGCCTTTTTTTCTCGATGCCTCACCAACACAAACACCGAGTTCAGGAAGAGTTCTTATCGCGCTTTGGGGCTACGGCGGCTTCATGTTTTGCTGGAAAATTAATTTCCGACAGCCCGCATTTTAACCCTGTAGAGGACCCGTGGTGCTCGTGCCGGAATGCTTGCTGGCTTGCCAAATGAAAAAAGCTCACTTAAGCCGCCCAGTCGAGTGTAACGGAACGCGTGAAGCGGCGTAGCGAACGTAGGAACGAAGGAATAAAGAAGGAAAAAATGGAAAGCACTAGAGGTGCCTTGGTTACTGCAGAGCACTACCCAGGGCGCTTCGGAAACTCGCCGTGAGAACATAAGAACATTACACTCCGGAACATTAATTATCACCACACAGGCCACGGCCACGGGCAGGTGGCAGGATGAGGGAGGTGAAATCACGGCACTGCCACAACCCCGCTTGCCGCTTCATTTCGCTTCAGCAAAAGTGGGACGATAAAAATTTGCACACCTCATTTGAGATGCGCCATTGCTTCGTCTTTGCTGGCAGAGCGAATCCCTGACGGGGATTCCGATCCGACGGCAACATGATGCTATCGCTCCACCACCCTTGGCGGCGCTTTCCACATGATTGGACGCCATCGTGGTCGTCGTTGTCGCCGTGGGTTTCACCGCCGATATTCGCAATGCTAATCGATGTAAAATGGAAAAAAATGCCGGCAAAGGCAGAAGCACCGGAACGCAGGATATTCCAAAGTAATCATAAAAATGATCATAAAATGCGGGTGGCTGTCGATGGCGTGCGATGAGCCGTGAGCCGATCGCGAAGGATAAAACGTAATTTCATGACCTTCAGCAGCAGTAGCAGCAGCAGCAGAATAAGGATGATGGCATCATTAGGAGTGTCGGATAAGTGGCTGCTATTCAATTTGTCTGTTTTGTTACTTTGCGTTTTGATTTCAGCTATTTGCTGGCAAGATTCCAATTCTCGCAGTTCAAACGAATGACCAATTGGAGTTCTGATTTGTTTCTGTTTCTGTAAACAATACTCACGCATAATTCCTTCCACAAATGGTTGTCACCAACGGGGCGTTTGATTTGGAAACCATTAGCAGAAGCTTATCAAACATTTAACCTCATTAATGTGCAAAAATGTTAAACACATAGTGTACAGAGTTCGTTCACTCTCTTTCCGTCACTCGTCTGCTTTGTGGCACGATTTTTGGAAACCGGAAGACCGAAAGAGACTCCACTGTATTATGCAAATTTAACGTCCCAGGGCACCTGATGGCGCCACTCACTGTCATCGCTATCATTTATCGCTTTAAGCTTTTTTCACAGGCTCGAAAATACGGTTAATGATTCAGTTGCTGTGTGGTGGTGCTTCAGAATATCTTCGGAAGGATAGGACAGCGAACGGAATGCGTAAGTCTTCCAGTGTAATAGGCCAACGACAACACGCAGTCCACGGTCGGTTGGTTGGTTGGTACTTACAGAACAAACTGTGGAACGGCACCAGCCCCCCCTAATTGAATCTGCTCACGGAACCGGAAACGGTGGGTAAATTATTCACGGAATAAAATAATACTCCCCTCCCTCTCTCTCTGTTCATCTCTTCTCATGGCGAGGAGGAAATCGGATCCTCATTACCACATTACATTCTAACGAAGGGGCAACGGCGAGGCGAGATCGAGAATTAATAATGCCCCACGATGGTCTCAAGTATCGCTTCGGGAGGAGAAGTACATTACTTCGCCTACCAGCATCCACAGCATTCAGACCATATTTGGCCAGTATCTCGATCAATTAGCCAGCTGCTCGTGATGTGCTCGTGGCGGGCGCAATCCGTATTGCGAAATACCTCATCAAGAGCGCTTTCGAGTGCAATCGAAAGTTGGTTGCAACCAGAACAGATAACTTTTGTGGCCTGAGTGGTTACCGAAATTGTTCAAGCAGCTAATTCATCTCCACCATAAGCTTGTGGTACCGGTGCTGACGTATCCTTATCCGCGTGTGCTGCTCAACCTTATCATCATCAAGCAGCAGCTGTGTGTCTGTGGGCACGGTCGACCGCCATTAACATTCCTTCTCGTCTAGCTCGTCCCCACGAAAATCGGGGCATTTTCTAATTAGGAAACTTTATTTCAAGCGGCAGCGTTGCAGACGAATAAAATTGTCATCCCCATCCCGACTAGTAGCGGTGAGGTTGCTGCGGGGATTAAGGGTATGCCTGAGGGTGAAATTACTGCCACACCGCTACACGAAGACATATTTCACAAATTTGCGACAAGCACAACAAAGGTCGCCCCAGCCACACCGGCTTCTGGTGATTCTATTTCGTCCAAATCCCACGCCGGAATAGCTGCACCAACTGAAAGACCCATTTAGCTCCGTCATCTGCTTAAGACGACAGGCCTGAGGCCACAGACGAGAGAAGGAGCGCGCGAGCGAGAACAGAAGGGCGAGAAAGGCTAATCAAAACGAATCCTATTTACTAGCACAGGAAGCGAGCGAGCGAGCGAAAGCGGACCCATTCCAGGAAGGAAGCGACCTATTAGCGAATGTGAATGGCCTATAGGACGCACCCCGCACAGATGGACGATAAATTCACGTACGGCGCAACCAAATTGGATGACACTTGAGCGATAGAGCAAACAGAGGGCAGAACCGCCATTTACGGACACACGCATACACCGGCGGTCATTCGGAAAGCTGCTACCTGGCCTATGCGTGTGGTGGATCCACTTAACAGACAGACAGTCGTCGTCGTCGTCGTCGACAAGGACACCACACGTTCGGCGTTCATGCATGAAGGGACGAAACACATGACGGTCCTTTCGCTGTCGCTCCTCGTCCGAGGGATTTCCGGACAGAAGACAGGACTCCCGGTGCCCCCAGGAAAAGAAGTGGCAAATCTAATTTGGCGTGAAGATAGGCCGGCCACGCTGTACACGCTCCAACATCCGGTGACGGGAACGACCGTGCCTTGCCTGCTGTTGCTCGAGAAAAACACTAGAGCGTCCGCGTCCTACACGAACACACGCGCGTTAAGTATACAGTGAAGACCCCCTCCCGAAGAAGATGATGTACGTCTGCATACGTGCCAGAGCAGACGACGACCACGACGGAGAGGACGACGTCGGCGTACGGTTCCGTCAGATGCCAGGAAGTTTACTGCTCCAGGGGCTCACTTCCGCCGCACACAGTCACAGGCTGACGGTTGGTTATTTTTAGTCGACTGTAACATGCTTTAGCACTTGCCACTTCTTGCCTTCCAGGGAGGGAAGATCCAGGGAGGTAGAAAGTGAATTTCTGTGCCACTAGCCGGTTTTATTGACTAGCGCCGGTGAAGGCCTTGTGTGGGAATGTGTTTTTGATTGTACCTTACCATTCGGCACAAGGTCTTGGCCGGGCAGGTCGTTCACTTAAGGTTCACGCTGCCGAAAATGGGCCTCTTTCCGGGATTTTTATTGCAGATTAATTTTGATCGCGCATCCCACGTGGAACTGGAGCAGGTCCTCATGGGTGCCGCTTAACGATTTACGAAGCAAAAAAAAGGGTGGGCCCGTAACGATTGGACACTTGTGTACGATTCGGACATTCCGACACGTCCAAACTGGCCAACGGAATCGATAAATGAAGTACCGAAAACGACAACGACAACGACGAAGACAACGATTTGTCACGTCGTTGTATGTGACGTGGTGTGAAGGAGATCTCGAATTCTCGATGGATCTGGGGCCATCGGGAATAAATTGTCCTGAGGAGTGGAATCGATTGGGTAAAGTCTTGTGTTCATTACACAGTCTCTCGTCCACTCGGTTCCCTTCCCTGAGGAGGTCGAGGTCAGCAGGACAAGCCTTCGAATTCGTTTCGTTTGCCGTGTATCACCGTGTCCTGTCTCTCCATGCTTCACCGAGTTCCAGTGCTAGGATTCAAGCCGCCGGAGGAGAAACCATCAGACGAGCTGTCCGGCCGTGGGGATGGTGATTCGAATTCGTTTCGGAAGGGCTTTTTTCCATTTAATCGTATCGTCCATCGGTGGCGAACGAAGGAGATAGGAAGCTGTGGCATCGATATCCTTGAGGAACTTTAATCGAATCCGTATCGAACAGGCCTTCCAGGTTGATATCGTTGCACAGTTTATCTCTGTGCTGCGATGTAACACAAAATGGGATCGATCTGGATGATCGGAATGTGGGGCAATAAAGACCATTCCCGAAATCCCGTTCCGGAGATAGATTTCTATGCCTGTGATTTAAGTATTTTAATAGCTTTCCCCATTTTTGTAGCAAATTATTTGAAGAATGTCATTCATTGTCTTAATACAAGCTTTTCTTCAGGACAGTTGAGGTACTATGTTGTTGGGGAACCGAATTCCAATTCGATTCCAGTCAAAAAGTATCCCCAACCTCAGCAGAAGAGATGCGCTAGCGAGCTTGGGAGCTTCCAGTTCCGGGAAATCGTTCCGCTAATGGATGAAAGCTGTTGTGTTCTGTCGTTTTCTCTCTCTCTCCTTCCTCTTCCTCTGCTTGCTCTCTGTTATCCAACCAAAATCTAACCCCATTTGCCCATCCTTCCAATCGTCGTGGGCCATTGTAAGGATACTGATGCGATTCCTCTCGAGCCAGATCCGCTACTTCCAGCAGAACCAGAACCGCACAAGTAGCAAGCGGTGGTAGGCTGTAGCCGTATAAGTTCGTTTAGATTATTCAAGCATCAAAACACAAACATTGTAAGCCTCCCTCCGCCTCGCATCGTCCGGGGGAGATGCTTTGGCTACGAAAACAAAATGGTGCTCGGAGAGGCTGTGTAATGTTGTGTTTTTCTGTTTATCCAACCAAAAGTATCGTCACCCTCTTCTGGTGGTGGGTGGGCCACCGGTTTAGCATAAATCCCACCGAAAAGAAAGTACTTGCATAACAGTCTGTATTTGTGTGTGGCTCAAAGCTTCAAACGGAACGATTTCATATACTAAATGCAATTGAAAAGCGTAGCTCATGCTGGGTATCACTAGTGGAATGCCCTGTACGCTTTATCCTTTATTTCCCGGTGAATTCTATTCGATATTTCGCTCAAAGCACGCGCCCCCTTGAGGTATGGAGGCAGTGTATGTCGTGGCAGCAAGCTGACAACCGCCCCAAAAGGCATCGCGTTGTAGCACCATCCATGGTGAATTCTCTATGTGTTGACTCTCTGTAGCGAAGCGCACCGGAGACCGGAGAACATACACAATAAGAGGGTCAGCACCGAGGTTGGAGGGGAAGCAGAAGAAGCAGATGCATACAACAGTTGGCAGGACACACATGGGGCAGAATCTGAAAATGACGAAATGAAATGTTTGTTCCGCCAACCCAGAAGGTTGCTTTGGAAACCCATCTCTCCCAACAACTCATGGCTTTTGTGCGTGATTGCTAAGGGTTTGCCATGCAGGCAGGCAGGCAGGCAGGCAAGCAGGAAGGTGAGCACGCACACATACACCGACACACAGACCTGGAGCTTGTGGGGTGCACTAAGGGTGGCTGTGGTGAGATGCTACTAACGGCAAAGCTCTCTGCTCTACACATTGACTGCATTAGGCGGAGAAGAACGAGCACGCCACCATCACCGCCGGTGAGTGTGCGTGGTGGTGCAACTCACGAAAAGTTAAAGAAAAGTTCAAACATTAAGCTTCCTGTTGGAGGTAAATATGCTGGTAAAAAGGGCAGTAACGATACACAACATATACTGGCGCACCAAGCGAGAATAACAAACAATTGACCAGGAAGAAACACAAAAAGGGGGGAGGTTTACACGGAAAATTGAAATTCGTCCTGGGCTCGCGATTGCGACGACGACGACTCCTGGCCGGGACCTGAGAAATGGCAACAAAAGCAACGAAAGCTGAACGAGAATCGTCTCAAGTGGAGCGAGCATTGGGTAGCTGGCTATGGAAAACAGAAAACGAACGGGGTGCTTTGATTGTGTTCTTTTTTTATAGTGTGTGCTTCATTTTGTTTGTGTGGAAACGGAAGAGGAACGGAACCGAGACGCAGACGGAGATATTGAAACAAAAGAACACGAAGAAGAACAAGATATACGAGAAGAGCAAAACAAGAAGCTGGATGCGGCGGCTGTTTGAACAATTGACCACGACAGGCGACACGGTGTTTTGGCGGTCCTTGGGCACACGCAGGACACGCGCATGGAACTGACGACAGGGGGAACTTACTGAAAACAGGGCGGACGGGTTCGGGGTCGAGCTGGAAGCGGCCGCCGTACTGCCGTAGTTGAACTGGGTCTGATAGCTACTGCTGGAGAGGATCTTCTTGTGTGCTGATGCATGGGCTCGATAGGCACTGACACTTAGTTTCATTGTTGTATGACGCGGGGACCACACGGGTTACTACGCGGAACACTAGCAGGAACACACAAACACACTCGTACGCACGCACGCACACACCTAGGACGCTTCACTTCGCACAACGAGACGGTTCTCACTTGCCGCCCTTTTTCTTTTTCTTTTCTTCACAACAAACGGCGCTCGCTCAGACGGATAAATAAGAAGGAGCCACAAACCCCCCCGGGGGGAGGCAAGATCGCTTCTGCTTCTTCTTTCGCACAAGTTTTGTAGCTGGATGTGCGGATACGGTTGGTTCCGCTTCGGCAAGGAAATAATTGAAATAGCACCTGAGGGCTGCTGCGACCTGCTGCTCAGAGGACCTCTTTCCCTCTTCACTGCCAGCCTCTTTAACGATGGTTCTCGCTACCGCGCACTTCACCTTCGTGCCACCAGCGCGTTTGTTCTCAAGGTTGACAGTTGACACTCTTGACTCATCACTTTACGGCGTCACACGTACACTCGCACGTACACAGACACACACGGGCGCACTCGGTCTCACTCACAACACAGTAGCCGGCAAGGAATGCGGAAGGCGCGAGAGAGAGAGAGACGAACGACGTTGCACCTCCGCACACCACCCATCCACAGTGACGACGATCCTGGATCACAGGACCACTCTCTCACGTCACCATTGGCCTCGCGTAGTAGTGCCGTCGGTTGGCGGAAACAATAGTAGTGTCGCTACGGTGCACCACGCTAGAGGGCGCCTCGAGCAATGCTGCCACCATCATCATTCTCGTCGTCATCGTCAGCGTAGTCACCGTGGCCGTCGCCGTAGTAATGGGCACTGCAGCAGTCACCATTATGGCCATCGATTGAATCTGGCTGTTCTCACACTAGTGATGGCGGCGGTGGCGTTGTCGTCGCCAAGGCCTGCTGTTGCCTGCACGGACGTCATGCCGTGTTCCGGCGTGTTGCATAAAACGTGTGCTCCAGGTGCCGCCGGCCTATGCTTCCGCGTGGGAGTTGATGAGATTGGCCTAGACTGGAAAAAAAGAAGGAAAAGAGGAGAAAAACACATAAACGTTAAACTCCAGTGAGTCCAATAAATGGAAAAGCCGCGAGCGCGACTGACAGCAGATGGTGCGCTTTCCCATCGGTTGCGCACTGATTCGACTCCCTCTCTCTCTCTCTCTCCTCTTCATTCCTTCGCTTATCGTGATTAATGAAATTAATAATAATCAGTGGCGGCTCGAGGGGAGCCAGTCTCGCGTGGAGTCCCCGGTTGTCTGTCTATCTGTCTGTCTGTCTGCTTTCTGGCTCCATAAACACATCATTATCATGATGGAGCGAAGATGTTTGTTTGCATTGCATCTACTACTATTACTAGGGCACAGTGGACGAGAGCATCGTCGTCACCATTATTACGAGAGCGCGCGCGAACACGCGGTATAAATCAAACATCAATAAGCCCCCGCCCGGGAATACTGCCATCCCTCCCACCTCCGTTTCAATACTCGATAAATCGTGACTGGTGGCAATAATGGGATGAAAAAGTGGCCGTTAATCGATTGGTTGCGTGGCCGCGGCACGACACCGATTCTTCGCGCGCCTTGGCGCCATTTTCCCTTCCATGAAATAATGACCTCCCCGTTCCCCCTTGGCCCACTTATTCGTCATTTATGTTTCTTCCACCGACACCGTGGGCTGCCGAGAGGAGAGCCTTTAATGAATGTTTCTAGTGAGGAAGCGCCAGCACGCGTTTTGTAGTACCAGCGTTGGGGGTGAGGCCAGATTCATCAAAGGTCCCTTTTGTGGACAGCCCACAATCAGCAATCCGCGGTGGTGCTGGCGATGGTGGTCATTCGGCAACCGGCTTTCTATTATCATCACCATCGACAAGCGAGCCATTATGCGAGACAGATGCTCCTGGCCTGGCCGGTTGGTTGGTCCAAGCGCAAGATTGATGGTATGTGCGAGGTTTTGACAGCCCACCAGGCAGGCAACCAGCCCCAACGAAACCATGCTCGACACCATGCTTAAGGGAGGATTATGGTCATCGGACTCCGCCACCAACTACTTGAAGGCCTCCCGGCCGATCGGTGTCGGTGTGAATCGAAACGATCATTAAACCGCATTGATACCGGCATGTTTTCCGGCCGGCACTGGCACAGCCTATAGCGGCCTAGCAAGGACAAGAAATTCCCACGCCGGTTTCGGTAAAAGACGCATCAACATGCGGTGCGATACACAAAAATATAGTCATCAGACAGAAGGAGGAGAAGAAGGAGGAGGAAGAGAGTGTTGATGACTTGTTATTCATGTTTTTTTGTCCTTTTTTGGAGGAGGAGGAGGAAGGGGAAGTCTTTGTCACCTCCTCGGTGTGTTGGAGAGTATTGGATCCCATTGTGAGGGGTGTGCTTGGCTATTGGCTTAATGTCTTGATTATTCAAGGCGTAAGGTGACGAACCGCCATAATGCCGTTCCTGGAGGGTGTTTATTAGAATAGGAAATGTTTACCATGCCAGGCGCCATTGCATAACGCCAACCAATACCACCATCGACAACGACGATGATGATGATGGCGAGGGTTTTGCATATTTCTGGAGCGATCGGAAAGATATAAACCCCCCGCCCCCCATCTAGGGCTCCACCTCATATTCATAATCATCGCCTCGCCTTATTGATGAATAATTGCTCGATCTTGCATTCCACTTTAGCCGCGTCGCTTTGATTGGCAGTTAAGGTTTGGTTGAAAAGTTTTTCAATTGATTAATGGACCGCGAGGTCGACAGCCAAGACATTAATTATGCAAAACATTTTGACAAGCGTTATCCTTTTGCGTTTTCGATAGCAAATGATGAATCGGTGAATTGGTGGTTCTTCGTTGGATGGATGGATGGAGCGAGCGTAATGTTTGTCATGCTTTCTTTTATGTTTGACACGAATCATT
>NC_064877.1:19347500-19372500 GCF_943734665.1 Anopheles aquasalis
CGGTTGACGAGCGCTTTGCTGCAATCAACCTAGCGATTCCCCTGCCACCCTTTTTCCACTGGACTGGACCGCTTCTCGGAGGCGTATGATCCACAGAACATTGGTTTCTCCCGGGAGAACGTGCATCGGACAGCCAACCAACCGTGCGAACTCGAACTCCTGCTCTCGATCCCCAGAAACACCAACCAGGAGGGTTCCTTGTGACAAATCGTACATCCTTCTGAATTCATTGTCCTTAAAACTTTGTGTATCCCACACACAGTGGGGCCCTTCGACAACCGATGGACTGATTCCGAGATTCGAAAATTCGGCCAACGCTCAAATCACTCGGAAAGTCCCCTTGCTTCGTCGAATTTTTGGGGCGGGCATTTTGGGCAACGTAAATAGAATTATCTTCATCCCTTGGGTATAAGCAGGAGTTAAACACTGGAGCAAATGGTTGGCAAATTCTGCCCATCCAGACGCACGCAAGTCTATTCGGTAACATGCGTGACATGGGCTGAAAGTTGCGCTCTTGTTGTGCAGAGTGGCATAGTTTTGCAACAATTTTCCGAAAGATCGAAGGCCTTTCTCGTGGGGGAGGAAACATCGAAAACATCTTGTAAGGAAATCCCGTCGAGAGGCCGTCCACTGGTCCCGATTTCTAGGAGACAAACTTCATCAACTTCACGTAAGCGTCAGGCGAGCCTATCCTGGATCACTTTTAGATGAACCGGGACCGAGCTTTAAAGTAGCACTTTAAACACTGTACCGCATGTTGCCAGTAAATGTGAGGGGCTTGGGACGCGGATTCGCTTCACGGTCTGGGCAATATTTCAGCCAAAGCTCCCGCCTGGGTTGGATTTGTGGAGCTTTGTTTTTTGGGGGGGTTGCGTAGGGTAATCGATTTTGGATGGAATGATAAATTGGGCCATCATGGTGCTGCTGCTGTGGACACTCGCTCTGCACTGGTTTTCGGCGTTTCCTATGGTCAACTGGGCAATATTTCGTTCTCGTTTCTTCCGACAAGAATGTACTTGAAATGTAAAACGAGTAAAACAGTCGATGTTTGCTCCGGAAAATCTGGACGAAGAAACGACGATGGATGGCAATGGAGTGCTGCATCAATTTATGCAACGACCAACGATCGGTTCTTATTAGAACGTTGACGTTGGAGCAAAGTGTAGAGCGTGTCGGAAGAGGACTAAACCCACGCAGCTATTTATTTTCCGGGTCACGAAGTTCGTCACCAGGGCAGCGAAGTGAAATCATATTTCATACCCTGGCAGTCGCCCATTTTACGCATTTCTAATATCCGAGCCAGTGAAGGCGAGAGCAGCGTTGCTCTTCTTCAGCGACGTCTTCGTCACTAACAAGCAACACCGCAAACGACCCTCCCGGACTCCCGGATGCCCTGGGAGCCCTCAAAAACAAAATGCAAATCTTCTGCGACATGGAAACAATGTACTCCCTTGGAGTAGCAAATTGGCGAGCCACCATCACCACCGCCAGGAATGGGAGGAAAGTTCAGAAAACTTTTTACCGTTTTTTTTTCTCGTTTTTGTTTGAATTTTACTTCCTGTTTCCCGACATCAAGCGTACGTACACGTAGGGCTACTTTCGATGTGAGATGGCTGTCACGCACATTTTGCCAATTTCGACGAGGAAAGTGAGCTTGCTCCATTGAGGAAAGTAGGTCAAACGGTTGTTTGAACCGCCATGGCCGGAAGTCATACGGTGGTAAGGGTGGTACTACTGCTGTGTGCAGTGCTCGTTACACAGCGCGGTGTCGATGTGTCATGTTTCTGTTTGAGGAGTCTGGTGTGATGAAATTCGCCGAACACATCACGCTCGTTGAAGGGCCGCGAGTGCCGGAAGATCCTTTGAACAAATATTGTTCTACGTCTTTTGAGCTGGACTGCCAACATTTTTTTTCATACTTTCTATGTAGTAATCCTTTTATAAAAAAGAGGATTTCTGTTATTACACCTTAGAAAGAAGCTTGGAACGGAACTCTTACTACCAGAATCGCTAAAAGTTGGCATAGAGCTGCTCTTATGAAAGGAAATGTGAAAAGGCTTTATATTCTGTTTGCCGAACTGCGTTGCCATACAAGGGTAGATGTCCATTTTGCATTCTCATCGATGTTAATTGCTACGTTGTGAGTTCAACATCCATGGAGGGATTAGGTGCTAAACTAGATAAACGTTTGCCAACCGCAGCACAAACTTGGAAGCTCAAGAACCTGTCTGCGGTACTTTCCGACGGCTTTGCATTCTCTCGGTCTCTGTGCTATGGCTGTGGGCATCGTAATTGCTATGGAAATGGCGGTAACGGTGCCAAACGACGCCCGGAACCTAAAAACCAAATCGTTAGACAATCGTTTTGCTGGCGCACCATAACTCACAATGGCACCCGAAAGTGTCGAAAACGATGGTCCGCCATGCTTGCAGGTTGCAGAAACCAACAGAGAACCCGATGGTGGTGCCTATTTGAGCCTCGTTGCCGTAATCTCGCAGGGAGCATCACGGATTGGAAGCAGAAAGTACACATGAGGTTGAGATTTTGCAAAGATAATGCTGTTCGTTAGTCCAAGGTTATGCTACAGACCGCGAGCATATGAGAACACGAGTTAGTGGTAATTTTATGGCCCATACAATGTGCTGCTTCGTGTCGCTAGCAAGCATGGAGTTAAATAAGATGTTTGCCTTTAATTGAATTGTAAACCGCAACTCAACCCAATAACATAATTTGAAAACAAATCCACGTTGAATAGAACGTTTTGCATCAGTAAAGAATCATTATTTATTAGCCGACAACAAGAATGTTTCTTTAAAATCGTTCTCTCACAATTTATGGCGCATGTGATTATGCCGAGAGAATGTTGAGCCCCCAAAAATTGCGACATAATCACGACACGTGAAACGTTCTTTGCATTCTAAGCGAAAAAGTGTTCAGGCTGCCCGCGAAATGCCCATCCAAATGGTTGTCCTAGCAATGTCCTTCGTTTTCGAGCTTCTAAATTGAAATTTATGATTGTATGGTTTGAACACGACGCGAAGAATGTGTCGCGAAAAAGTACGTGCGTCGCCGTGAATGTAAATCACCTCACATCCGGTGCGTGCGTGCGTGAAATACCAGCCTGTCTCGAGGAGTGATATCAACAACATCAATGAGCTTCGAAAATCTGGTAATTATTTCTGAAGAATTCAGTCGCGACATGAGACGCACCGACGTTCGTTCCTTCGTTTCTTTATTTAAATGCTACTGATGGGTTGGTGGGCTCATAATGTGTCAAAGAAATCTCGTGGTGTCTTCATGGTGCTGTTCGTTATTTTTGCCCGTTGTTTCGTAGAAGTTGTGTTGATTGTATGCTGCGCACAATATGGAGCTCGCAGAGGCACATCATAAGGGCGTGCTTGACAAACAGACGTAGAATAAAAAGAAAAGAAGTGGATTTCTTCCATATCAGTGCAAGCTGATTCGTCGTCTAGTGAAAAGTGAAGAGCAAGAAACGGAGGATGTATGTTTCTGCAAAATCAACGACAGGAAACCCACGAGCACCGGTGGTGACTGGAAGAGTTTTAATACTTAGAACTAACAATGAAAACCGCAATGAGTAAAGTTGGTGGAAACTATTTTCTCGCTTGGATTTTAGAGAGACACTCACTCACCTTCGCTGGATGTGCTTGCGGATTGGAGTAAAACGGAAAAGAAAGTTGACGCAATGTTGATGAGTTTAGCGGATATTGGGTTTTATGTTGTCTTTGGCGGTTCTCTTCTTTTTCGTAAAAGTATTTTAAGTAAAGATTAATATTGAGGGATTAGTAGAAAGCATATTCAATCATAATTACGTTTGATGTAGCTCGATTTGATGCAGCTTTAATAAGTTAAATATAACAGTAAGGCTAACATCTGCCTCCTGAATTCTGTCTTGACATGAACGATGAGCTACCTGAGCAACCAATGGAAGGCCATGTATGCTCCTGTGGTAAGCCCATGTTTACTATGACGACCGTACGTGAATGCGATACGAACAGCAGCCCGTAGTTCTTGATATGCCATAGTTCATCACAATAGCCACACGGAGCCTCTTGCCACTAATCCTTCATTCAAATAGTGACAGCCCGTATGCCAAAGCTCCCACGGTACCATCTCTACTCAGGATGCTTGATGCGACGAGCGAGATCCTTTAAATACAGAAAGCGACGAGTCAAGGTTAAAACTAAACAACGACTTTACTCATCTGCTTTCTGCTCAAAAGCTTATTTTGTCAATGCGAAGCATCATACGAGTATACGTCTCAATGTAACAATGTCTCAAACAAACGAAAGAATTGCTCTCACCGGACAGGAACGTTATTTTTGCCAAGGCCCTAGTGTATTACCAGAGCACCTTAACAATGAACAAAAGAGGATTTGTTGTTGATGCCCTAATATTTAATGCATTTCTCGGCTATTTTCGACATTGAATTGTTTCAGTTCAACTTTCCGAACTATCATCTATCAAGAAAACAAATAGCTTAAATACACTTTAAGCTTTTATTGCTATTACCACCGTGTTTTTATTGGTTCGAATTATGGCGACAGATTCCGCATCGAGTCGTTCCTTATTCAGTTGCGCGGCTTCCTAATCGATTTATGGGATTACAACGAGAGTGGAGTGGAGAACTTTTCTCAGTTTTCTAAAAATAAATCCAGGCTCCAACCGATGTCGAGTAAAGTGGCCGTGGCCGCACCAGGAAGGGCTGGTGGACCTGTCCGCCAACAGATGGTTCGTACGTGTCACGTACAGACATTAAAGCGAAACTTCATCCATTTCATCTCCCCAAAAAGAAAAACCAACCCCCTCCCCCCGCTGCCCAGGCTGGTGTGAAGGCGACGTTGGATCCCGTGGACGTGACGCTACACAATGAACCGAGTCGAGTTCCGAAGGAGTTTCACCAAATTGCCGTCGGAATCTGGTTAAGTGGAGGGGGCCCCTGACACAGTGGACACTTCTGTTCGTGAGGTCTTTCTTCATTGTGGCGCTAACGAGCCTCTTTTAGCAGCGCAAGGTCGAAAATCCAATTTCGGGGTTGTGGTGCTAAGTATAAGTCAGGTACACGCTGGGGAAGCTGAAGGAAAATGGACCGTTTACCGTTTTCATATGTTGCGTGACAATTTCTGGAGATTTGTGGTGTGTTTTGACGGGGAAAACGTGTGATAAGTAAAATACTTTCGAAATGATCGGTCGCGCTTGAAGCGAGTAACATTAAGTTAACATGGTTGTGCTACTACCGAGGTCAGAGTCATGGAACTCCCGTGAGCTTTACTTTTAATTATCCGTTAGGTAATAGTGTAAAAGGGCACCAATCGTTAGAATGACCGGAGCATGCCAACGGAAGGGAAGGAGAGTGTTTTCGGGGCACGATAACGAAATAATGTCTCTCGGCGTTAGTCGCGTGTCCCATGTTGTTTACCGGCTAGGGGCAATCCCATTACGGAAGGATAATCAAATTTATTTCAGCAATACAATCTCATGAGAAGTGAATCGTGAGGGCTAGGGCAAGGGCAATGTTGAGATTGAATCAAAATGGTTGTATTCGGGTACCGGTGGTAGCAATCGTTGCTACTTCAGTAGATTTGAGTCAAAGGATTAAATGATGTTGTTTGTGTAAAGCGAATTTGTTGTCCATATCCAGCGTTTGGAAATAAAGCTGGTAATTTCTTGTAAAATGCCGTAAAGTAAAATACTTTTATGATTATTTTTGGTATGAAAATGTCTTTAATAATATTATTGCTTGCGCCGAGGACTCAGTGAATTGGATTGATGATACTTGAGGATACAATTCCGCAAAAACCCACGGAGGAAACGGAATGAATAATGCAGCTTCTTGGCAACAAGCTAGCAACCAGCGCCTTCGCCATATTCATTGATGCCTATTCATATGGCCATTGGTTTGTCGTTTAGACACTTCCCTTCATATTGTCATCATCATCATCATCCTTATCCTCACCGTTCTGCGCCGCCGTTGTGGTTGTGGTTGTTGTTAATAAATAATAAACAAGCAAATGGACGATGCAGCGCATAAATGCGAGCGAACTAAATCTTTTACGATGCTCCTCGATATGACCAATACTCAGCGCCGTGCCTTGCCGCGTCGCACCACGCCAAAACCGCATCAATCCGTCGCATCATCGAAGTTGCCATTTTGCGAGCCATTTTGCTGTGAAAGCTTCCGTAGCCTCCCGTTTTGCTGACCTTCGAAGGAGTGGTAAGAGGAGAGAGGAACTGAACGAAGCCCACTGATCCCGCTATCCGACTGTCACAGTTCCCACTGTTAGCCGACCACTTCAGCACTGGCGCTGGCCAGCAGCATAATACACCCCGTGAGCCAAAGATAGGCCATCGATTGGTGTCCTTCTTCCATCTCTCGCTGTCTCTTGCGCTCCCGGCGTGTGCAGCCGTAAGCCCTGAATGGTTTTCGTCGTTGTCGTCACCGAGAAGGGAAGCCATCGTTAGAGTCAGACACGGGGTGGTTCAGGAGGGTGGTGAAAAGATGGGTAGGCGTAATAATGGATGGAGAAAAATCATATTCATCCCATCCAGCTAAATCATATTCCTATGGTAGCCATAGACAGCCTCTGATCAGCTCTCTCACCGTCTCTCTGTCACTACTTGAGTTCCACTCGAACGGAAGAGGAACTCTTCTGGGCCGGGCTGGGCCGGGACGTCCCGATGCCAGGCCATCCCGGGGCCAGGATTTGTCTTGAGAGCCATTGCCGGGTTGCTACCGTAGCCGCTACCGCGTAAGTGTAGAGATCACCACCGTAATGGTCGTCAGTTGAGTGCGATATAAATGGCACATATTTTATGCTGCTACCTTCGACCGATTTAGAGTCCATCGGAGGGAATGATGAAAAATCATAAGCACCACACGCCCCGGGAACACACTCACTCATCCATCCATCCATCCACCCATCCATCGAATCGAATTGAAAACTGCCTTTTGGCGTGCTGTCGAGATAGTAGCTAACGGGAGTGTTGTGTGTGCTGTCACATGAAGTGATGAAGCATAAATCTATTGAACCGTAATGCTGGAAATGGTTCCAATCCGGGGCCTGCGTGTTGACGTCCATCAGCACCACTCTACTTGTGGACTTTTCTGAGATTTATCCTTTCACAATATTGCGTCTCGTCAGTCGTCCACCGTTTGTTGGTGTCGTTTCGGTGCAAAAGCCATTCCAAACCAACGCCATTCTCGCTGGCCACAGACACACATACACTCAGAGTTGAGACAATTCAGCCCATCCCGATGGTGTTTATCGTTCGCGACCGGAATACGGCAGATCGTTAGCGATGCGAAAGGATTGCGCCAATGGAATCCCTTTGGCTTCCTTTTTGGCGAAGGATGACGATGGCTGCAGATGGTTTGACAGTTTCATTGCATCAACGGGCTGCGCCATGCGTGATAGCCGCCGGGGGCTCAAATGATCAACGGATGCCGACGAATGGTTTGTCGTTTATTGAAGTTTAAGCTTGGTTTTCCCAGTTCCGAGACCTTTTTGGGAACGTTTCTGAAGCATGAGAATACGAATCATAATGTGTGTTCAATATTTTACTTTGATCATATTTTACAATAAATTTATAATTAGATTCAAAAGAGCAGGGCCTTGACAGCTTCTTTAATATTAATATTCTTGTAAATTTATTTCTTTTATAATCGGTGCCGCTGCAATCTAATTTGAGAAGAAGGGAGTTATTCCACATAAAATTATTTAAAATTATTGTTAAAATCTTTATCAAGTCACATTTGCTCATTTCCGTTGAGTTGCTATCGTGGCTGTGCTTCTGGAATAAAATCTTGGCAGCACGCAAAGAGACGCTTAGTTATTGTAAGCCATTATCAAACTGCGATACTGTTCGCAGAGGTGCAATAGATCAATTATGTTCCCTCAAAAATGCTTTCGCATGGTCTTATTCAATCGCTAGACAGCTCATTTAGTGATAGTGATCCATCACTACTCACCTCTACTCGTCCTGTGTGGCCACGTTCTGACCAAGAGTGAAACATAATCTTCCCCGCCACCCCTTTTTGGCCCTGGTTTAGGTAAACCAAATGTTATTTCCAACATACATTCCATTTCCGTGAAGGTTACAACGTCAAAACGTTCGTCTATTTCGCACCCCGCGGCGGTGAAAGGATTTATTTTTGGAGAAGTAAAAACCGGAAATGGCCCGAAATGAAATGGTGTGCGCTAACTTTCGTGCCAAGGGTTACCACTTGAGGAAAGAGGGTAGTAACCCCCGCAAACTACCATCAATTCATCGACCAACGATGATGATCTCTCATAAATGAGCCACCGACCGCCGCCACTGGCTACTGACCTGCTTATTTCCCGATCGCCGGCAGTCAGTCCGGGATTTCGGCTCCGAATTGGCAAGGAAGGAAATGGAAAAGAAAAAACGCCGGCAAAGAAAAATCGCCATCAATGGAGGCGCGGATCGCTTCGGTGCCTGTGGCAACATTAGTTACCGTGGGCCGAAAGCGACTGAACCAACTTTCAACTACCATGCCTGGTCATGGTTGCGGTCTGGGCAAACCGTGGCTAAGATAAACATGATTGATGACCCACGCGCGTATCAGTGGGCGTTTACGTAAGGCAGGAGAAGCGATTGGAGGGTGGCGGAAGTCAAGGGCGTCTTCGTATCGTTCGCTCGGTGCGATGCGAGAGACCACATGACGGATCTCATCGCTCGTATGCTCGCACGGAGCTTTGTTGACTTTATGCTCATCGATTTTGCTTCCACTTTTTTCTCTTTCCTGCTCGTCCATTTCCCATTTCCCATGTCTCCAAAGTTCATCGCTATTTGTTTTACACATCGTCATTAAGCATTCAATGATGGTACTTCTTTCAGCTGCTGCTGCTGCTGCTGCTGATGCACGGTCGCTAGGTCGAGATTAACGTGCACCAGTAGCGCTGCACCAGCAACATACTCACAGAAAGAAAAAAAAAACAATCATAAAAACCATCGGAAGCGCAAGTGATGTGCAAGTTTGCGAGGATGAAATTGAACTACCGCCAGGACGCCAGGGATCCCAAGCGATGACACGACGACGACCGGGCGCTGCAGCATCGTGGCTGTTTTATGAGCATCACCGAGAAGAAGTTTTGTGAACCGGATCCCAGATGCGCACAGTTGACAACGCGTTTTCCCGTTTATTTTTTATCTAAATGGAGAAAAGAAGAAGCATCTCTCGCTTGACTGCCATGTCAGGGCAGATAGATCACCCTTGGAGAAAGATAGTTTGTTGTAACAAAAAGCAAGAGAGAGAGAGAGAGAGAGAGAGAGAGAGAGAGCCAGAGCGAGGAACCCTCAAATGAATGATCTGGCGCGAAGTTTTCGGAGGAATAAATGGCCAACAAAAAGGTTCCCGATAACGACCAACGACAACGACGACGACAACGATGACGATGACAAGCGGCAAGGCAATTGAGGTGCCCCATCGTTCGTGTGACCGATACTGAAGTTGATAATTGAATTGAAAATGTAAAACTTTTTTAAACCCCTCATCATTAAGCTGGCTTGAGAGAAAGCTTGATCGGAGAACCAATTCCGTTGGCCAATTGCTCGCTGCTACTTCCAGCAACTCATTAGGAACGCAAAATAGCAGATAATTTATGCCATTACAATGTCGCAAGGGAAGGATAAACTTTACTGCCACTGAATTTGATCAGATTTTGGAGATTTATTTGCAGCAATGGCTGTAGCGCTTCGATCCCGCATTAGAATGAAACGACTGGACCTTTTCTTCTCAATAATGCTGTTCGAATATGAATTCTCGTTTCCAATTAACTATTTCAGTGTAATGCTGGCACGTCTGCCTTAGTTCCCTTGGTCTATTAGTAGTTTGTGTCATCAACGTGCTTCACCTGCGGGAAATATGCTTCCGTCCCGTCTAATTTATTGCCCTTGCCTCATGTGTGGTAATGGCGCACTTCCGGCAAGCGCTAAATGCCACCTCGAGCCAGAGCACCTTGGGAGAGGATCAAAGGAAAAAGGATGACCTTTTCCAACTATCCGGCCTGCCGGTCTTTCCAATTTCGTTTAGTCAAATTGTCGGTGACACAGCGAAACCGGAGGGTGGTGGCCATTTGGCCAGCAAGACTGATGAAAGAGCTGAGCAGTGGGTGATGGCCATCACAATATCCTGGCAGCAGCGGTAACAGCGAAGGTAACACGATGGTACCATCGCATCCACAGGCGCACACATGAGTCGGAATTAATTAATTAGTGCCATTGTTCCAAACGACAACGACGACGACGGTGACAACGGAGAAGATAAGGCAGGATATTGAGAATGAAAGAACATCACGACATGGTCGCGGCCAGAAAGGCCAATTGTAGCCGCACTGCCGCGTACTCTTATCTTCCTTCACCTGTCAGCTTACTCGGCAGTGCAAGCAGTTTGTTTCCTTTTCTTAGCATTTGGTGTCGCCTTGGAATGCTCATTCCTAATGCCTCCTTCTCGCGAGGTCTAACTTTTGTGGTTTCCATTTCCCTCTGGTGCTTGGCGGGTAAACACTTCTTAAAGTTAACAGCAGCTGCATTCGCCATCAGGTGCACCTTTTAAAGGCCACCGTCCGGTTGCAATGTACCAAGCACACCTCCAGCGTTGTCCTCCATTTTTTGTTCGTTCTTCTTCGAATGACGCGACGCGATAAAAAGCGCAACCGTCCGGTGGTGTCGTGTGCCGTATCATTCGAAGGACACAGACACATCCGGAGCTTCTAAAAGCCCCCTTTTCCTAGCCGTAGTTCCCTTTTAGCTGTCGCTTTGACATGACCCTCTTGATGCGGCGTGCACTTGAAGTGATTGAAGTGTGTTGGTGAGTGTGGAGACATCTGCTGGTATGTGGACACTCCGTCGCTCCGGATCCAAGCTATCCATGATTAACACTTGATGTGTCAAAAGCGGAGCGAACTCGTCCTGCAGTTAGCACGTGATGATGCACTGCCACAGGACGCGGATAGGACGCGATTCCACACATTCTAACCCGTGGCCACTTATTTGCATACGGCATACACGACGCAGATCCGCGGTGCTCCCGGTTAAAGTGCAATGTTAATGAGGTCCTTTGGGGCAGGATGTTCAGCTAGTGGGGTAGCCTTGAGCGTGCACGCCAAGTCACTGGCAACACAAAAAAAGAGGTTGACTTGCTGAACTGTGGCTGAAGCTGAAGAGCCCACAAAGAGGTTAAGTCGTCGACAGACGTGGTGACGTCTGGTGTAAATTCTCCTTCTCCACCATTCTTCTGCCTCTCGCTATGGCTAGAAGTTCCAACGAGCTTGCCAGTCAGCAAGTCAACCCCGAGGACTGTGCTCTGAAACACTCCACGCTCGATTTATGATAAGTGATTGAGGCCTCACCTCTCTCGTGGAGCCGCAAGGCGGATTCTCATTCGACAGACGGATATTGCGCATCAATCAGGGAGAACTCCAACTCCATTCACCATTCACGTGGGTGGGTGTCAACCCCACCCGTGGGCCATCATCAGTTGTCCCAAGTGTCACACTTTTGACAACAAACAGCAATGTTGCGGAGGGCAGCAGCAGCGATTCACACCAAACAACTGCTGCTGACAAACGAGACGCCCACGACGCGTGTGCCTTTATCATGCGGCTGTTTCCCGGGCTCCTGCTGAGCTTTCAGCCCTTTGAGGGCTTGGAGTTTTTGACAGACAGCAGGAGCAGGAAGTATCTTGTCGTCAACCGATAACCAACGCGCGTGTGTTGTGGCGATGCCGAAAATTCAATCGGATATGGGCTGTTCAATTTCGCATGTCAGCGGGTGGTGTGCGTGGGTGGGGGGTGAGAGCAGTAGTAAATCGTGTGCGTCGTTACCATCGTAGCACTTCAACGACCCACAGACCCTCATATAGACACCAGGCCCAGACCACCACTACTTGGCTATCAATCAAAGTGTAATCGTCGTCAAAAAATGTGATTGTCGTCTTGGGAGTGAGCTGGGCTGGAGTTTCTCAATATTTACACACATACACGCACGAGCAGACACATTGAGATGCCGGTGCATTATGTAGGGGGCGTTGGTTCATCCTCCTGCTGAGCGTAATCGTAACACTCACATCACACGACCACCAAATCGCTTTTATCGAACCGGCGAGCAATGTTGATTGATTTCCTGCAGACAGAATGAGAGAAGAGAGAGAGAGAGAGAGAGAGAGAGAGAGAGAGAGAGAGAGAGCGAAGGGAGCATTCACACATCTGTAACAGCTTCCCACCTCGAGGACAGACCATCGACGGCTGCGTGTGGAGCGAAGAACGAAATCGAACGAAATCGAATATATTGTGTGGTGGTCGCCGGCCTCCCGAGAAAACCCGGACGCCCGGATCATCGATAGGCGCATGAGTGATGGTCTTGGCCCGGCTCGACGACGATGTTGCTGAGAAAACATCATTACCCTCCTCCATTATGGCCTCGCCCGTGCGCCCTCGCTCACACCCCCAGGATTCGACGTACCTTAAACAATCTTGGACGTTCCTTTTTTAACAATTTTGTTCTTTTTCATGTCTGAGCCTCGACGCCTTCAGCATGAGGCATCGAAGGGCATTCGCTGGCAGACATTATGCTAACGAGCTGTTAATCCTAACCAACCGTTGTTTGCCTTCGCGTCGTCGGCAGCCTCAAGCTCTCGAGGGATTTATCAGAAGCCAAGCCGAGACTAGCCGAGCCCGGTGACACATGATGATGGCATGGAAGGTCCCGACGAGCTCGAGGCCATTAAAGGATAAAAGGGGTGTTAATAGATTTAAGCAAATAATAAAAGCAAACACACCAGACAAAAGGGAACGAGGCGACAGACCTGACGATACGAAGGTGCAGAGATCGTCCAATGATGTCAACGATCCTCGCCCTCTAATGGGTGACTAATGAAGAGAACTGATTCGACGAATAGTCATGTTAATTTAAACTTTGTCCATCTAATGGCAGCTGTCCGACATCTGGAAGCAACAGAAGAAGGTGTAGAGGGACCAAAAACTTGTGAAATAAAATGCTCTCGCTAGGTAAGCTTCGTTAGTGCGTCCGTTCGTTCGCATTCGTGTTCGAAAATGCTCCAAAACGAGGATCGTGGAGCAATGAAAAGGGAGTGCCATCCTACGCGCTGCACACTACAGAAAATGTCAAATGCAATAATGAAATAGAAACATCATTAAACGGTCAGCATCGATTGTACGGGCAACCACCAAACCAGCGTAAACATTTCAATCTGGAAATCATAACTTTTCTCCTCCTGTAGATCCTTGTCCTCGATTCAAGAGGTTCCAGTTTAATTACGGTGACAGCTGGTGCAGGACACAGCTGGACAGATTCGACATGCTGCCACTGTGGCTGTTGCTGCCCCTGCTGCTACTATTGTGAGATCTAAAATGCGATTTGACTTGTCGCTTTGACAGCTTCCGTGCTATTTTTATTTTCCTTCTTTTATTGCATTTCAATTTTGTTGTCGCTTCTTCGCTTTCTCCTCGATGCCTGCCAAGCGACTCGGCGGTACATGCGATGTCATTACAGTTTTCATTCAATTTGCTGCCCCAACCGCTCCTCCCCAGGACATGGCCCAACAATGTACATGAATTTTAAAGACCTTTTTTGAAGAGCTTTTTCCTAGAAGATCAACCCAGTAGCAGCAGCAGCACCAGGGCCAGCAGCATTCACTAACAAGCGAGCGTTTGTTTCCGAAAACTGGTGGTTACATCATACAAAAGCCCCTCCGGCGGCACAACAGAGTGACTGGTCCAGCTGGCGGCTGTCGAAAGCAGTTCTAACGAGACCGAGCGACGGCTGACCAGAAGATGGGTTCCAATTTCCATTCAAAACGCCATTGGTAGCATTATGCTTGCCGGCAGTAATGGGGCGGAGGGCACTTGCCAGCAGATGCTTCAGCCAAAAAGGGCAAAAAAAAAACCGGGTCAGTCTAGTGTGATGGTAGGGTCCCGGTCAACAAATACCCGTACCGTACACACGTCAAGAATTCGTGGGTCACACTGCTGGACCGGACTGGATGGAGACATTCCAGTCGTTGTCGTAGGCAGTTTGCCAAAAGCCTTTTCTCTGCACTCGCTCGGCGTTCATGGCTCGATGGTTGATGGGTTCGCGTCGGGGGCGGTCAACCACACAAGGACACGGTAGTGGTGGTGATGATGGTGATGTATTCACCAGCGACATTACTGCAGCAGCCGGCCTTCAGTCAGCCTCGGTCACAGTGTTCCACGGTTTTCCTTTTCGTTCCGTCTCTTGCTTTTTATATTCCGGGTTGGTGGTGGTGGTGGATGTTTGCCTTTGCATGACAGTTTCAATGTCTCCGAGCTGTCCTCGAGCGTAACGAGCAATCATGGATCTGAGGGGTGTGTTCTTTTGCCAAAAATGCTGGTCGTCAACTTCACACACAGTCTTTTTGTTGTTGTTGGATTGGATCGGTTGTCCTAATGGGTGAGTTCGTTGCCAATTCACACAAACCCAAGCTTGTTGAACTCGTTAGACTCGATGACCTTCCGACAAATAGCAAGTTGAAGCATTTCATTTCCTTTCTTTCGCTATCATATCATCAAAACGAACGTATTGTTTAGCCTTTAGTTGAGCCGGCGCTCTCTCGCTCCTCCAAACCAAACAATGGCCACAGATCTCGATAGAACTGCGTCTTATTTTATGATCTCGTGCAATCGTACAGCCAGCCGGGTGCCTAGTGTCGACCATGAGACAAACGGGATCATGTCGGATAAAGCGATTAAAAAATCATATACCATATAGAGGAATGAATGATGGCCCCAAGCTAAATCAATATAAGGCAACCGCTAGCCAGTGGGAGTGACTGCGACGGGTGTCATCGGGATGCAGAAACACTCACCCTGCATGCATAATCCCCGGCTGGTGCCAAGCGACCGATCCGCCAACGGCACACGGATCAATATTGACTGGGAAAGCATCCGTGGGATCGCCGAGTGCGAAAGAATGTACCCACAGTATGTGCCAGAACGCTTCGTGGCCTCGACAGGAATGGTGAGAAGAGAAGAAAAAAAAAAACGGCCATGGTCAGCATAGCACGGAAACAATGCAAGTAACGCAGCAAATGCTGGCAAAAGGCTGATGCTCCTCGACCAAGCAGAAGCGAAACGATTTTTACGCTTTTCTGGAATTCTTTTTTACAGAAAAATTGAATTTTTTCTTTACAATTCGGGGAAGGATTTCGAGGAACAAACATGATATAAATCCAAAGCCCGGTGGGTTATAGGACGGCACAAGCCTCCTCAATCCTCAAGCCAGATGGCATCAATGCAAAGCGATCAACATACTACAACGAACGAACGAACCGGAAACGAAATCCTTGGAGCGAATTTTTAGTAAAAGTATTACCCACAAGGCTGGGATTTACGAGAGCCACGGTCAGCTCTGATGCTTACTGGTGATGCAATACAGGACGATCGAGAACGAGAGAAAAGCCAGCTTTCCGGTTCCCAGAACAAGCAGCAGCAAGAAGGGTTTGGACTGGACGTTGATCATCATTGTTGACCAAACAGTGAAGTGAACAAACGCTGGCACATGTTCTGCCCCGGGGGAAAAAAAACCTCTCACATGCACATATCATGTACACTCCCACCGTACGCTTGACAACTCAACATCCCTTCACTGCTCCATGATCCATGTTTTGTTTTATCTTCTGGGAGCAAGGAGAAAAAAAAACGCCCAAAATTCAAATCCCTGGTATACTGCAGTGGCGCATTGATGCAGACGGTTGCCCACGCTGCCAGCCCAGCCGGGAGTGCAATGCATTTCTTGCTCTAGTCCACAAGGGCGACTTCATGGTTTGTGTTGAGTGCTGATTGCGCTATGTCGAGGAGAGCAGCTCATAAAAAAGGGGCGAACTCAAGTGACACAATCACCAGTGCCATTGCAGGACATTGTCGGACAGCAAGATTAGCAAGAAGCGGACTATAGAACGTACCGCCCATTCGGGGAAGGATCGAATGGTTGTGCTTTGCTGGTCAACGGTTGCGTTCCGCTTGTGTACCATTTTCTGAGCTGGATAGAAGACGGACAAGATGATGCCAGAGCCAATCAAACATTACTCTTCTGGTTTTATGGTATCGCTTACCAAGGAAAGTTACAGGATGTTCTAGCTTGTGTAAAGGGGTTTTTGTGGTTATCTTGCGGACGCTTTTTTAATTGAGACTTGACTGAAAGGGGTGTTTTTGCTTTGAATTCACTCTCCTTTATAATGTTGAATTTACAATTAAAATTCAAAGAGAACTTGCCTCTAGTTTAGTTCTTTGCAACTTGCAACAGATCTGCTAACTGTTTCTATTAAACAAATCATCAAAGTTCCGGTGGGAAGAAGAGTCGTACCATCGATGCTTCTCCGTGCACGACTGACAAGCTGTTAAAAATGTATAAATGAATATTGATACCGTCTCATCGCTATGCTACCATTAACATTCAACCCACCAGCGCAAGTCCTCGAGGGAACGGATGTCCTCTGGCGCGATCCTCGGTGGCACATAATTTATCTTCAAAATACTCCCGGTCGTCTGCCCGGTTGTGAATTCGATTTATTCCTTTCAAGCGTTCAAACGTTCGCCTTTCAGCATAGCATTCCGTCGCTCTTGCTTGTAAAGTTCGTGTAATGCTGGTGGTATTTTTGCAATTAGAGCTTTCAGACTTATAGCGATTATAGCTTTCAGACTTAATGCACTTTTGTTGAAAGCATTTAAATCTTTATATAACAAAAGTTTAGCGTGCACAGAAATTAACAGAAGAGCAAACCATCTTGCTTTTAATGAACTAATCAATTCGCAATTCGGTGGAACGGAGGACTCCATTCCTCTCGACTCACTGGAAAGCAAATTTATTTCAATAGAAAATAATGGCGAAGGAAAGTGCTGCGGGCATAATTTTTCAACGCCCATCAGTTGATGGCAAAAATGTGTCCCTTGCTTTCCAGCCCAGCGTCACCCTTTCTGCTCTTCCTTCACTGGCTGGCACGGAGCATACGACCGGAGGAGGACACTTTTCGCGCATCTCGCGCCCGGAATCGGTTAAAAAGCAAGGCGTCGGGCGCGTCGTGACCACTGAAGCAGGGTGAACCGGGAAGTGTCAGACCGGTAAGCAGGGAAAACGAGCTGGAATGTGCAGCACATTCCATTCCATTCCATTCCACTTCATTCTAGGTCCATCAGTGTTTGGGGTTGATGACAGCCACTTCAATTGCAGCGTCGCCTGGAATGATGCTGCAAACCGCACGCCCCGGGTTTTCGCTAGATGAACGATTGAGAGTAATGAAATTAATGCGCGAAGAAGCGAGAAACAGACTGCAGACGGTGGCGGAATACCAAAAGCAGGTTATACGGAAGACAATCCCGAAGCGATGCCAAGCGATGACGTAAATGTGGCAAGCGATCTTAGGGTCTGTTTCCATTTTCTTCGTCTTTTGTACAAATGCTTTAAATGGATTGATGGAATATTATATCTGCATTTGGAGCAAGAAAATAAGGAAGTAGCGTAACATTTGAATAAAAACACACATGAAATCAACAGTTTCAAATTTGTTATTCAAAATAGAAATCTGAAACGAACTAAATGACTCTAAGTCAGGGGTCTCAAACTCGCGGCCCATCAAATTATTTCACGTTCACGGTTTATATGTATGTTAGTTCTATTTTCTATCTAATTTTATTATATACATATGTTGGAATTGTAGATTCCTGGGTTATTTACCCATTTAAAACTCAAATACAAGTCCCTGAAAGTATAAAATTTTTACCGGTTACCTGGCGCCTCCATTTCTAAGGGCGCCTCCATCATCGGGTTTTGGGCAGCGGATCTACATCATTTCGTGTTCCCGACCAGTATTAGAATTGCCTTTACCTCTCTGGTTACAAACACCGGCACTGGTTGGGCTATGGTGGGAAAAAGCAAATTTAATAAATCCATGAAACCTAAAAATTATGTGGTAAAATGGGTCGCGGACTGGTTGATACTTTAAACAGCGGCTCGTTGACTGGCTATTACTTTTCTTTGCGACCCGCATGCTAACATGAGTTTGACACCCTGGGTCTAAGTCAAGCGCAACAAGATGAGAAAGGATGTCAGCTACTAAATTTCATAAAAATCGTCTGCAAATTAAAATGCCAATGGTTTCAGTACCAGACCCTACGCTTTTCTCTTGTTTTAATGACTCCTAGGCGTTCAATAAAGAGTCGTAATTGCCTTAGGCACGTTCTATCCTCCATTTTTATGGCACGGTCTGCACGACACATTAGAACGGGCTTTCCGCGCTCTGTTCACAATTTGTTCGACTTGGCTAGACACAATAATTGCTTGTGGCGGTTGGAGTAGGGTCCTAGGATCTGTTGCATGAGTTCATTTAGCGAACTCATTTGTTCAACATCTTTATGTTGATTAGGCACCCTTTATGCTGCAATCAAATGATAAATTCATCGCTCTCGACAAAAGCATTCAAGCGATTTGGTAGCCATTTGGACGAATGGAATGCTGTTGTCACTTACATTTGACATTCATTGATGCAGATAGCAAAATGAACTTTTCCCTAGCTAAAAGAGACATCGCCGGAGGGCATCGATCGATCGGACCACTGCCATGCGCCTGTTCTGATCGAAAGCGTTCCGCGCAAAAATGTTTCCATTTTCCTAGTCAACATTCCCGGCATTCTGTCACGAGGGCCAGCCGCCAGGCTAAAGCGAGTGCATCATCTGGTGATGCTAGCGAGCCGATGATGGATACATGGTCCCCGTCCTCACCTCCACCACGGTGGCCACAGAGAGTGCATCGTGCACCGAGTGGCGAAAATTGACCGTCAAATTCCAGCTGTCCATCAGTTGCTGGGTTTTGTGTCGCACTTACCGCATCGCACCGCCCCCCCCCCCCCCCCACCTCGCGCTAATTGCCTGCAAACATGGTTCGTCCGGCCGTTCACACACCATTTCGCACGCGGCATCTATTTTCGCTGCACCACCCCCGGAAAATGGGAGGGGGGGGGGATATTGAAACCACGAGCGCGCGATCGGGGTTGTTGGTTATTGAGCCGCCATCACCATCGCCACGTTGGTCACCCATACGGTGGCAGTTCAGTTGAGCTCCGTTTGGCTGCGGCGAGTGAAAGGAAATGGAAGAGGATGGCGCCGAAAAAACTGCACGAAGAATGTAAGCGACTTGCAGTTAAATGTAAAATGCATGTTCGCTTCTAATGGACTCGCTGACAGAACGCACCGGGAACGAGGAGGAGAGGGAGGCCAATCCGACAGACACGTCAATCCATCTGGTCTGGAGACATGCACTTATCCACAGTCTCAGCATCACCGACATCGGCACTGGCGCTAGATTCCAGAAGTCACCGAGTCGCTTCCCAGATTCAGAAGATGCTCAACGTTTGCGATAATGATCAACATTTCCGACAGAGTACCGGAAGGGTGTGGTGGAGGTTGGAGGTTGAATAACTTGTATGTTGGCCTTTGTGTGCACCAGGTTCGCGTAGGTCACGTGTTCTCGAATCCAAAAGTTAGTGGCTACAATGCTGCTACACGATCCAATCTGCTGCTGCATCAGCGGTTTAGAGTTCAAAATCCAATTCCCCAACATTGCTGGTTTTTACACGACCCTTTCCCCATTCCGTTTCCGTTTCCCCGTCACGATGCTGACAATACCTTGGGTTTCTTCGAATCGGAATCGGCATTTGGCTTTTTTTTTAAATTGGAAGATGCTCCAATTGGTCTGGTGGTTGCCTCGTTTGGCTTTACATCTAAGTAACCTTGAACTTCTCGTCGATCCCACCAACGGAATATTCCAACGGACGATGCAGATTCATCTGTCAAACGGACGATCGTTTGATGGTGGTTGTGGTGATTGGCGGTGAGCTAATGTTGTGTTTTGTGCGAGTAGAACCATATCAAATTACACTCATCTTCAGAGCCAAATAACTATCCTCCTCACACACATTCTGTCGCATGCGAGCGGTAGCTTCCGTCGCGTTTTTCGCGGTTCCTGTTTTTGGCAATGGAAGCAAAGTAGACCGGACCATTCCGTTGCTCGAACGAAAACGTGACAAATATTGGCATACGAGACGGTTAGAAGGGAGGATCAGAGGAGGAGCATAACCACCCCCACCTCACGCCCCTTGTTTATTCGTTTGCCAGTTTTTATTTATACTCCATCTCCACCACCACCACGCACGAGGATCTTTTTGGTACGCCAGGAGGGGGGATAATATTTTCCTTAGCCACTCCACTGCGATGCCAGCTTCCGATGAACATTCCCCCGGTGTTTGTTTAGGCGCGAGACGCACCCTAATACGGCGGCAAAATACAATAAAAACGGAGCCGACCGAGGGATTGGAATTAGTGATGGAAGTGAATGGGAAAGATAACAATCCTAACGATCGAACGCATCCAATCGAACCACAATGAAGGGGTGGCCGTATAGCTCCATTCCTCCATCCACATGCCGTTTGCATGATCGATCGAGCGTAGCAAAAAGGACCAACCATGCGTGCGTGCGAATGTTTTGCCGATGGAAAAAAGAGGCAGAAAAAGCAGAAACAAATCCAAATCTGCGAGGTCTTTATGGTTTAAGGGGGAGATGGGAGGGTTCGGGCCTCCCAACATAAAACCCCACTATGCTGATGGCCCGGCCACCGTGTGGGGTCGATCGATTGCTTTTAAATTAATGCATTTACAATGCTCTCTATCTCTCTCTCGATTTCTCTCGTTCTCCTCGTGCTGCCCTCGAGGTTCGGTTACTAAAATTAGCAACTAATCCGGGGACGCTGCTTCGTTGCCCGTTGCCCGTTGTGTCTGCCGATTTTTGATGTATGAGTACATTGGGACGACACACTCATACATACACTCGTAGCAAGCACACCAAATGGAACGTGTTCCCGATGGGTCAGCTCACCGCCGAGGGGCCGAGAATGATGTTTATGGCCAGATTTGATGGGATTTCCAATTAGTTTTTGAGAATCAATTAGCAAAACCCCCGGACTTGGTTTTAATACCGGTCACCGGCACTCTTTTCGGGGGAGGGGGGGGGGATGAGTAATGTGTGCGAATGTGTATCCGGCCCGAGAGCGAGGATTAGCAGCGCTGAGAACAAGCAGCACCCCTGGAGCGCCATTTGGGACCCCCGGCAGTAAAGATGATTAACAGCGGAAATGGAACAGGCAAGTGAGAGTTAAATGGAGAACGAACACGCTACATGGATAAGCCGGATTGGATTTTTCAGTTAATAGTCGCACGAATTACACCGAAAGTGAGGCATTTCGTTGGCAAACTGCCTGGCACTTAATTGCCAGCAATTGGATTGATGATAATTTAGGGGACCAATCAAGGGCCAACAAACAATGATGCAGCGTCAATCATTGTGTGAAGCGTCACCATCATCACTCTGGAGTCGTTAGTTTGTTTGTTTGTGATTGTTTCATTTTACGCAGCGTGATATCATTCCATGACTGAAGGACTTGACCTTTTTTATCTTAAACTTTCAAGCAACATTCTAACTTCAGAAGGCCATCGGACTCACTAGCTCGGCAGCACCGTTTCGTTAACCTTTTAACTGGCCATCTAGCTGGTCGTCTCGCCGGTGATCGGTGCTGCACGGATAGCGGATGAACCCATCATAATCCCATATTCAATTAAAACTTCATCCTTTCCCCGAGACGCTCGCCGATGGACGCAGAACGAATAGAAAACGAACGATTTTCTGAAATTCATAGAACCCACCGGTTGCAGTGTCTGGCGCGAAAGTGTCGTGGCGCTGCGGACCAACAAATTGGCCACTCGCGAAGTCGAAAGTTTCACATGCGTCCGCTGTCGACAGCGAACAGTGGAGTGGAGCTCGATGATCCTCACGAACTGTTGGAAACACCCATCATCATGGTCTTGAGTCTTCAATCAGCCAGAGACGCCATTTTCGGGCGCCTCCATCGGTTGGTAGATGGTTGGCCACTTCAGTCCGCCCTCCTCCCGACACCAGAACCGATTCCCGCCAGCAAACAAAAAGGAGGGAGGCAGACAAAATATGTGTTGGGAATGAAAAATAAGCGCTGGCTTATTGTTTAATTAATTCCAGCCAACGCTTTGCCGAGGTCCAGTCCAGTTCAGTTCAGCCACCAAACCAACGCCAACGCGTTGCGCCATTGTTGCCTCAGTCAGCTGAAAAACTTGCTCCTTTTTCGGTCGATCCGACGTCCCGTTCCCTTTTTCCCCTTTTTTGTGCTCATCGTTGCCTGGCCGATTGAACGTGGTTAGGTTTTAATTATTTCCCGAAAACACACCCGGCGGGGCATGCGTTTGGTGCTACGATGGTGGTCTGGGCTTAAGTCCTCAAATCCCGTTTTTGAATATTCCCCCACATCCACTAGGTGGTGGTTCTCTCACATGCCACGACTAACATGTGTGTCGCTTACATTGGTGGACACGTTCAAAACATAAATCATGGCTAGCAGCCAGGCAGCTGGGCCAAGAGAGAGAGAGAGAGAGACTTTGGCCAACCACCGGTGGTGAGCGAGGATGGCTTTTTGGCCGCAAGCCCGTTCATCATTTTGCCGGCGGGAAGGATTCAACAATTCGGACGAAGGATTGTGGCCACCTCGTTCCCGGGTGGGTTTTCCGGCGGGAAATTTTGTAATCACAGTAATCCTTTTCGGCTGGAGAGTAATGAGAGTGCGTCCGGGTCTCTTCCCTCGTAGATTAGACAAAAAGGTTCTTGAATTGAATATTTAATTAAAGCAAAATTTTATGATTTGTTTATCTCGATACATTTCGATTGGTAGCATAAAACATAATGTGTAGTAGCAATTTGTAACCAGAATTAATTTATCTAACACCAATAAGCGGGATACGGTGGTAGTTTCTATTTTCCAGCGTCCAGTCAGATTCAGGGCCCATAAAATTGTGAAATCAAATAGAACTGACAGTTTATCTGTTTTAAAAATTGAACGTTCGTTCGTTTGGTAAAGATAGTATTTCTAAAAATCTTTTAAATGGAGTATTTAATGGAGAATGGTGTTGCATAGAAAGCTTCGCATTTCCACCGTATTCCAATTTATTATAAAGCCGACAAGATGTTATGAAAATATTGTTTAAATACTATTCTTGGTCCTCTCTTCAAGCACATGTTTTCTGTCTTTCCGATTAGACACCGACAAAACTGGGTCGCATAAACTATAAATACCAATTGGCCACGGTGCCAGTTAACACCACATTAAGGAATGGCCAATGTCTTGCGGACTTTTATGACCCCCCCCCCCTCCCCCCCTTAGACAACACAAGTGGGCGAATCGTCACCAAAACAGCTCACGACATGTTGACTACCACTAACAGTATAAGATCCGTATAAGTATAAGAGCGAATTGGCCACAATAGCGATACGGACATAATTCTGATTTCCTGCGAATCATGAATATTGCCTGCTACTCCGCTGGTTCACTATTTACATTCCAGTGAGATGGCGCCATTATGCATAACAACCGCACCGCGATCTCAGCACAACCGCCCACATAGTTCCCATGCAAATGGATGAATAGCAAATGGACCAAAAATGAGATACTCGCCACAGAGTGAAGAGGGGGCCCTGTCCTCATGCAGCACATCATTTTCGCAGCTGCTGCCTTCCTGCTTGCCTTCCTGCCTGCCGGCTACTGTTTGCTGATGATCTGCAGCAAAGCGCGCGCGCAAAAAAAAACCGCTGGAATTTACACTCCAGAAGAAACAACCGTTACAAGAGAAACTTCATTAGCTATCGTCAAGCAGGCAGGCAAGCAGTCAGGGTGGCAACATCATCAACCCACGCTCGCGAAACTGTTTATCTTCACGTGAGGGAGGGCGTTTCGGTCGTTGTCATCTGTATGCTCCATAAAACTATGCCCTCGCCGCACGATGTTTGTTTACTCGCGTGCCAGGGCTAGACAAACACGCGTCAGCCCGGGGAGTCGGTTATGTAGCTTCAGAACCGGTGGAATGGAGTGGCGTTGACTGGCTGCTACCGAATTGTTAGCGTGCGTGCGTCTTAAGCCAAGAGCCCACACAGTGCGATCTTCTTCCAGTCCAGTCGTCGAGCAGATAGCAAGTAACACGCGCGTTTCTGGTGCTTCGTCTTAGTGGCAACCGGGAACCGAGAACCGGGTGCGCTAGATCAGCAACCGCGAAAACCGCAACAGCTATCAGACACCATCGACAACGGAATGGAGTGTTTGTACAGCCCGGGAACAGAACAGAACCACTCGGTAACAAACTTACCACCGTATGGAGCTCGTGTGTTTTTGCTCGCTGACTGACTCGACATACGGATCAGTGATCTAACACAACTAACTCCTAGCGATAGGACCTCGGTTTTTTTTTGTGAAATCCATCCGCTTGACTATCTTCACAGAACTGTTCCAGTTTCAATTCCGCTTGGATTCCATCGTAATTTGGTCCCAACTCATGCCGAGCATAATCGCCGATGTATCGACTAGTAGATTGTGGGTTCGGAATCAACCGCCAGTTTAACTGCATGTTCACGCGTGTCTGTATGTAGTATGAGGATACTACCGGGGACCGCTAATTAAAATTCAATTAGTATCGACTCATCACCTGCCATTGATGGTCTGAGACTGATTGCGATGGTTTGCGGCGGTGGCTGCAGGCGTCATGCAATCATGCTCTCACCTCATCGATATTGAACCACGTTCTGGTGGTGAGGTTGTTGTTGTGTTGTTGTTTGTCCAACCACACCATCATCATCATCAACATTATCAGGCGTTTCGATGAATTGCATGCATGCAGTTGTGGGAAATGGCAGGTCAGCCCCTTGATTTTCGAATGTTCAATTAAATTGTTTTTCGATACCGCATACAATTGAGTTAATCAAACACACCCTTTGGGTGTTTCGAGGGAAGCATCGTGTTGTTGCTTCCACCAGAATATGCGTCAATGTAATTTAAATAAATATATTTAAATTATTGTTGATGTTG
>NC_064877.1:19377500-19410000 GCF_943734665.1 Anopheles aquasalis
GAGAAATATGTGATCAAATGAACAATCATTTCGGCACGTAGCCGGCGATAGCTCGCGCGCGCACACACTGCCACGCATCCTAGTTCGTAGGAAAATGAAAGGAACTGATGCGTGGTCTGGTCCCGATTTCGCTGCGATTGGAGTGCGAGCGAAACCACAAACGTGACATTGGCATGGCGATATACCGCGACAGCAGCCACGATGCGATACATCTTTTCGAAATGCAGAGAGAAGGAGAGAGATGAGAGAGAGAGGCAGAGCGACACCGGTGGGAAGCGGAAATACCCGTACGTTCCTTTCCGACTCAGCTCTTCCTGGCTTCGCCATTTCCCAGGACGAAGTCGAACGGAAAATATACCGATAATGATCCCAGGTTGTTATCCAATCCGGTAGCGGCACCGACCGGTAAATTGCCCCTGGGACTGACATCCCTGGGTGCCTCGGTGGGTTCCGTTCGATTTAATGAGCAAACTGGGGCGACTTGTTTACGGTAATGGTTCCTGTGTGGCCAACGACGACGACAACGACGACGGTGAACGTTCAGCGACCGTCCAGACACCCTTCATTTGCCGTTCGGTGCCGGGGTGTGAATAGGATAATTAAAGATTCATAAATTTTATATAAAATACACGCACCGGTGCGATCGGTCGATTGGCGAAGGATTTCGGGCGTATTTCCTTGGAGAAATCGATTTGGATGTGGTGCCCAACGTCCCACCGGGGACATTATTATCCAACTCAAACACATAAAGTAAAAGGAAGCGATTCCAGGGAAATCAGTGCTGGCAGTTCCATCTGCAGCGATTTATAGAATCAATAGTAGCTTAGCAGCCTGAAGAAACCACTCTTTTCACTAATGAATTGGTCGTCAACGTGCTGCCCGAGCGAGAATGTCCATCATGAAAATTAATAATTTATAGCCACGGGTTTCATCGTGGAAATCTCGTTGGACTACGGTAATAATGGTCACCAACACCCAAAAAAAGATAATATGTTAATCCAACCGAGCCAACGAACCACCTCGCGAACGAACAGACACCATTGAGCTGCGGACAAAGTAATTGTTTTCTTCCCTTTTCTGTCTCCTGCTCATCCTCTTGAAGGTGTACGACTCCAGAACCACACCATCAAGGAATAGGACACGAGATGGAAACTGAAAACGAATAATGAAATTACGGAATCATGAAGCTGACGCCTCGAAGCGGCTGATGTTTAATGCATTGCCTCTCATTTTCATCGGTCGCTTTGGGGCCCATGATCACGATATCCCTTCGAGCGGTGCCGACAGACGCTGATACACGTGGTGGCAGTTCGTCGGCAACTTTTGTGCCAAATTGTTGCCCAAAACCAACACCAACCATCGGTCGACCAATTAGTGGCTTTCTCGTTTACTCGTTTTTTTTATATTTTGACGTTTCGGCCACGAAATGGAGGAACTTTTTCGTAGCAGAGCAGCAGACGCTGGCAAAGCCACAGCGTTTGCCTTTGAATTCCATTCCCATTTGCGGACACCGCAGGGGGGATTTCTTCCTCCTGCGGCAAGTCGGCAACTTTCACTTATGAATCTCTCTAACTAACGTATGCATTAAAAAAAAGAGACAAAATTTGAATGGCGATAAAAAATAAACTATGACAGATAATTGAGTTCTGTAAATTACATGTGGAAAGGGAGTTTATCAGTTTATCTGCAAAAAAATTCTACGCCATTCCGAGTAGGATTCTGGAAGTTAGACGGTAATTTCGACATGGCAGTCAAAAACATATTTGTGCACATGTTTTTCAACTATTTCTGTGTCTTTTCATTTAATTCCTCCTCCGTTTTTCCAATAAAATTGTTAAAATAGATCCTACGGTTAAAGTTAGCCCAGAAATTTTCGATGGGCAGCAGCTGGGGGACATTGAGCGGGTTCATAATCTTTGGTATCACATTGGTACTCAGCCGCTTCATTTTGTCTAACGATCGCTTCGCGTATCGTTGCTGGTCAGACCCCTCAATCTTTGTACTATTAGTGTTCCTTGATGGTTGACGCAACCTTCTGCAGTTACTTTTCATAATAAATTTTCCCGATCACGACCAGTTCGGAGTTAAAGAAGGGCAGCTGATTGTTAGCCAATGGAGGGCCTTCTTGAAGAACTTGGTGTGTGAGTGAATTTCACTTTAGAGCTCACTTTCTTCGTGCGGGAAGTAAAATATGAAGTGCCTTTTAATAATTTTTCATCTAGAATGAGATAGGTATCTCGTTCATTCACCACCGCCATGTCGCGATGCGCCAAAAAAATTAACTTGATGATCGTGGTCAACCGCTGTCGCTGTGACACTAATTGCTGCTCTGAGATTAGTGGCCGGGATATTCGCTTTCTGACATGTATGCCTATGTACTCCAGATACTTCTCAATTATTTGGGCCGTTGCACCGATCTCACGGCCAATCGCACGCAGCGATGTAACCACTTTTTCCTCGGTCTCGGCCATCAGCATCCTTTGGAGGTTTTGGTCGGTCAGAGTTGTCGGCCGTGCCGAACTATGCCTTCTTGTGATGCTATTATTGTTGGGAAATAGTGCCAAGATCTTGTAGATACTGAAACGGCCATATCCGGCACTCACAAAGTGTCACACGATAATCTTTTTGGTCGCGTCAGGATACCGTTTTTCAAATGCGCAAACCTTGGAACGAAGTTGCTTCGCTTTTTTCGCCATCACGATTAGAGTTCGACTGATAGAGCTTTCAAATTTTGTCTGATGACTCATTAATAATTACTATTGATGCTGCATTTTTAGTTTCTGCTGTGCGATTGACGGTTTGCCCATGAAAAATCGGCAAATTTTGTCTCTTTTTTTTAATGCATACGTTACGGCAAACTATGGCGCGTTTGGCGTAACATTTGCTATCACAAAGTTGATCTTTCGGTTGCTAGCGAGAGGTGAAAGTATGTGGAGGGAATGAGCCCGAGATTCAATTAAAAAAAAGAGTCCCTCCCAGAGAGACTATGAAAGGTATTCATACGGAGCTATCTATTTTGCATAAATGAAAAAACGATATGGTTAATGATTTTTTCCTTTTTTTGGAATTGAATACTAAATGTACCCATTTCGAATAATGCAGCCCGAAAGTTGTACTACGAATTTAAAATTACAAAGCTAGCTCGCTTGGAATCATCTCTACTTCCACTTAACACTTTCAGCATGTCATCGACACTCGCTTAATCCTGCGAATTACCGCGAATCTTCGTAAATGAAGCTACCTCACCCACTGATAGCTCACTCCGGCTATCTGGCAAAGTCATGCGAAAATCGGGGCCTCAGATTTCAGATTAACGACGTTAATAGCGTTTACATCGAATGCGATCAACACGCGTAGCCCGGTTGGTTTCGAAATCAATTTCGCGACGCGAAATCATCGCCTTCAGCCATCATCCGAGCAATCCGAGCCCGAGATCGACCGCTCGAACGATTTGGTTTGTTGACAGATTTCCCCCCAAAGGCGCTGATGGCGAGCTGGGTGAGGAAATTGGGGCGGTGATATCAAACGGAACCCAGACACGGGGCGCGGCCCGCGAGGAAGGTTTCCATAATCATTACGATATTGATTTTATTACATTTTCCGCCCAACCTCTGTGGTGGTGCGATGCGCACTCACAAACGAACACAAGCTCTGAATGGGGCGAACGAATGGTTGCTGTACCGTGCATGCGATCCCCGAGAATGTGCGAACGGAAGTAAGGGCGAAGGATAGCATCTGTAGCATGTATCATGATGTACGATCCACCCACCCACCCAGCCACCCACCACGGAGGAGCAATATTATAATATAATCAACCGCAGAACGAAGAAGGGAAACACCTCGCACCCAACCACCGAGGTGGGGAGGGTTGGTTTTTCATTCGCGCAAAAGCAACGGAAGGGAAAATCGGAAGATAGTGAAGGCCAACCACCGCCACCGCCTTGGGCAGGGGGGGGGCAGTTGTTGGCAGAAAACACTTGAAAGATGGTCGCTCGCACGAACCGAGACCTTCGGCTCGATGGCGAAGCACAAAATGGGGGGTGGCGGGTGGAAAGAGGGTGAGCTGGCGAAATACTCCATTCCATTTCATTGCCTGTCTGGTCGGGATTGCAAAGGGAGTAAAATCTCGGATTGATATCGTTGCTAGGGAGTCGATTTCCCGGCTAGTGTTCGTTGTTTTGCCAGAACTGCATTTCCCGGGTGCAGGGAAATGGTCGTTTGGTTGGATTTGGATTGGCAAGTTTAAACTAAACACGTTCCGTTCGATTGGTAATCACACCAGGGAGCGATCGGTCGTTGACTGCAAACCTCCGACTCGAAGTCAAACGTTCGCGCCATCTTATTCTTGTCGCTTCCAAGCGTCTTGTTTGGGATGAAAACACATATTGTGGACTGTCGTGAAGGTTTTGCAGCCGGAGTTGCTTCAAGCGAAGGGCATTGCACAATTCAATGCGTTTGTCGGCCTTTAAATTAATCATATTTCAAGACAATTGCGAAAAATGCCAATTCCAAACACTCCACGAGTAAATTGAGAACCACAATCATTATCCTAAAAGACCTTGGCGTGAACCGTTTCGTCGTCACGAATATTCGTCTTAAATTCATCTCCTGGTCACCGTAACCTCAACCGTTCTAGCCACGTTACTGCCAACCATTAGGCAAACCGCGCCTGAAGAGGATTTCCTAATTGAAATGGATGTTTGGAAGTGATTAATGCGATTAACGTAATTACATCGAAACAGTCGTCTGGTCAGGGCTTAATTGTCAACCGGAACGAACGAATGGTGGCCGCTATTCGGTAAACCACAAATCGACTTGCGGACGAGAGCGTGCACTCAACAATCTTCGTGGCAGAGAGGGGCGAAAATGAGGTTTTTCCTTTTTCGCGGCTGCTCGAGAGTGCTCAACCTTCCCTCTTCTGGGGGTTGATGTTTCAAAGAAATCGCGATCACGATCGATCGCATCGAGATCTGGATAGTTTCGCAGTCGCGCCAATATGGCAGAGGGTAGGAAGATGGTTGGTGGCGGATGATTTATGATCGGTACACCTCACAACCATCACTGGCTTATGTGGCTTTATGATTGAAAACCAGACACCCATGTACACACATACGCGCCATTTTGTGGTCAGCATCATCAGCAGCCAGACCGAACGGCTAGACAAACAAATATGAAAGATATATATTCCCCCCAATCCACCCTGCATCGAGAGCAAACAGGATAAAGTTGATCATCATTTTATCTACCGCACTGGTCCTGATCCTGTTTACGTTTACACTTTTCCCTTCAACTTTGCTCGCGAGTTGCGAGTCATCGTCAAGTGCCGTCCACCGACCAGCCATTGCCGCTGGGCCCGGAAGTGGAAAATTAATAAAAAGCTAATAAAATGTTCTGCCACACATTTACAAACAGCTCAACAAATTGCTTTTCCAGCTGTTTGGAGTTCATTTGTCCGCCAGACCACTGACCAGCAGATGCCATGCCAGATCGACCTGACGTCCCGACTGAGACGAAGTTTGCAATGCTTCGCTTGAGAGAACACAATCACAGGGACGCTGCATGGTTAGTGGTTGCAACAGAACTCTGATCTGGACCTGAACCGCATACCCAGCCATTCTTATTTCATAAAAAAAGCGTTGCGATCGATGCTAGAAGGTAGAACAGAGTCCTGTTCTAGCCGACCGATCATGATTTATCCGGACGAAATTCAATCAATAGTTTCCACTCCAGCAGCTCGGACAATCGAAATGGTTTCGCTTTGCCCACACCATTGACTGCGATGTGCAATGGACTGTGGATGATAAAAACTTTTTAAAACAAAAGTTGCCTCAAATGAAGCGATAGAAGCTTCCCATTTTTTTTTGGAACGTTATTGCTTTCGAGCTTTGCTGCTTCGATCGCTAGACCACGGCATTGCTGGGGCCCCTCATGCTGTGCTGTTAGAATGACGAGCGAGGGTGCATGTTGGCCATCATTTGTTTAACTGTTGAACATGATTGCACTCGTAGCGTGCATTGCACTCCGAGCTATGGCGGGTGTGCATTCGGAATGACAGTTGCTCGCTTCAGGCTACTCGGATCAATTACATATCGATTTCCTGCTTACTCTGCAACCCTCGAGGGCCACTTCTCGACAAATAGTACTAGGCACAGTCTGCTGCTACTACTACTGCTACGTAACAACGCATGCCGGATTAGCTTGTAGGTGTAGTCGTTGTCTGTTGGTTTGTCTGTGACTGTAAAGGGTCGCACTGTCTGTAGTTGGCAACAGAACTATGCAGACGATGGAGGACAATCAACATCTATAATGCATTCCTAGCAGAACAAGCTGCTGTCTCTGGAGAGTTTTGTGTCTGTATATCGATTAGATCCATCTGTTGGACTCAGAACTATCACTTTCGAGTATCAATCACAGCACAATAGCTTCAGCACCTTATCATAGTTACTAAATCGTGGAATGCCACTAAGTTAACACCTTTCTGAGCAGTTTTGACTCGGCACAGACACACTAGGCACAGTTTTGTTAACTAATCAATCACGAACACTAGCGACGTTTACACTAATCCAATTTACCGTCGCAACCACAACGGGCGGTTACACGCGCGTAGCTGCACTGGCATGCACGAGCCACACCCCCCCCCACCCCCTCTGCTGGGTTATCCAGTTACACACAAGACGGGGTATTACAAGACGCCCAACCCAACCAAACCCACCCCACAGAATGTCACCAGAGTCATCCACATTTTAAGGTCCTCGGCCTCGTGTGTCGCCGTTATTTGGCCAACGGCGAGCGAGCGCGAGATGGTCTTTCGGGAGATTGCGTCAGGATATTCGGATGGACAACAGTATTCGTCCACCTTTGGGAAGGTTATGTAACGCGCACCCAAACTCACACACCACGGCTCACAAGTTCCCAAAATGGAGGACAATGGTGGCAGCTGTTGTTTCTTAGTAGCTGCTGGCTCGTTGGCCACTTCTCCAACTTCCGACAATAAAATCCGACGGTGCACACGTGGCTGGATGCTTATCTGGGCTGCTTATTCTTGAATTTGATCCTGGTTCACATACAACTTATGTCACAATCCTACACACAAACACGGGCACACACTTGCGCATTGAGTGACGATCAATCGTGAAAAGGGAAGCTCACCAAGCTGTTGACTTGACCATAAATGGAGCGTAACATGACGCATTCGTTCCGCACTACCAGTTGTTCTTCTTCATAACTTAAAACACTAGAAAGCTCCTTCTCATCCACTGTTAGAACACGATTTTTCCTCCGTTTTAGTGGCCGCCAGATCGGATGCACTGTCGCCTTTTGTCACTTGCTCTCGCTCTCTGTTGTCACACGGGTGAACCGGTGCTGAACCACAATAATCGATCCAAAACCTGTCGGCACGAATCGAACTGGTGGTGCGCCAATAGTGCGCCCGCTAATTTAATTTATGAAAGCAACGCCAGCTCGTTACGCTGCTCACGCTGCGCTTGTTGGGAGTTATTTTTATCGGATCGGCACCAGCACCAAGCACCCAAAAGCCAACGGAAAAAATAACGGGCCACAACACTTCGATTCGATCATGGGCGCGCACAACCACAACAACCGGAACGTGAATGATGGAGTGGTTGAGGTTTATTTTTCCTTTTTTTTTTTGGTGGTCAAAAAAAATCATCTCCATCATTCACCAGCACCAGCGGACGCGCTTAATGAGCGCTTGATGATGGGCGATCGTGCTCGCGGTCGCGGTTTCGTACACGTCGCCGTACACTTCCGGTTTCACTGTCACTGTTCCACGGCACTGATCGTCGTTAGCGTGGTTTCGAATATTCTGGCGATGTGCGATCTTGTGATCTTGAGGCTTGAGGATCGATATTCTGGACAGATTGTTTTTTTTTTTTTCAAAACTCTCTCTCTTTAACCTTCGACACCAACATTTGAAAATCGCTAAAGAAAGGAAGGATGTAATTATGAAGGCCCCTAATTGGAATACTCACTCTACTGCAGCAACACGAATCCTGCAACAGACGATCTCCTTTCGGTGAACACACGAATTTTCACAGTCACTCGGCTAATTGCCACCATTTCTTTCATATTTAATTAAACTTCTGCAAACTCCAGGACGTTCTTAACACAAACTCCTTCACCTTCACCACGTGCGCGATCCCTCGTGTGTCTTGCTTCCGTTTCCTTCCGTTGTGTTTGAGTCACTTCGAAGGGATAAGGCGGATCAAGGGTCACCACCGCCCATGTACCTGTCCCACCGTGGCAATCCCTGCTGCACTATCCTTCTGCCACGTGGGGACACTGGCGGTAAGGGAGGATCCCGGTGGAGCTTCTTCACTTGCCTACGAGCCAGCTGTCGTGTCGATGGCCAGACTTCTCGACGGAAGCGAATTTGGCACAGAACTGAAACGGAGGCAGAACGTTCCGTTTGGCCAACGGCTCTTGGATCATCAACCTGCCGCCCGAACGCCGTGCCGGGTGTGCGTCGACTCACCACCCACCCCAAAAAAAGGGATGCGAGGTGAGTTTAGCCGAGACCCACACCCGGCTCGCCGTTCGGGAGTTCAAACTGCGGGCGGTTGCAACGGTCGGTGCGACCCGAAGAACATTTCAAACGAAGATCGGTTTGTGACCTCTTCGTGTCTTGCCGAGCGGCCGATTAATAGGCGCAATCGAAGCATGATTTTTTGAGAAAATCTTTCTTCACGTCGCGAAGGGTAATCTTTTTAGAAATGCAAATGGGTTAAGCGGAATCCGATTGTCGTTCACTAGTTCAGTAAAATGATGCACAGATTTGGCATCATTTACTGTGAAACTAATGACGGTACAAGTTTCCTGTGAAAAGCCATCCATCCACACGACACTCGCTTGTGAAGATGGACGAGACGAGACAGGCTCTCCGGACGGTAACGTATCACTGGCACGTACAGCTGCTTAGAAACTTACTCTCGTTAGCTGTTGACTGTTGCTTGTTGGTGCAACATCTGGGGACTGTAAGCGATCACAAACTATCTTCTGAGTTAGGAAAAGGGGACAGGAAGCAAGGTGGTATGCTCGTTACACCATCAACTGGAGAATCATAAACAAATTCCCTCAGACACTGGCCACTCAATTGAATCAAAGCATTACTGTCTACTGCTCCAAAAGGCCAGCAAAACTTTCCTGACATTGCAATTAGGTTCAACGTCAGTTTGCATTTTTGGGGGGCGAGCGGCGGTAGTTGAAAATAATTTATTACACTTTCCGCCCCGCTTGCAAAACCCCTGGGAAGACCGAGAATTCCTCGGTGGTAACTTCTTTGCGTTCGCTAGACGAGTTCCAACAAAACTTTCTCTACCGGGCGTAGTCTCTTCCGATGACATGTGGTCGCCCTAACTTGTAACTGACCAATTTTATAATTCAAAACCCTCAGATCGAGCTTTTGGAGACATGGAGAAAAAAAACAAAATGACCAGAAAAGACGCAAAAACCAAATGACACACTCCGGGTGTGAGATAATTCAAAATAGGAAATTCAATTTACACTATGCTCTCTCTTTTTGTCTCACCCTCTAATGCCCACCGATGAATTACCGTCACTCAAACTGGCTATCAACGGAACAATGGAGCTGCCAGATCAAAACACACAACTAGCTCCGAACTTGGCCGTGATAATCTAATGTATTTAGTTGCCGTTTGTCGTGTCTGTTACCGAATGCCAACTTCCGACTGAATGTGGCCTTCAGCACGGTTCAATTGCGTTATGGAGTTGCACAACAACAGAGCGATACAAAAACCTCCCGACGAAAAAGTTCCAAATAAACGACCAAACGCTTCTAGCAATGCGCTGGCCAATGATGATGCTGCTGTTCGGTGTAAGCAGCATCCGCCTTCCGGTGGTAGAGGTTGTTGTGTTGTGTTTTGTTTGAGTTTTTTACCGACCAAACCGTCCAGAAACACTCTCCTGCCGGGTCTGGCAACATTCCAACCTAATTCGGCGACAAAACGGACGACAGGGAACTAGCACCGTGGCCGAACTGCGGCCGAAGCACGTTTCAAACCAAGCCGGCACGGGCCCAGGCACGGGCGCACCATTTTGATCGTTTGCTGTTGTGAATCCCCTGGATCGAGACCATTTCCACGCACGGCACACGGAGATGGATTCTTGTTTTTCCGGTTTTTTTCTATCTTTCGATTCCGACAGACAATGCCGGTTGGTTGTGGTGGTCAATTTAGCGCGAAAACGATGTGGAACTTCTCTTCGCACGACTAGAAGCATTTTTAAATGATTGTTCTAGAAGGAATTCGGGAAAATTGAAACGAGATCTCGATTAACTGTCTCGAGGGGAGGGTTGTTGAGATTCTTAATCAACCCATCCCAGGCGGGGTGCTTCATTTAATAATAATTAGTTTTAATTAAACGACCTGCCAACCGGCCACTGGCCGACTCCTCAACAATCTGTCACCGAAAGTGTCAATCGTGGTGAAGGGTTTAAGGTGAAAATCGTGGCATCAATCTCTCTGCAAACGGTGCCGTTGGTACGGTCGGTTCGGTTGTATCGTGTAAAGCGGAGAAATTAATTCTGGACAGCAATCAATCTTTCCTTCAGGGAGCGCGCGCTGGCAGTGAGTTCGGTCGCAGGTCGGATGTGACTCGTGGAAATGGAATTTTAAGCGAGTAACAAAAGGTGCAACTAATTGACACATCCGTCCACACACCATCGTCCTGCGTCCCATCGTGAATGATTAATTACTCAACACAAAGGTCCTGATTGGCATTGGTTGCATCATAATGTGGAGGAGTTTGGTGGATATTGTTCAAAGGGATAAAAGGTAAAACTGTCTCTTATGCAAAACGAAACAAATATGTGCTTTCAAATCTCAAAAGAAACACAATCAATGTTCGTTTACTGAGAATGTCATTCAAAAAAGGTAGTAGCATCTGCATGTTGAGGCCTGCATCGGTGGAATATCCAAATAGAAACATATTTATAAAGGAGCATTACCGATTATCCCATTTAGCAAATGTGTGCATTACCTTTTACCTAGCTCAGTAGGAACGAATCTCAGAATAAATGGTCTCGAAAAAGCGGGGAAGTACTTTCGCGTTGTAAGGAACTACGAACGCGAGACCACGCGGTCGGTTTTACTACACAAGATTTATGCAACGGAAACAAAGCGTAGCCAAGGGAGCATATAGTGGAAAGTTCTACGCGGTTCTATTTCTCCCTCAAGACGCAACGACGCTTCGCCAAAAATTCCTCTTCCCGCGCGGCGCCGCTTTCGGCCTGTGGCCATAAATAATGACCGAGTCCTTCGAAGGCTGCCCTCTGAAGCATCGGTCGTCGTCGTCGCAGCAGACATCGTGGGACATGTGCCACCGTTCCCATGGCACCGTTCCTGGCTGGACGCTACAATCGCCTGCTCCGCCGTAATGCAACGGATTTTCAGGAGCCCTCGGTCTAAAGGTGCTCGGATGTTTGGCATCATAGTGCATCATCCTAGATGCTCTGCTCTGGTGTAACGACGAAGCATGAGCGAGATGTTAAATATTTATTACTCCTTGAGGAACCAGAAGGAACGAGCTCCGATTCCCGGGGGATAAATTACGTGGAATGCATGTAGATACCTCAATTTACAACCAAAATGATGTCATCAAACAACTGTGAAACTGTGTACGCTGCAGAGATTTCGTTCGTTTCGCTTCGCTTTATTTTATGATAAATTATAGATCCTCCTTTGCAATATAATACATTTATGCTGCGACTCGTTTCATGAAATGATGCAGTTCTGCAACTGGACAACCGAAAATGATGACAAAACACAACCTGTTCAATCTGAAAAGAGATAAACACGAGACCACACAGCTGAAAACCATCACATTGACTGGGCTCGGTTTGCACTTATTGCCAGGCCATGCCATTGACACTGACACGGGCGACGACACTCTGTCTGGACGCCACTTTCTTCAAAGTCGGTGGCCCACATTTCGAACCACAACCAACGGCCCATCCCTTTTAGCAACACCCGCATCGGTGTGTTTCATTTTCGCTTTTCATCCGCTACTGAAGGTTAGCGGCAATGGAAGAAACTTCCGGTAGGAATCGCGGGGAAACCCCACACCGTCTTTCGGCTGCATCTGGCTTGGCAGTGGTCCAATGGTGGTGGTTCTCGATGGTCCACAAACTTTACCTTCTTAAAACCGTTCGCTCCCAAGAATTCGCCTAGTTCTTTGCTTAAAAAAAACCGGCAGTCGAGAGCAGAGCAGCTTGAAACCACCGGCAACGGTTTGAGGGAAGGCTTAAACTTGCATTTCTTTGGTCTCTTCGGTATCTTCACTTTCAACTACGGCAAACCACCGTCCGTGCGCTGCAATGGACTCCTCTGAGGCTCTCAATAAAACGCCGCCACCAGAAGTATCGGTTCACCGTTAAGCCTAGTTGAAAAGAATTGCCAACAGCTCAAATGCAATGTTCCTTTTTTTTGGGGTTTCGACTGCTTCCGACTTTCGTTCACGTCAAGCAGCTATTCCTCGCAGGGCTGAGCCATTCTGGGTCGGCGGAATCCAGCTACAAATTTCTGTGAAATATTCAGAGCTTCGCGCCGAAAATTCTGCTCCGCGTTTCGTGTGCTTAAGAAAGTTTCTGAACAAATAGTGCTCGACAGTTCCTTAGAGCCAGAAGCAGGCGCCTGCCGCGGAGTGAGATAAATGAGGGAATCCCTTAAGATTGGTACGCGAGGGAGTCCGCTAAAGTAACTGCAGCTTTCGTATCACGACACCGTGGACGAGAGTGACGCAACTGAAGCAGTTGTAGTTGCCGTTGACGTGGCGCAAAGCATCATTCATCGCGAATCACTCTCGGTATTACTGAAGTGGCTAAATATAAACTCCGACGATATCTCAGGGTAGAAAGCTGCTTCCTGCTTTTGCAAACCAAACACTCGCCGGGGCTTGGTCTCTTATCAGCTGCAAGTAATTATGTTCCCCGGATGCTCAGATGCTGAATGGTCCAGTTATTTTGTTCTCTTTTCACTTTATTTAAACAAAGGATGATTTGTTTGTGTAACTTCTCTTCCGGACAATGAGGTAAATCTCAAACTGTCCTACACATTTCATTCACAGATAAGCTAGATCGAGCCAACAATAAGATAAAAGAAAACCGATAAGAACGCTCGAAGCGGTACGGGTATCGTACTTCACAAGAATGTAGGTCAAGAGCCCTATCAATTGGCCTGACTGGCTGGTAATTGATTACAAGCCGCTACCAGGAACAGTTGGCCCAAAATCTGAAAATAATCTCTCCCTCCCAAAACCGTAGATCCTTCGCGAAAATCTAATAAGCAGCTCATCGAGACACCGACATTCCAATGCTGCTGCTGCTGTTGTCCTGTTTGTCACAATTTTCCAATTTAATCTGCAAATGAGCAGGATTGAATGATACACCATCTGCTGTCCAACTGAAGCACCCTTACGCGTTTAATGATTTTCATCGAACCGAATACCTCCGTACCCCGTAACTCCGGACGATACCGGGAGCCACTTGGCCAATTTCCTGGTTCGATGGATAAGCCTCGCTCACTGGCCCACAATTGACCATTACCAGCAGTTTGTTGTGCCGTTCGCTAATGATGCAAAAGCAGAAACAGCGCTTCGTTTTCGTTCCCTTGTCCTGTAAATCATTATCGGTACAACGCTTGGTTCCGCTTTTGCGGTGCTTTGGTTGTCAATATTTTTGTTTTAGTGAGCTGATTCACTGGAGTACATAGAATGCCTAGGGTTGAGGATTGAATTTAGCATTCATTGCTAGCATAGTTTCAAACGTTTTTTATCGCATTCGTGTGCTTCTGGCAAACAGCCAGAAGCATCATTGTACTCCACTTTATTTTGCACTTCAATTCATCGAGCAAACCAGTTAATTAGTTCGATGAGAGCATGTTGACGCTACATGTTTAGACAAGAGCAGGACACTTTCTATTGAGGGGCATTTGAAATACTAGATACGTTGAGTGTCTGCGTGTGTGTTCAACCAATTTACACTCAGTTTAATTCAAATAAAACCCGTAAATACTATAAAAGCACAACTGCTGTTAACGGTTGTAAAGGGAGCAAAAGGGTCTAAAACAACCGCATGTCATACTTCCGGTGCGATAGCGAGTGTATCTTGCTCGTTGAACATTGAACACACCCCCAGAAAGCACCGCTGCTATCATGCCACCTATCATCAATGTCAAAGATAGTCTAGAAAGGCAAACACACGCTCCTGTCGCTGTTATCAGACTAATAAACCGGTGATTTGATCAGCAAAAACAATTGCTCGTCTTCTCGCGATAAGAAGCAAAACAAACTTTGCGAATGGACCAAAAATGAAAAGCATTCGGGGTCTTTTTAGCCGTTAATTACACTCCCACTTCCACACGACTCGATTGTAAACGATTGTATTACCCCGGTGTCGATAGCGTGGGCCTCGGCCTGTATTTTGCTCTAAGCATGAATTGGACTCTCCTGCCTTTCGGGGCAAAGATTGACGCTTTTTTGGAATTCGATTGAAGCGCAGTTTTTGGGTGAAACCTTGAGACACGCTCACGTCAGTCAAGCCACGAGCCACATGCTCCTTCATCTGATGTCCTCGAAGAGCCATAAGAGCATTAGCCCAATTCAAGGCAATGGGGGACACGTTGCATAAACTTTCCCACTTTCCAGAGCTGATTAGATGTTGGCGCACTAAAGCCGCCGCCAAGTGGCCAAGCCCACGTCAACCGACGTCATCATCGGCATGTCCGGTCCGGCCTGTCCGGTTGTGACGACAGCATTAGCGAACCGTGTACTGTGCCAGCGCGATATGCGAACCATGTTTTGCGTATTTTAATGAGCATCCTTTATCAGCAGCCACTAGTGATCCCTTTTCGCTGTCCATCACGGTGACGGTGTCTGGCAGTTGGCAGCAGGCCGTTGTACGATCCCTGGAGACAAGGAGGCCTCACTGCAGATGACGTCTTTGATTTGAACCACTTGTTTACCGCCATTAAGTGGCCGCAGTTGATGAGCCACTAGTTGTTCTTTCTCAGCATATGACGCACGGTTGGCAAACATTCCCTCCTCAAAATCGATCGCGATTCCGCGAGAAGCATCGTGAGGCAAAACGGTGTCCATGTTACCGTCGCTCAGGGGCTTGACCAGCGATTAAGTACAATGTTGGGTTGCAATAAACAAACAGCGTTTGATTCTGGGAAGGCACGATGAGAGCTAATTTCGCAATCAACGATTATCGCGAAGATCTCGTTACAAGATGCAGGCTCTGATGCTTCACGTGAGGTCTAAAGGGAGCACGCGATGCCTATTTCGAACAAATATTGTTTCAATTTTGCTTTAAACAATATGAAATGATTGTAGTAATGTAGATCTTTGTCCCAAGCGCTCGCGAGGCAATTTATGTCTCTACACAATAAACCAATGAAAACAAAAAGCAAAGAAGCTTTTCGCGAAAATGCTTCGCACATTGATGACCACAAACGAGTGTTTCTGTCTCCCAACTACTGCGCACACCACAACCAGAAAAAAAACCTTTTAGCTCTCACAAAGGACTTTCTTCATTTTCATCGCCAGCACTTCAACACAGTTCAAACGGTTGTTCTATTCCGCCTTGTTGTTCCGTTATCAAACAACAAGGGAACAAACATATTTTCTATTTACTGCGCATTCAATGCGTACATCACACAAAAACACTCATCAATGAAAGTAGAAACACACGCGCGCTCGTAGCGAAAAGGATTTCCTTTCGAAGTACCTCTAGAGAAGGAAACCCCAAATCCCGTAAGCCAAGGATTACCGTGGCCTCCGCGGACCACCGGTTTGCTCATCTTCATCATCCGGACTGGTTGCACTACGAGGGCGAAACCTTCGGTGAAACCTCTAAAAATGGAACTACACGTGAAGCCCGGTCGGCAATGTCCGCTGCTCATGAGTCAAAGCATCAAATCCTTTCACCACGCGCCGCTGTGTATCGCTAGGATCGCTAGTGACCGGTCCGGAGCCATAAACACCCGCTCGGCTGATTGTTGTTGATGTGCTCTGCGGACGTTCCGCTCCACTGACTCGATCGCAAATTCCGGGATCAAGTACCATCGCTAACCGATGTCGATCGCTTGAAGTGCTCGAGTACGACACTCGTTGTTGCGATGCACGAACGAACGTGTGATAGTGACGATGCAATGGGGAAATTACCAACAACCCTAGCAGCCCTTTAAAAGGGCCCCTCTCGAAAGGAGGGAACCACTTGTGGGGGAAGCTAAACAAGCCTCCGCGATGGCAGCCAACAGATAGTGACCAGACAGGCCCAGACTCTCCGTTGATTGCTACCAATCCTCCCATGCGCTCTAGGAGCATCTGGAAAACAAATCGTTTGACCCGTGTAATTGCAACTGGGATCGATTGGATTTGTTTGCTCCGCGTGTATCAGCGACAATAACAACTCCTTCTCTAGGGAGCTCTAGATCTTTTTAGAAAATGTTAAAAATAGCCTCTCAACGCGAACGATTGAGTAAGCGAAAGGAAAGCAAATGCATCATTCGACGATTTCAATAACATCATTAACACAGACGATTAATTGGAAGAGAGGCTAGAATTTAGAGAAGGACTGGAATGATTTCTGGAAGGATAATGTCATGGGAAGGATTCCAAGAACCTAAGAAACAGCTGGTCATCAACCTTTGCTTGTGCGAGTTTATGCTTTCCACCTGTTGCGTATCCATGCTGCACATGCGCGCTCGGACTCTCTGCGGTTCTTCTATTGTAGAGACATAAAATCTGATACAAATCTCCTTTCATCGAACCACTTTGTGCTACACGATAGACGTCAACATGCTCACATGACCTCATGTTACACGTTTTTAGTTTAAAAAGAAGAAAAAAATAAATTTTATTAACGAAACGCGCGCCCCAGTCTCGTAAACATTTTGCACGCACGAGGCACGCAATTGACATCATCCTCTGCTCTCCTGATCAACATCATCATCATCATCATCATCGATCATAAAAGAGTGAAAACAACGGCGATCAACGCACATTGTTCGCTCGTTGTTGTACGCTTGATACAGATGTTCTTCGCGATCGCGCCCATCTCTCCCCCTCCTGAACGACGACGACAATTGCCTCACTCAGCACAAACAACAACAAACCCACCCCTTTTTCACCCACCGTCCCCACCACTCATTCACTCCCAGGCATTCCGAGGAGCCGCAGCAAAATTCAAACTCACCGACCGGTACGTCGCCGGTGCCGGTACCGCTGCCAGCGAGGCATTTGTCGCGAACCTGACGACCGCGCGGCGTTGGCTTGCGTCAGCCACAAGCAAAGCAACCGCCAGCTAGGGTGGTGGCGGTGGATCGAGGTACGACCCTGAGACCGGCTGAATCGACCAATCGCGTTGCGGCGTTCCGTTGGCGAGACGAGCCTCCAAACGGGCCCCAAACAACCCCCGGCGCTGAATGATGCTGATGCCGTCGCCATCCTCCCGTCTTCGCATCGCCTTCTTCGATGAACCCCATCGCATGCACACTGTCTCACTCATACCAGTACGAGCGCGACCTCAAAACACACGCATCGCATCGGAAAGCGGTCGTATCAGCTGTTTCGCGTGGCAGCAACCTCCCCTCGCTCGAACATGATTATCAATTTAGCGCGCCTGGCAACAGTGTCCGCGTTGTCCGAGCGCTCGCGGTGACTTGTTTTCCTCGGCCAAGCCGGTCGCTGAGCGTAACGCTCTACCGCTGGGTTATCTACGTTCCATCTCATTCCCATTGGCTGGCCACTGTTTTGATCGCGTTGAATCCGTCTGTATGCGTGGTCTTGGGGGTAATTTGATCGACACAGCCACCCACAGAAAACCACACATGACCACCGACATATGACTATCAAAAATTCGCAGCTGCAGCAACTGTCGCCGTCGTCGCGTTCCACGGACCTGTTTTTACAGGGGCACGTCTCCAGCGCCAGAAAGGGACGAAGCACGCCGATAAGAAGCTTCCACTTCCTGCCATGAACTCCATGAACCACGGCGCGTAAACATAATGACAGGGAAGGGGCCGCCACATTTCACAGCGATCATGCAAAACGGCACTCGAGATCTCGGACCTCGACTGCCAAGCTATACTCAGGGCCCTTCAGCCTTGGAAGACTTGCAATACTAGCATGGCAGCACTACCACAGGCGATAGTGTGTGGAGGCATGGCTTTAATGGACGGGGAACTGGCCGAGATCAAAGTACATGTGACACAGTACCAGGGCACACGTTGGGGCGCAACTTACGCCTCCCACCAGCGCCGGCGAGCCGGTTCAATCTGGAACTGATTCACAGCGCGGCTGTGGAACTTAGAACCCGTTGAATGGAGAATCTAGAGCATAGACACACACGCAGACGCCTTCTGTGTGACCTTATTGTGACCAACGCATTAAGGGGGAAGGGCCGACAAAGCCTCGGACTCGGATACACGATGCTTGCTGAACGTGATTTTAAATTCTCCGGACTTCGGACTGGTGTAGCTGTATAGCGGTCGTTTAGGAGGCGTGAAAGCGAAAGTAGAGGACATAGGCGGTTCACACACTACCCGGAGTGGCCTGATGTAATTGTAGTTGCATTCTTGCATCACACACATCGCCCATGCTGCCACAACACAGACACAACCGACAAGACAGAGCACAGGAACAAGCCGGACGCTGCAAGCCCGCCGCCTCAAGGTGATCTACGCGCCCTACCGGTTCGTCTGGTGGTGTGTGGTGGATTGGGTTGGTTAGCAGCCGTCCGTCCGGTTGCGTTACGAGTTAAAAATAATAATACAACTGGCCATCACCCACCCACCGGGTCCGCACCGGGACAATGTAGAAGCATCGCGCATTGTGTGACCAACAAATTACACCTCGAACTCGAGAGAGAGAGAGAAGTGTGTCCGGATTGTTTGGCTTTTCACAATTTGGAAGCGATGTAGATGATGTAGCGAAATTATTACATCAATGCATCACTTGTTTACTGCTGGAACATCCGCGGCGTTTGATAACTTCCAATCGGATATTTTCGATTTGTAGAAGTCAAGTCAAAGCCCAGAACTTCCACGGTTGGCGCCACTGAGTCATCTTCTTCTCTTGTTTACCATTCCACTCCAAAAAACTCCATGTCGGATCACCTGTTCCGAGTTTCAGCCAATGGCAAGCCGTGTGGCGTGATCAGGGACAGTTTTGCCCTGGCCCACAAACTCTGGGACTTTTTCTCGCGCGCACTCTCTCTGCCTCTCTCCCGAAAGATCTCCGCTTTTCGTTGGTGGTTAAAGTCTAAGACGCATCCCGCCAACTGCTCGCAAAACTGGTCCAACCAGTTTTTCCCTCCTTGGTTCCCCGCCATGAGGCCCCACATGCTCCAATGTCATGTTTGTTTTGATCTCACTCGCTCGCTCCGTCCACGGCGACGATCGCGATGCTGAAGACGCCAAGACGGTTCGGTTTTGTTCGAAATTTGCGCTACGCACCGGGATGATGGTGATGATGCACGCATGTCGGGGGCTCGTGTTCGCGTTCGACTCGTTCGCTGTTGCTAACCGGGGTCCTGGGATGGCCATTTTGGTTTCACCCTCTTCCACGACCCCTCCTCCATTGCTGTGAGTGGTCGTAAACAGAGACGATCGGAGATCTGAGTTTATGGTTCAAGCGTGGATGCGGAGGCATGGCATGGTCGCGATTGTTGCGCCCCAAAAACCGGGCCGGCGATAAGTCAGGATGGATCCGAGGGTGAGTCGTTATCACCAGTCCATCGTCGTGGTCGTGGTTGTCGAAAGGAAAAACAACAAAAATGGCTCAAGCCGAAGGAAGGTGGGCTCGCCTCGCGTCCGTGAAGCAGAGAGGAGTATCCGGGAATCCCTCTACGACGGAGAAGCCGTTGATTGGTGTGGTGCGGTCGGTGGAGCGTTTGTTTTGATTCGAGAGCGCCTTGCCCCCTTGCTCAATCAGCCACAACAGCAGCGATGAGATGATGGATGAGGAGGGACGCGGAACGACCTCGCAAAGTTTAACAGAATGACTTGGCTGATTCCCGAAAATGTTCGCTCGGTTGTTCCCTCACGGGCTAATGAACACTCCCGACACGCTCTTGGCCTTCCTGAACTCCGGCCGTAGTGATTGCTGGCGTTGTGATCGCTGTTCGGCCTAGTTGATAAGCCGTCATTAACGCCTACTGCTATTGCTGCTGCTCGTATCAGCCACCGTCGTCCGTCGGGGCCACGGCGAGAGGTTGACTTGTCTCTTGTGATTAACGTGGCTCATCCTCAGCCGGAGGATTGAGCGGTTTGTTTTGGTCCCTCGACCGAGTGTCTTTCACTCGGTGTTGCCATGGGTTCGCGCGTGATACAAACCAACCGCGCGCATGATCTAGCAGGCTGGTTCTAGTATGATCAATTTTCTGCTGGTGGCCTACATTAAGCTCTTCTGGACCCTCATTTAGACTCCTTGGGTCAACGATTCGATTGAGTTTCAGTTGCTGTCATTCAATGTTATGAAGCAATGGCCTACTATGTTGCCTCCATTCAGATCGCCGGTTCATCACACAGCCATGAGCCAGATATGGCCGGTTCTAGTCACAAAAATGAGACAGTCCCACACTGCCGTAGCTTCTAGAATCGAGACATCAAACTGGTACGTTCCGTGGCCTGCGTTTGAAGGAATTTTCCATGTCCCCGTAATTGTTCCATCTTTCTCCCTCGTTCTCTCGGTCGCTCCTTTTCTAACGCACAGTGATGCATCACCCATTTGCACATCACTTTCTCGCGCGGCAGCATCATCAGACCCTACCCTTTGGAATTTTCCATTTTCCGATGGAATTTTCCATGTCCCCGTAATTGTTCCATCTTTCTCCCTTGTTCTCTCGGTCTCTCCTTGTCTAACACACAGTGATGCATCACCCATTTGCATATCACTTTCTCGCTCGGGACCATCATCAGACTCTACCCTTTGCTGTCTTTGTCTACCTTCTGCTAGCAGTCTTGAATCTGCTGGAAGACCCTTTTCCAAAACCTTTTTTCGTCAATGGCCGGCCAAGTGGGCAAAATAGAGACCAGCATCGTGCCTCGAATGTTCGTGGCCTAGAAGCCAAGGGCTGCATGCGTACCAGGGGGTTAAAATGTTACCAGAAAAGGTACCAGAAGGTAGACCATAAGGTGCAGGTAGTGGAAGATGGGTGTGAAAGTGCAAGGAGAAGGGTACGTGATTTGCTTCTGCTTCACCTTCGTCTTGACACTCTTTAGAATGTTTTTTATTTTTTCAATTTAAACCTAGAAGGTAATTACCTAAAGTATAATTATACTTCTCTTCTGTGGCGTTACATTTTCCAACAAGTATTCCAAAAAACGATTGATAACAAGTGTTGACGTGGTTTATTTATAGCTTCGCAATGCCCAATGGTAATGTCGCTCGTCGGTGAATCACACTGAATGTGTGAAATGATTTCATCCGGTTAATATCAAAACGATCTCGCTGGAAGCTCAAAGATCAACTGGCCGCCATAACCAATCCAAAACTGATCATGTTCCGATGGTGGAGAGGCGCTGCGATAACGATCAGGATTCGCAAAAGGCCATCCGTTAACGATTGTGTTCGATCGATTAGGATCGATCAACAAATTTGCGCAACATTAGCTGGCTTTGGCGATCCTATGCGATCTTTGTTGATTGATCGGTTGACCTCCGATGCCTGAAAGTCCCAAGGCGTAGTTCGATGGGACTTTCAACCCTGCGCCCAAAAACCTGCTCCGGTCGCCATCAACCCGTAATGCGCAACGGCGCGGCAGCGAACCGATACCCCCGGCTCTATCCTGTTAGCTCTGGGCCAGCAGCAGCGCAGTGGAGGTGGATTAAACTGGTTAGAACCAAATGGCGGTGGTGCGGGTGCTGCCGGTCTCACTAGAACCGACCACGAGCGAGACAGACAGACCCGCGTTGTGGTGAAGGGGAAAGCGAGATGCCAACACAACAAAAGCTAAACGCGTGTGCCCTGGTTTGGACCTCGGACCCGGGCCCCGGCAGCGAAAAGATGAGGCAATTTCCGGCTCAGATAACAAACGAACACGAAAAGCAACGAAAAGGACATTTCTTTCATATCCCTTTAAGGGCATTTGTGTCCTTGCAGACTTGTTTAGAAGGGTTTTAGAGGCATGGAATGCACAAGACCATCTAAACTCGTGTCTCACTTCAACAGCAGCAATTCATGAGCCGCTGGCAGATAGAAACAGCGCATCACAAGTTGCCTCCATGACAGAGAGAGAGTGTTCTCGATGCGATAAGCCTTGGCAGCAGCAGCAGCACCATAAATCGGGAGGGAAACATCGAGTACCGTGACGTCACTCTTCATAACAACGTCAACGTCATCATCATCGGCAGCAGCAGCAGCAGCAGCATACGCACATACCTCCAACGCGCGTTGATCGCGCCCGCCAATCAGAAGCGCCAATGATAGGGAATGGCGTGAAGGAGCCAGCAACACGAGCGACCACGCGATTCCTGCTCGCTCGCTCGTGAAGTTTTGGGTTAACCATCACACCACTATCGATGGAGGGATGGTGGTGCTGAGGGTGGTGGTCGTGGCTGGTGGTGAGGTGTTTCTATTTTTGCCCACCCCAAGTCTCGCCATCCTGTGCGCGTACAGGCCCCGGCTGCATCTTGCCATCTCACCCTACACCTTGCTGTCTGTCTCGCGAAACCCTCACCTCGCTACCTCGTCGGCGCTGGCGGTAGCGGTGGCGGAAGCGGAGGCGGTCGTGTTCCGTCGTGGCGGGCCCGACTATAAGAAGGCCCGGTTCCGTAGGTACCAGCATCAGTTCACCAGAACCAACCCAATCCATCAGAAGATGAAAACAAGCTAGTTTTCCAAAAGACAAACCCTCGTCATCCCTCGGGAGATCAGACCAAGTGCCTACCAAGTGCCATCTTGCTTTAAAGTTACCGCTTTTCTTTTCTTTTTTTGTTGTTGTAAAACACAATCGCAATCGTCCTTTTTTCGCGCTTTCCAAAAGTCAAAGGCAACGAGTCTACGAATCCCAGTGCTATCCAACGTTACGTTTAGTCATCGTTTATCGCGTTTTAGTATTTGCATTTTCGTTTTGTGTTTCGTGTTGTGAGTAAAACCTTACCAACTCAGCCAAAATGCCTCAGCTCATCGAACAGTACACACCGTAAGTACCAGATACACTCCATTTCCCATTGCGTTATCATCATGTGACATCCTGCGTGCATGTGCATTTGGAATGTTCGAATTGGGTTTTGGCTTCCGTTTTGTGGAACAGTACAAGTGTGTTTGTTTTTGGGGTCATCATCGCGAGTGTGCATTGGCGACTGATAAGCTCAAGATCTTATCAGGGATGCTCCCTTCCATGGGAGATACCGCTAGCATCTGTTGCTAGAGGCCCTTTGCCCTTTGACAGTGCAACGTAGACGTCGTCTTCGTCGTCTTCGTCGTCGTCGTCGTTGTCGTTGTCGTTGTTGTTACCCTAGGCGCCCTACCCACTGGTGCGCGGGGGTAACACTAGACCGGTGGTTGGACCGATCGAATCTGATAATGTCGACCGCTGCTGGGTGCCTACGTCAGCATGAGATGTTGCTTTGCCTGCCTTGGAATGGGCGTGTGTAGGCCATCGGCTGCTGATAATGAGTCAAGGCATGTATATAAGCCCTGGTACCATGCACGATCTCCTCAGTTACTCAACAACAATCGAGCCCTTTTTCTCGAGCCTCGAACAGCACGATCCAGCGACTAGACTTTTCCGCTTTCAAAGTGTTTTCAAACACAAAGTTCCGATCGAGCTTATTCCAAATGAGCATAGAGTGTCCTGTGCGCAGTAATAGTGTTTGCCTCTTGCTGTCTTCATTGTGCCACGATCACAACCTCACAAACGAAACGGCTCAATCATGGTGAAATTGTTCGCTTTGCTTAGGCTCCCGACCACCCTGGGATGCAGCCCGAAGTTGAAGACGCTGCCGAAGAATCTGTACAACCATCTGCGCGGTTTCCCGGTCGTCAATGGCGAGGTGACGCAGCTGTCGGACAAGGTGCGCCGCTTTGTGGAGGAATCGGCCGCCATGTGCCAGCCGGATCGGATCCACATCGTCGACGGTAGTGAGAGCGAGTGCCGGACGCTGCTGCAGACGCTGCACAGCCAGGGCACGATCAAGCCGTTGCCCAAGTATGAGAACTGCTGGCTCGCCCGGACCAATCCGGCCGATGTGGCGCGTGTCGAATCGAAGACGTTCATCTGTACCGAGCGGCCGGAGCAGGCCATCCCGACGCCGAAGGAAGGAGTTGCCGGTTCGCTGGGCAACTGGATTTCGCCGTCGGATTATGATCGTGCGATCATGAGCCGTTTCCCGGGCTGCATGAAGGGGCGCACCATGTTTGTGGTGCCGTTCTCGATGGGCCCGATCGCTTCGCCGTTGTCGAAGATTGGCATCGAGATCACGGATTCGGCGTACGTCGTCAGCTCGATGCGCATCATGACCCGGATGGGCTCGGAGGTGCTGGACAAGCTGGCTGACAACTCGGTAAGTTTTGTACGAGAGTGTTAATGTTTCCGGTGGACAATCGAGACTAACTGACTTTGTTTTTTTTCTTTTGACCTACAGGACTTTATCCGTTGTCTGCACTCGGTCGGTACGCCAGCGAATGGCAAGATTGCGGTTCCATCGTGGCCGTGCGATCCGGAGCGTACCATTATCCTGCACAAACCGGCGAACAATGAGATCGTTTCGTACGGTTCGGGCTATGGAGGAAACTCGCTCCTCGGCAAAAAGTGCTTTGCGCTGCGCATTGGCAGTACGATCGCCCAGCGTGAAGGATGGTTGGCCGAGCATATGCTCATCCTCGGCATTACCGATCCGAACGGAGTGAAGAAGTACATTGCGGCCGCTTTCCCATCGGCTTGCGGTAAAACGAATCTCGCCATGATGAATCCGACGCTGCCGGGCTACAAGATTGAGTGCGTTGGTGATGATATCGCTTGGATGAAGTTCGACTCGAAGGGTCAGCTGAGGGCGATCAATCCGGAGAATGGATTCTTTGGCGTGGCGCCCGGTACCTCGACCGAAACGAACCCCAACGCCATGGAGACGATCTACAAGAACACGATCTTCACGAACGTTGCATCGACCTCGGATGGTGGTGTGTACTGGGAGGGCATGGAGAAGGAGGTGTCGGCCGATGTGGAGATCACCGATTGGCTGGGCAACCCGTGGAAGCTCGGTGAATCGAAGACTCCGGCAGCTCATCCCAATTCCCGCTTCTGCGCACCGGCTGGCCAGTGCCCGATCATCGATCCGGCCTGGGAGGATTCGGAAGGTGTCCCCATCTCGGCCATCCTGTTCGGAGGACGTCGGCCACAGGGTGTCCCGCTGGTGTACGAAGCGAACTCGTGGGCGCACGGTGTGTTCGTGGGATCGGCCATGAGAAGTGAGAGTACGGCCGCTGCGGAACACAAGGGCAAGGTCATCATGAACGATCCGTTTGCGATGCGTCCGTTCTTTGGGTACAACTTTGGCGACTACCTGAAGCACTGGCTGAGCATGGAGCAGCGTGCCGAGGCGGCCGGTGGCCACGCACCCAAGATCTTCCACGTTAACTGGTTCCGGAAGGATGCGAATGGCAAGTTCCTGTGGCCCGGATTCGGTGAGAACTGCCGGGTGCTCGAGTGGATCCTGCACCGTATCGATGATGCCGATTGCTACCGGGATACACCGATTGGTCGTGTGCCGACCGAAGGGGCCCTCAACCTGGACGGACTCGGTGGACCGGTGAACGAGAGTGAACTGTTCTCCATTCCGAAGGACTTTTGGTTGCGAGAGGTCGCCGAGGTCCAGCAGTACTACGACAACCAGCTGCCGCACGATCTGCCCAAGGAGATTGCCAGCGAGCTGGAGCAGCTCAAGGGCCGCATTGAGAAGATGTAAACAGGGCGCGCGAACTGAGCAAGCAGACAAAACACCCACAAAACCAAGACAAACACTAGTAGCCTGTAAGACGCGCAATCGAAGCGCGAATGAGATTAGATCGCCACAGAGGGGGCCTCTGAGGTTTATTGACCGAAAGGGGGGAAGGATCGTAGCGGAAGACATCAGGGTCAGATCAGGGACTTCTGGGCAGCTAGAAGTTGTGTGTTTGGAGTGTAGATAAGCGAGTTTTTTTTGTATTAAGCGTTGTGAGCGATCGCTATGTTGTAGACACTAGGTTTAGGGCACTTCCTACAGTAAGTATTGTGATAGAGGCTCAGTGAGGTTCGACAAAGCTAAACGGGACCTAATGACGACGGACGACGGAGTTACGAAAACACCGTCCGCCAAATTCTGCTAATTCTGGAGCACCCTTAGGTTGTAAGATGTGGACGAGATGTTAGAATGGAATAAAGAAAAATACTGAAAGCTAATAACAAATGGCCATATGTTTTTTTTTGCGATTACCGGACTTTGCTGGGGATGTTTACAGGCGCGACCACACTGCGATTCCTCGGTCGCATGCATATCAATTAGATGGAATCACACAATGGTGCCAAGGCTCTCTCGTCCTGTCTCTGCCTTCTGTTTCTTTGCTGTTGTTGCTTCGACTTTGGCGCCTAGGACGCCTTTCAAGGCAACTTGTTTTTAAAGATAAGAACTATTTCGAGAAGTAAACAGAAGTGGAACCACGGGTGGTGATGGTAAATATTTTGAAAATAATATTTTGCAAAAAATAGTGAAACATAAACACCGTATTTTGCTGTGTTTGCGTCTGCAGTGAAGCTGCATAAACAAAGTCAAACAGAAGCAACAGAGTGTTTTTAATACAGCTGAGACACGGCAGCCCTTATCAATACCTTCAATTAATTTTAATGGTGTAATGTTGAGTGAAAACACCATGTTTTTCTTGTGATTTGAGCGGGATCGTACTGTGGCTTTGAAAAATATCATTAACAATTGTCCAGTAAGCCCTTTCATTCAAGAAAAAAAAAACAAATTGATTTCAATTACAAGTCCGAATACTATGATCAACTAACGGGTAAAGATTGGAGATTTGCATAATTATTTAATAAAAAATATCAAAAATAATTAAATTCTTGTCGTGGTACCAAATAGTGAGCAGATAGAGTATTAAAAGCATTTAATGGTTTAGTATTTTTATGCGGCTTCAAGCGACGTGAGGCTTTTGTTTGAACCTGATTATTGAAAAAATGTTAAAAACAAATCTAAGCTCTCTCTTAAATTCTTTGAATAACGAATGAAAAATAAACAAACTTCACTATCAGGTGTTTTAATCGACAACCTGTAACGTTAACGACGTTATATGATCCTCTAGGAATAGCTAAGAGTATCCGTGGACCATCTTCCACCTAGTCAAAGGTATTAAAGGGGCTTGGCATCGCACGACGCTTAATTCAAATGTCTACACGGAAACGAGCATAAATTGATGCAAGCTCGCATGCAGTATTCCATACAAGCATGATCTAGATATGCTCTGATCTAGATATGCAGGACTACCGCTCTAGAGCAAATGAGGCGCAAACAAGGCTACCAACCGTGCGGGGTCAAAAAGGCGGTTAAAAACAAAAAAGGGAAGCATAACTGAAACGGTCGACTCGCGTGAACGTGGGCACGGCCGCATTAACATAATTTCCTTAGTTAGTAAGATATTGTGACTCTCGCCCTCATCATTAACTCGCAAGTCGACTGTTGAGCACTGGTGTTATTATTAATCGAATCGTTATTTGTGCAAAACGTGAAGTCACCACACCACACCTGGCCTTGCACGCGGGGGGTAGGGGTATCAAGGACAATCGTTCAGGAAACATCTGCCCAGAGCGAACGGAGGACAAAGCAAAGGAACGATTAAGGTGAAGACGATATGCCTCTAGCCGTGGAAGGTGCCTTCTGTGAACCGTTGTCCGTCGCCGCCACGATGGAAACGCCCGGGAAAAAACGCAAACGAAATGCGGAAACGAATCCGTTTTTAAATTTTACCGACCAAACGTTCAGCATTCCATCCTCGACGCCCAAACACTCGCGCCAGATCGATGGCAGTGCGTTCGAGAATCCTTCATTTCGGGCTGGCAACAAGGAGAATTATAATATCTTCTCCGATTCCTGTATGGAGGTGAAATCGATCGCGGATCTGGCGGCCGGTAATCGAAACGGAGTGGTAGCGGGTACGAGCGAGCTGAACCCATTCGAGGTCATCCGCAAACCACCGAAGAAGAAGAAAAAACAGCACGAGTCCGGGCTCGAGGAGAGCTGCTTTGAGAATCCGTGTCTCAATTTGGCCGCGGCCGATAAGAAACCGGTCAATCCGTTCGAGGTGGTACGCGATGGCGAAGAGACCAAGCGACAGGAGGCGGAAGATATGAGCCGTTGCTTCGTCAACAGTGCCCTCAACATCAGGAATGTGGAAGTAGCGGCACCGCAGCAACAGCAACAGCAGCAACCGTACAATCCGTTTGAGATTGTGCGCTCGAAGGAACAAGCGCCACCAGCAGCACCGGAAAGTCAACGACCTGTACCGGATCTGACCGGCATCGAGAATCCAGCGCTGGAAGTGCCAACGTATGCGATCGCCGTTCCCTTTACTCCATCGCTGAAACATCGGATCAACTTCCAGGAGTTACCGGCCAGCGCTCTGACCCCGTGTCATCTGATGGCCAGCATGGCCGTATGCAGTCCCATCCATGGTCGCCAGCTTAAGGAAGTGTTGGCACTGGCGGAACAGGAAACACCGAAACGGAATGTGACGATTACGTTGGCGAAAAGGCGATCGTTGTCGGTCATTAGCGAAGAGTCGGACATTGGCGAGAAGCTGGATTGCTACCAACTGGAGCTGGAGAATAGTATGAACGAAGCGAAGGCCAAGAGACAGCAGGCGGCTGGTGAAGGAGCAACAGCGGCAGCCGCAGCGACGACGCCACTCTTTACCTACAGTGGCACCGGTCACCGTCGTCGTTCCGTCCGTCGGAGCCTGATCGATATGAAGCACATCAGCAATCTTTCGCTGAAGTTGCGCGAACTGGAGGACGAAGAGGCTGATGTGCGGCGTCTGGAGGAACCGGTCGATAAGGAACCGGATGAAGAGGAGGAAGATAAGGAAAACAAACAACCGTTAGTGGTGGAAGAGAAGAAGGAAGAGAAAAAGGAAACGGAAAAAGAGACGGAGGAGGCCTCGGCCAATGAACTGAAGGTAGAAAAGACTGAGGAATCGGCGGAGAAACAAAGCGACGAGCTAGCACCAAACGAACAACCAAACAACCAAATCACTTTCACGATTACCAAAGAGACGACGGTGCGCGAGGAGATCCGGATCGATGTGTCCAATCCGGACGTGCAGTTCGAGGAGGTGGACGATTTCGAAGATGAAGAGCAAGACGTGGAGCTGATGCACAATCCGGCACCGTTCCAGCGTGCCTATCGCAAGAAGGAACCGTTGGTGGAGCAACCCCGGTCCTTGGCTGCCGGCGGAGATGATTTCAAATGTCCGACCAGCGTACCGGAGGGTGGGAAATCGCACAAAGTGCGCGATGCAATCCGCCGAAGCTTCCGTCGGTTGATACCACGACATCAGTCGGCGACGGTTTCGAGTGAGGAACCCAAGGCGAAGGATGCAGATCATGAGGAAGGTCATGGACATGGCCATGGCCACGGATTGATATCGAGTATCCGGCACAGTCTGAGACGTCGGCAACCGAAAGCAGCGTCCAGTGAGACCGTCGAGGGAACGAAGAAACAGGAAGGAACATCGGATGAATCACCACTGGAGATGTCCATTATAGCGGAGCAACCGAGGGCCGTCTACCGTCAGCCGGCACTGAACGAGTACAAACCGATTGCGGCCAACCCGGCCGGGGCCGTTGGTTCCACTCTGCGGAGCAGCTTGCGCCGATCGACCAAGGACATCCGGAAGCAGATGATGAAGTCGGTCTTCCGCAAGCAGACCCCTTCCGGTGATCTGCTGGCAGGCGACAATGCACAGCACCGAGATGGACAACTCGTTTGAAAGATGCCCTAGAGGGGTTATAGGAATTAATTGTTTTAATGTTTTCTTTTGAAATTCCAAATCCTAGCTTATTAAAAAAAAAAACAGTATCTAGAGGAGGCTCGGAGTGGTGTTTACCATTTTTATATTATCATTTAGTCGCACGAAACCATTGTCCTTTTTGCGGTCATTCGTTTTGATTTTTATTTATTATTTTATTCACTTTATTCTTTTATTTTTATTTTTAACATATTGCACCGATTGTTTGCTGTTCTGCCTCATAACTTATAACGCTAAATTATGATAAATTATGATGCATCACTTTGTGTGGCGCGGTGCTATTGCACCCTCCCTTAGGTGTTAAGCTTATCTCTTCGTACCGTACATGACCAGTGTTTCTTGAATAATCGCGAAATTATGTTACTTACCCTTGTGTACCAAATGCAGCTTGATTGCCTTATCTTTAATAAAGTCTTCGAAAATATAACGAACTGTTCGATTCTTTTTCCCTAGAGGACATATATGGGTTGGATTTTTATAGAGCCTTGATTCTAATAGTTTGTTTATTTTTTCGCATTTTAAATCGTTCGACTAACGCCATTTCAGAGAACAAATGTTGATCAAGAGTCTGTGGAAAGAAATTTAAAGCTTGCTCCACTCGGATAGCAATTTATCAAAATTTTTACAAAGATGAGTCTCTTTCGCGAAGAATTTTGTGTTTCAGTTGTCCAAAACAGAAAAATCGAATGAATATATTGTTTAATTTAGCTTGTAAGGGAAGTCGACAATTGGTTTTTATTTGATCATCATAAAGGACTGTGTCGAAGATTATAAGTTAAAGAAAAACTTTGCAAACTTATATCAAAAACTAACAAATAATTTACATCAGTATTGTCCTTCAAAGATAAAGAAAACACCTTCACAATGGCATACTGTTTGCTGAGCTGAGAAATGACCTATTCAGTGTTGGCATAGTTTAACTGAAACAGTCTTTGCGCTCTCTCTAAAGCTCCTTACGGAGGATTCGATAAACCGAGGGATGAGGAAGGAACTTTTGCCACACGCACGCAGCTCATGAATAACAAGGATATCATACGCATCACTTGACAATTGAATTTTCCAACAACTCGTTTTGAGGGGAGATAATTGCATTTGAATGTAAAAAGACATCGATCGGTGGAATGTTGTTCTGTGTAGAAGGCAGAGGCACGACAATCCCACCACCGATAACATTCTTCGCTGGAGAAAGATAAAGCCGAAGCGGCAACGATAAGCCGATTTTACAGGGAAACCTTTCCTACCTGTCATCTCAACAATCGTTTTCTTCTCAGGTCGATCCGCTTTACCGTTGCCGGTACCGGTGGAATAGCTCTCTGTTCAATTTTTTACCCCATGCATGGAACCACTGCATCCATTTGAAATCCTTCCAATCCTTCCAGCACGAGACCGAGCGGAATAATCCTTTAAAGAAAATGCAGCTTTGACAGCAGCGGCATCTTCCTTTTTGGGTATCAGAGCGAACAGAATCGAAAGCACCACGCGTACGCTTGGTTATCGGCACGAATACGATTTTATTTACAAATTCCTTCATTTAGTAACAGTAAAATGCTTACAAAAAGAGGTACAAGACTAAAAAAAATGAACCGTTTTTAGTGTAAAAACATCAACAACTATCTTTTGGGGGGGAAGGGAAGGGTAAGTGAATGCCATTAGAAGGCCCGGCCCATTGCGTTTTTGGCGGCCGGATCGACACGGATGCCCTGGATGCGTGTCTCTCTCTCTTTCGTTATCTCTTTTAGAGGTCTAGAATGAACCGCGCCACCCGGTTGGTGGGCGAGCAGAGGGCAGAATCTTCCGCCGAGGATAGGGAGTACATCGAGATGGACCCAAGTGGGTTCGGTCCGGTTTCGCGCTTCCTCTCCCCGGTCGTGTGGTGCCGGGAACGGTGTTGCTGCTGCTGATGCTGCTGTAGCTGTTGCTGCTGCTGCTGGTGGTGATACCTCCGGTGCTGGTGATGGTGTCGTCGTTGCAAGTGCACCTGCGGTAGTTGCTGCTACTCAATCTGCGCCTGATGTCCTGGATCGGCCTGAGGCGACGAGGTGCTCGTGGACGAAGACGGCATCATCGTCGGTGGAGGAGGATGCGGAACGGGCCCAGTGGTCCGTGCAACACCAAGCGACGAAGTGAAGTTCATCAGCGGACCAATCAGTTCGATCGGCAGCGGGAACACGATCGTTGAGTTCTTCTCTCCAGCGATGCTGCTGAGAGTTTGGAGGTAACGCAGCTGCAGAGCGGCCGGGCTCTCGCACATAATGTCCGATGCTTCCTTCAGCGCTCGCGATGACTTCATCTCACCCTCGGCCGCAATCACCTTGGCACGTGCCTCACGAGCTGCCTCAGCTTCGGCCGCCATCGAACGTTGCAGCGAATCCGGCAGCGAAACGTCCTTACTGTAGGCGAAAGAGAAGACAATTTGAGCACACATGAGAAGCGACAACAAGACACCCGATAGAGA
>NC_064877.1:19412500-19430000 GCF_943734665.1 Anopheles aquasalis
CACGCAGCTCGATCATCCTCTTCGCGCATCATCCGCACCGCTACACGATGGAGACCTTTCGCGACGGTCAGGTGTCAGGTCGTGTGATTTCCCGGCGTGTTTTCCACAAGACACACTCCGAGTCCCAATGCTCCCCCCCTCTATGGTCGATACGTACGGACATTGACGTAGCATTCGCAACCACCGGACTCGGTGCTCAGGCAATCGGTGTCCATCGTTCAGCAATCGTGGTTTTTGGGACACAGGTGTGGTGACCACAGGGCCGCGACCATCGCGACGTTCCACACGCGACTCGAGCACGAGATTTCTTGACTTTTCCGTGAGATGAAACAAGAATTGGATAAGAGCGCTTCCTCGTCTGGGAGTTTATCCGTGACCGGTAGCGTCCGTGGTTAAGGGTGACTGTGGAGCGAGTACCATGGGTGAAGTGTTGATGCTACCGGGCCACTGACCGCTTTCCACTGTGGCCACAGAGAGGCAAAGAGCGAGAGAGAGAGCGCACGCATCGAGCGTCGAGCATGTTAGTACGCCCACGAAGCACCTCGCGTTCTGGTGCCAGGGATTCGATTTAATTCCATCGAGCAGACCGACCCCTTCAAGCTTCAACCGGCCAGATTCGACTCAGTTTTTGCGTTTTCTTCGAACATTTTTACCTTTTTCTTTTTCTTGGCCACTCCACACACACCCAAGACGAGTGCTTCTTTAGCAGCCAAGTACCAAGCTGCTACTCCTGTCCCGTCCCACGATCCGTTCGGTGTCGATGGCGAGCAAATAAATAGAGCTGGCCAATCTGAAGCAAGGGAGTGGTGGGTGGGAGCACAGGAAAAACATGGGAAAATCGCTCTCATGCCGGGACCCTTGGTATGCGGGTATGATGATGACCGTAGCGGCGTAAATCGAATCGCGTCGAACCACGTCGAACCCGTGGCGTGGCAAATCTATGGGATTTTGGTCCCGTCTAACGCTTGGTTGCATCTGTTTTCTTCCCGGTTACAAATGGCCACGTTCAGCGGTGAAGCGAGAACCCGCTTCTGGGATCGAGCATGTTCGCTGACCGCGGTGTAACATATGGGGACATGGTTCTACATCCGGCGCATCCTCCCGGTCCGGTGGAATGTAATTCGTTGTTCAAAATCGACAGCAATGCGAGCAGCATTTTGAAGCATCAGAGAGAGATTTTTTTGAAATTATTGAGCTTTGTGACGGAAATTGAGGTAACTGCAGCACAATTATGTGTAGAAATGATATAAACTCAAGCAATGTATCAATGTAAATCCTTCTATTTCCAATCTCTTTTCATAATTTCTACTTCAAAACTCTGCTGCTCTGTTGAATGTTTGCTTAATATCTAATTTCGCAAGTGATCCAAGTGTCTAAGAGGTTTTGAGGTCATTATCAAATGGCCTAATCGATTGCACAACTGCATCCAACTCGTTTGGTGGAATATTATCGATATCTCCCTCCACGATTACCGCTTTTATTGTGCCCCTCTATCAGATTTGTGGCCGATTTCATTACTTCAGCGTTGCTAAATGGTTGTGCGACTCCAAACATGTACCGATAAGAGTGAGAGACAATCGTAAAAGATATCAGTTTTGGTTTCTTCTTCAAACAATGCACACAAACCCACCCCTGCGCTTTCTTAAGATTGAGTTCATTTGTTTTATCAATTGTCTCATTCGTTTTGTCATTTTGCTATCTTATCACGTACCAGCGTGCGTCAAGTGCTTGAGTTTGTGTCGCAACTCACCAACCCAAACATTGCGACGGATCTCGTTTTTAGAGGTTTTTAATGTTCAACTATTTTTACCCAATTCCAACCGCCCACTTTGCGGTGTATTGTTTTAGTGAAAACACATTACTGCTTTCACCACTTGAGACAAAAACAATTATTTTCAGCAGGATGGGTGCTACATCCTAGCACATCTACCGGGAGTTCATCCATCTGCCTGCCATCGAATGCCTGTGGGCGATTATCGGTTTTCGGGGGGGCCAGAGGGGACGCTAGCCATGATCACACAAGCATAAATCACGCCGCGTGACCGAGGACGGCCGAGGCTTCTGCTGGCGCTACGACATAACAACGCACCGTCGCCGGTAGCATTGTTTGACATCCATTGAATCAAATGATTTTGCCGCATCCTCGTGCCGTGGGTGTGTGCGGCGAGTGCCGAAAAAATGGTAAAAACATTCTTGGACCATGTTCGAAACCGCGAACAAGACATGCCACACAGGGTCGGCGATATGTTTCGTTCAATTCTAAAACGATTTCTTCACCCTCTGCCTCTCTCTCTCTCTCTCTCTCTCTCTCTCTCTCTCTCTCTCTCTCTCTTGGTTGACATTTGGTGCATCCCATTAATTTGTTTTAGAAAATAGACACCACAATAAAATAAAGAGGGAGAAGCTGCCTCGAGGGTGTGGGAGAGCAATAAAATCGTGTTTATGGTGGCCGGTACGGTTGTCCTATTGAATTTCCACTCATTTTCACCCGTTGCGTAAGGGAAAACTCGAGTGAAACGATCCACCGTCCGTACGTGTCCAAGGGCTACAGAAGACAGAGAGACTTATCTCGAATCAATGCGCAACGTTCCGCATGTGCATAGAATAACGTCCCCAAAATAAGGGTTCAACACATCGTTGGCCGTCGATATGGCTTTTGATCACGAACCGCTTGAAACTGAAGTCACTGCTACATCTGCACGTGTTCGCTCTCTAGCCTCACGGCCGAACACCACAGGACAGCAGAGAACTGCTTCCGAAAATCAACCACAACAGTTCCTGGGGGGTGAGGTAAGTTGTATTGTAAATTAAGAGAGATTGTGCCTGGTCATTCTCTTAATTGATTGCTAGTGGCTCACGTACACGGTACGGCACGGTCCGTTCCGTTTTCTGGAGAATCTTATCAAAAGTTGAGCTCGGATTAAGTTTGACAGGAGAGGAGTCTCCAGTCCAGCACGTATGACAGACGTTTAGCAGCATCCCGTTCCCGCACCAGGCACTCCCTGGCCATTTCTTTTATTATTTTCTTGCATCCCGATACCATCTGTTCAGTGTTTGAATCAACGGCCTCCGTCCTGTCGTCCATCGTTTGTGACGCGAACATACTCTACCAGTGGTCTCGGGCAATCCATGGATGGATTCGCATCACGATAAACCGTCCGGATGGACGAACCAACGAACGAACCATCGGGGGAGGCCACGGTCTGATGGACCGCCGACGCCAGCGCGACAGATGGAAGCGTGCAGATTGCGCTTTGATGACACCACGGACCACGGGCGGGCTTGGCGTCAGACTGCTACTCGGTCCTCTGTCCTGATTCTTGATCTCGAACTTTCCGCAAAGTTTGACCACAGAAAGTTTGTGTGCGACGACAAAGAACTGACGACGTGGCGACGTGCTGATACTATGTTTTTTCCACTCTAGTGACCATCGCGCCATTTGCCATCGCAGGGATGGTGCGCAGCTTTGTCTCTCCATCCGGGAACGAGGACAATTCGGGGTGGTGCAAGGAAGTAAGACGGGGATGTTCAATGCCCTCGGGACCTTTTACACACTAAATGCAACCGAACAGAGCGATGCAAATCGCCCATTCGCGTCGTCATCATCGTCGCCATCGACGCGATTTTCTGTAGCCGAAATGGCTAATGTCAGAATGTCAAAACATCAAACTCGCTGGCGGTTTGGGAAGTGCTGAGGCCAGCGGAAAATGTGTGAAACTGCAGTTGCAGGTTGAAGAGAAGGGTGAAGACGAGTACCCCGAATGATATTTATAAAATCGTAGTGCAAATGGTCCGTAGTTTGGTACGTCAGTCATCACACCTCGCGGCGCGTCCTCGGATTCGAACGGGACCGTCGAGCGTTTGGTCTTGTGTGCTTGGTCCATGGCCGTGCCGTGAAGTGGTTAATTGGAAGTCAAGAATTTAGGAAGTCACGATGGCGGACAAAGACGTAATGCCAGTGGCAGTGGCAGTAGTAGCTGCTCAGCGTTCCTCTTGTCGAGCTGGTTGGTTGTTTCGAGAAGCAAAGGATTACTAGATTGATCGGATATGAAGCCAGATTGTGTCAATGGCTTTTGTATAGAAGAGAATAGGGCCACTGCAGGCGGCCACTCTCCGTTGTGTCTGACACAATCTATTGTCTATTGGCCAAAGTCAACTAACCGACGACGACCGAACGGACACATTCCGGAGGAGATGCGACCCGAACGAGCAGATCAAGAGCAAGATTAGACGGAATTAGTTTTCGTTCCGTTCGGTCGTTAATCCAGAGCTGGGAAGCGGATTAGTTTGCTTTGGGGTGATAAAGCTACAGAAGCTGGGCCAGGATAGTTAATCTACAAGATAGCTGCTGGCTCCCGCATAAGTTCCTGCTTCATCTTAGTTTCCTCAGTTTCGAAACAATTTGTTTTTGTTTCCCTACGGAGGGAGGCAAAAAAAAAATATTGGGAAATACTTTCGAATCCATTTATTGAAAGTTTATTCCCATGGTTAAACTCATCGTCGACGTTTATCATAAACATTTACACTATACACAGTGTTTTAGTATCGGGAACAGCACAGTAATTGCGAGGAATAAACAACGGATGCGTGTCCTTGTCCCATTGTAGCATCTTCTGGCAGCAAAAAGACTGGTAAATTCTCGGACGATTTAATGCTTCCCCTTCTGACCGTGGCCGCCTTAAAGACAATAAATAATTCAATCGCCTTCGATGGATTACCTCACGGCCCCCTGGTTGGTGTGGTGTTTAGTTTTTCCTTCTCCCCATCCTCTGGCGCCAATAAATCATGTTCGCTGTCCCTAATGCCGGTCTTGCCGGTACGCTAATTTGAACGCTCCACCTCGAACACGTGCAGATTCTATAAACAATGGCGCTGTCTGTGGTGTGTATGTGCCTGTTGCCGTGCGGCCACGGTGCTGATTTGGGAATTATAGTTTTTTTTTCCAAAAAACCCTCCCCAACACCAAGGGCTGGCCACGGATCGGCTGCGTCTAAAAAGGATTTTCGACAGCTCGCAACGGAACGTGACCTGAAGCGTAATGTCCATCAAGCGAATCCGTTCGACAACTGGCCAGCGGGGAGCATTAGGCATTGTGTCTGGCCAAAAACCAACGCTACAGAAAGGCGACAGCTGACTATCTTCAAGCCCCGAGGCCCCAAAGAACGCTCGCAGAACACGAACGAACAAACCCAAGCCGGTATCGGATCGGGGCACGTTTCGCTTTACGTTGGTGAATTGAAAACGAGGAGTTTTCACTCAATTCGCCCCCTCCTTCCCGTGGAAATGAGCCGGGTCTGTAAATGAAGTGTGATGGCCAGATCAACGGAATGACGTGCGAAGCGAGAACGGGTCGAGTCGAGATGGACTTCTGTCGCACGTCGCAACCCGACGCATTCGGTTCTCCCCAACACACTTTTGAAGTCCGGCATGATCGTCGACGTCCTTTCAATCGTCGACACTGGCACCGCCGGTGGTCGCACCGGTCTTTGTAACGAAATGTCTTCATCCATCGCTAGCGAGCGTCTTGAGCACATTGTTAGAATGCTACTGCTACTCTGCGCGCGATACGAGGGACGCTCAACAAGTGGCCACCGCACGGGGGAAAGAGTGAAATTCATCATCAAGTGGAGGCACTGCGTGGGAGGGGTGTCAGTCATTAATGCGATGATAAATGAGTGTGCGCTTGTGCTGATGGTGATGGTTGACGATGACGGACGGTTGATGGGACGACCGGGTAGGTAAAGGATCCCACCTATTTAGCCGATGATGGACGTTGTAGACGAGCGCTCGAATGGTGGTCATCGAACCAACACCACCAGGCAATTGTTTTCCGTTGAAATAGATGCAGATGAGATGAACTGCCGGGCGAATGTTTTAAACAAAAAAAAAATGAGTACGAGATGTCATAAAAGCATCACTTCACTTTCACTGATTATGATGATTACAGGCGGAGGGTGTGTCCTGGCGCGGAATTTATGATACAATCCCTGGTCATGGTGGCGCAAGTTATGTGTCCGATCGACCAGAAGCGCAAGAAGGACCAAACGAAAGCGAGGATAATGTCGTGATTTATTTGATGATTCAGCTCTCACTAATGGTTTGCTCCATCTGTTTAGAGCTTTTCTTCTACTGCTGCTCCTTCTTCTGCACAACAAGGCACCAAAGTCAAAAAGGGAAAAGAAATAACAGAACTCGTGATCATTACTCCTTCCACTTCCCGGCACGATGGGGTTCATTTGAATCTTATTTCAAATCCCAACCCCTTTCGTTCGCTCTTGGTAAGCTTGGTTTGAATAGTCATCCAGGCCTTCTGCTACCTCCTGGAACCATTTCAATCGGACCGCGCTGGACAGCGAACACTGGGTGTTCTTGACGTTCATGCCATACGCAGCACATTTGCTAAATTAGTTTCCAGCGCAAAGCGCATTAGTGGCGCATGTCCTTCGGTCCGAGTCCATGCCCGTCCGAGCGCGCGCGCTGGGATGCGAATAGAGAGAAGAATTGTTTCGAATGAATGATACAGCACTGGCCTATTCCCGGGCCTCGAACCTTCGTCCTTGGTTGTGGTGAGTGGCGCACACAGGATAATGTTCCGCGACCGGTACAGAGCTGGCTAACAGATTGGCTCGTTTACCCTTTTCTGGTCCATCTGGTCCACCGGTGGGGCCCACTCTTCCTCGCGTGTGTTCTCTCGCTCTTTGGCCATCTTTGCGATTTGACGTCGAGATCCTTTCGAACATGGGTTCGACATGGCGGAGATGGCAGAGCAGTGGCAGGCCCCGGTGACTGGAATGCGTTCTCGTATTTCGCATTTTTCTCTCCACTCCGTGTGCTGTCACGTATGGATGAGTGTAATCATCGGATGGCGGAAATATGCAAATGGAATCCACCTCCCGGAACCGAGATGGACCGACCGGCTGTGACGAGCTTGATGATTAATGCCTTCGCGGAGTGCAGGAATGGGTGGAGTCGAAGCTCCATTAGAAGTGGAATCTCATCTTTTTTCCCAACGTTTCTAGCAAAGAGCTGATGCATGACTGCGCTTATGGTTATGCGAAGGGTGACCGAACACATACAATCGCCTTATGTAACGTAATGTGTGGTGTCCCAAAAGCCCCCGAAATGGATTTCTGCATTTCGAGTGTATCGCTCAGTTGGCGTGTTGGGAATGAGAACACTTTGCCACAAAGTGCACCAGCCTAATGGTTAATGTAAACAATTTGCTTTATCATTTGCCCCTAAGCTTACACGTCAAACACACGTGCGATCGTGTCCAATGAATGGCATTTCCTCCATCGTCCTCATCAGCATCATCATTATCGTAACGGGCATGATTGATCGGGTATGATATTTATTCGATTTCATCATTAGCGGCTGTAGAAGAGCACAGCAATAGCAAAAGGCGTGAGTGTTTGACCTCGATGTGCCAGAAGTGGTTGGTTTAATTTATCGAGTAAGGCATCGCCGAGTTTTGTTTATGCAAACCGGAGCATCTCTCGAAACCAACTGGAAGATCGGAAGAAGAACGGTGATCGTTCCGTTGGGTGATTTGATCTGGCATATTTCCTGAGGCTTAATTGGTCTTAACTCAATCAAATTAATAACATTTTATGGTATATTCGGAGAAGCGTGTTGATTTCATTGGAGTCAATGTTGTGTAATACACGTAGTGGCACAATTCAAACAAGATCTACGTCTTATCAGTCCACAAGCAGCACAAGCGTTAGTCACCACATTTACGCCATCATTTGACGCTAACGAGGTGTGCTTAGCTGCAGCTTTTGATTGCATTTTGATTACATTCTGCGAAAGGCAACATGTGGCCGGTACGCGAAACCGTTACAGCTGCAATCAAAACATTACGCAAAATGCACGCCCTTTACACCAACGACCATCAACCAACGATGCATGGCACAACACCTCGACACTGTACACTGGCGTGGCATCTGGTAAGGATCAGGCGCGGAAGATCCGCTCACAAATTATGAAAATAATATCGTCCGATGCTCGCTGAAGGATGATCTGGTGTTGCTTGACAGGCCGGCCTGTGTTCAGGGTGTCTACAAGCTGTGTTTGTAGGCCAGGCAGCGCAGATTGTTTATACATAATGTAGACATTATGACACGATATTGAGACCTTAACGATGGACAGGACCACCAGCACAGAACAAGATGTTGTCGAGTTCGTTGCAGCTAAACTATCTGTTCGATGGTGATTGAATAAATCATCGTCGATCAGTCATCTTTTTTAATGAAGTCTCTACCCGTTCACTGGCGAGGGCTCATTTTCGCCGGGGGAGCAGATAACCAATCGCTCCGGCAAACAGTGGACACCCACTGTTGCGGGCGTCGTTGCGCTGTACAGCGCTTATCAGCACTCATTCCGATTTTATTAGTCACAGCGCAGTTGCACAACAAGAACGTTACTCAAACCGGTTACGGTTCAAGCGATAATGAAACTGCATCGTTAACGGTCTCGCCTTTCTCACCAACAACACCTTCAATCACCGCACGTAAATGTCTGTTCCTGCGTACTCCAGGCGTTAATACTCACAGCCCGATCGTTGCCTCTCATCGATCATGATCGGTCGAGAGGAGGACGACGGTGTATTAGTCGTTGAACCGGCCATTTATGATTCGTTTTGCGTGCGCGGCCGCACCCTTAACACATAAACAAACGTTCTCAGCTCCACTGAACGGACGCACGATCTGGTTCGATGGAACCGTCGGCGAGTACTGACGGGGCATAGCACGGCACGGCCTAGCACTAGGCCCGGCAATCTAATCGAAGTCGTCGTAAAGTTTAGCAATTTGGTTCGAAGCTTTTTTTCCCCGACGGTGTTTAACATCTCTTCGCTGGAAGTGTACTTGATCACAAGGTAGGTCGTCTTATCGCTCAAATAATATACCAATACACAAAATGCTACGCTACATTATCAATGGATGGTGGTAGTGGAATGTAGTGGTATGAGTTGCGTTACTAGCGTTGCCTCGCTTGACTCTAGGGAGATTATGGAGACGCCTAGGTCGGAACAACGAACGAATGAACTGCGTTTGGATCTGTTCACTCAGTAGCTGTTACTAATGAACCGTAGAGAAGAAATTGTGTTTTTTTGGGAAGCCATTCTAAGTTAAATTCAGCTTCAATTCATAAATTCAACGCCATACATTAATTCAATTGATCGCTGCTAGTCATTCAATAAATCGTACTGCTTCTTTCATCTCCTCATTGCCTGGTAAAAGATACAGGAAAGTTCAACCATAAGACTCTTTACCATTCAGTCTGAATTTTGGCCAAAGACAGAACTTAGCATCTGTTAAGTTCAGTATATTTGACTTTAGTTAGTCTTTTTTTTTTTTTTTAACATATATAAGGACGGACGAGCCGTATGTTTAAGTTAGTCTTATATCCAATATTTGTAAAGAGAATTTAATGGTTTGTAAAGGGTTTACTCTATAGATCACTTAGCTACTAGCACTACTAACCGCTCACAGCCACCACTTTACCTGTTCAAGTTTTTTAACAAACCCACTCGACAACTGTGACAATAGTCAGCCCGCGCACACAGTAATTAATCATAGCTAGTCAGTCGAGGAAACACTTACTGTGGCAGTGGCCACACACAAATACTACTAAGGCTGGCAGGTTAGAAACTGGTCTTGTCTGGTGAGTGCTTCAAACATGCTTCACAATTAATTATTTGCATCCCGAACGGAAAATCCAAGTTTCCAGCCTTACATCACATGCGCACAGCGTGTAAGTGACAGAGCGGCTGTTATTGGTTTGCTACACCACATCGACCACATGCCGAGCTCGCAGTTCCTTAGCAAACACGGCGAGCTTTCTAGGGCGATCCAGAATCCAGGCGAGGGAAATGAAGTGGCCGCAAAACGACAAACTTACCGTAATATTGTGGTCGCGGGTAGGGCTGCTTTGGCGTCGTTCCAGGTGTACTCTGCGGTGAGTGCATTGGTGCTGCAAACGTTTCATGTGCTGCATTAGTGTTGGCGTACTACTAACGGCGATTACTCGTTACAAGAAGCAAATTGTGAATAAAGCGCTCTAACGAAGCTTTTGCAATTCATCGGCGTAAGCAAGTTATCAGCAGCAGAAATCATTTTTATGTAAATGATCTCTTAACTTAAGCAAAACATTTACTAAAAGTTAACTAAAAAAAAGAGAAATAGAAGATAAAATAGGCGTCTCTGCAACAAAACCCCCATAAACGATAATTAAAAAATGGATCCCTAGGCTGAGTATCATCTCTTATGATGAAGTAGAAGCAGAAGCAGCAGTTGAAAAGGGAACGAGAAAATATAATACTGTCAATCACCGTAAGAAGGGGCGCCGTGATAAGACGCTCGGTGCACGGTGGTCGTGCGTGAACCCGAAAATAGAGGCAATACGCAGACAAAGTTACTGCGTGCGTACGGGCGGAGCAAAGCGAAGCCAATGAAACAACAGATTATTTATAAAATCAACCGGTGGGAGTAGAATAGTGGTGCTGGTGGCAGGAGGGTGATGGTAGCTCAGCATAAACATGAGCACGGACGGTGTATGTGGTAATCCTGCTACTGGACGAAGACGAACGGTGCCCGGATGGTCGGAGCGAACCGAATCGCCGTTTATGATCGCGTGCCGCCTGCCGGTGGATGCAGGGCACTAGGTCTTAATTAAGTAGCCCGCCTGTCGGTGTGGGTGGCAATGTGTCGATGAGCGCCAGGCGTAGCGCAACAATCGTAGACGTAGATTTGTTCGTGACAGTTTACAATACGGCGCCACCAGTGTAACTCGTCTCGAAGCATCACCAATCGTTTACAAATGCGCGCAAAAGTGAGACAATTATGAAGTTCTAATTATGGGGATGCAGTTAGCACAAGAGTTAGCGAAGAAGAACCGAAGGCATCGTATGAAGGGAGATCACTCATGGCTAAAAATAACAAACTCAACTCAATATTACTCAAGAAAGTCAACAATCTAATAATTCACGTACATTTCACTTTCCAACGCGCTTGATCCTGGTGATGGTGTTGCTGGTTCGGTGGTTGCAGTTGTTGCGATTGGGCGTGCTGTGCGAGGTACATGTTGATCACCGTTTATCGTATCGCAAAAAATCGTAATTCATATAACGTAGTTTCAGTTCAATCCATTCAATTGACCATCAAACCGACGTCAATCGTTAATATCACTTCTCACATCTCACACTCGACGATAACTCAAAGGCAGCATTTCACTTTTATGAACGACTTACGTCCTATTCGATCTTATCACACTTATCACCGAGGCAGTGATTCGTTTTAATTTCGTTTTTTATTCAACAAAAAATGGCGCAATGACACTGTGATCTCTACCGGCGGCCGTGTGTCCTGCGATCACGCGCACAATTTGCAAAAAAACACCACGCGTTCGACCGTTATCTTTCGGTGGCGGCTTCGTTGACAGGACTGTTGTGATAGCGCACGGTACGCACGACGACCACGACCACGACGACGACGAGACGCGCTTCGCATTGTCATCGGTTTCGCGCCTTCGTACGCGTTCGTTGCCTCGCTGTCTCGAGAATTTCCGTGAAGACTCTCGAGGAAAAACCTCTCGAACATCGACAGACGGCAGGCCAGGCAGTGCCGATGTGTTTGTATACAATACAGTGCTGCCCACACCAATCGGTACGCGTTTACGATGCCTTTTTGTAGTCGTTGGTGTGATTGAAATACTAAAACTGCGACCGGTGGCCATTAAAATATTATTCTTTTCCCAAATGAAATGTTTGTGCGAACGGATTTTATGTGTTAAGCATTAATGATGAGCCACTAGGGAAGAGGCCATCACTGTAGAATCTTCTGAGATTGCTCGACTCGAACCGAGTGAGCGGCATTCCAACCGTTTTGGTCACCCAAAAATGCCGAGAGAAAGGAATCCTTCTGTGGTTCTCTCTCTCCCTTTCTCTCTCTCTTCTTGGCGTTTGTATCGTCACCTAGCGTCCTGGGAGTGAGCATCTTTTGTTTCACGCTTTTCGAGCGAATCTAGCATCCTCTTGAGAACGCTGCACGACATGCCTGGTAGTTCGTGAGGCCTATAGCTCGAGAAGAGTTGAAGGAAAGAGACAGATTGCCAGCATTCCTTGGACCGCAATCGTATCCGTTGTGACGGAAAGTTCAGACTATCAAACTATTTTCACTTCAAGCGGTTCGTCAACAGTGGCTAGCGATCGTTGGATGATCGGTCGAGGGAATTCATGGTGGGACGCACCGAGATGATCTACAGTGAGAAGCATAAAAATCTTGCTGATGTCACTACTGATTATGCTCCAATGGTTACAGCGAATCCAATGCCGACAATTCCAACGAGCACCCAGAGAAAATATTTAGAAAATGTTTCCTTATTTATTGTCCTAATAACTTATTTGAACATTATGTTTTGAAACGAGATTGGTGATTTAAAAATATTTATATCGACATTTCCCATCCTCACAATGCTTAACAATGTAGCGATCAGCATAGTCCAACGTATGAGCAATGTGTCCGCAAGCAGCAGCAGCAGCAGCAGCAGCAGCACAATCTACGCTAACCATCAGAACCGTATGCTAGCGAGACTAGTAGCTCTCTACCCTTCTAGTATGCCGTGCCTTGGTCCGTGTGGAACATACAAGCATGTCTGGCGACACAACATATCGCTCCGGATTTATGGTTGACAGTGGGTGGCAGCGTTGATTCCGTGCCTCGACTATCTCTAGCTACGCTATTGTGTCGCTTCGGGCTAGTGTTCTGCGAGAGCAAGACCAATCCGATCCGTTGTCTGCGAAAGAGAAGGGATGCTACGTATGACTTAATCGACTCTCGGGACCACCGGACTGGTCCGAGAGTCGAGCAATCCGAACATGGACCATCCGAAGCACATTGCGAAGCAGGCCAGACGATTCGCAGACTAAATGGACATGCGAGAGCCATTAGGTAGGCAGATTGCGGAGGTTGGGTGAGTCAGCGACGATCGCAGATCGGCAGATAAATCGAGGCCGCGTGATGTGCAGCAACTGCTCGCGACATCGTGGTCATACCACATCAGAAACTTCATGACGGAGCTACCGAATAGGCTAGAGGGACGTGCGCTATCGGAGGGAGGAAAAAAGATATCCTCGAAAATACTACAATGAAGCGTAGCGTGAAGCGAACCGAGGGGAAACAATCGTTGCTCATTCATAGTGAAGCTCATACGGAAAGAGAATAATCCAACATACGAGCCACCGGTATTCTAGCATTCTTGATATCTTGTGTAAGCAGCGTCACAGCGTGTAGAGCGTGATTTGTTGTTTGGATTGCTCTTGGATACTGCCAATTGCTTTGGCAGGATTAAGGAAATTTTGCAATTCAACGTTGATATGTTAATGCCGTTGTTTTACAAACATTAACTCAAGGAACGGCACGATTCCTCCAAATGCCATCATATATTTACCGAACATAGCACCAGCACCACCTAAGGTTCGTAATTCTTGTTTATTGGCCTCTAAATGGCCAATTCACGGGCCACGTAACGGCTCTGTTCAAGTGTTTCTTTCTTTTGTTGGTAATCTCCACTCGGAGTCAGCAGCATCTTGAGCCATCGCTGTACTGGGTGAAGGCGAAGTGGAACAGAAAGAACATGAAGTAATTCAATTAAACATTCATCGGTCTACGAAGCGCACAGTGGATGTCACAAGCCGGTGTCGGAGTGGGTAGAGGGAGTTTGGTTTCAAATGGTTTTGCAATGTGTGTTAAGGGGGACACGGCGATTAAAAAGAAATTATTTACGAAGAAACAAATTTACGGGACCACAACAAGGAATACGTAGGTTACTAAAAAGATTTAAAGACTATCTGTTATAAAAAATGGTTATAACATAACATAACTTATGTTTAGTTATATTTCATGTTGAATGATATTTGTAATTAAAATCTTCCAATTAGTGGACAGTTCGACAACTTTTCTTTGAACAAATCAAGCCAGCTACTCTCGCTTTGAACACGTTTGCTTAATCCACTCTCTCTATTTTAAAGTCACCAAACACCGGCAGCACTTCAAAGTAATTCCGAATTAGATTTTTTACGGCCAGTTAAACCAGATCTAGTTCGAACCACACTCGAAGTCATCCGGATCAAAGTGGATGAAGCTGGCCCTCAATCCAGACCCCCGAGGGGGCCAGTGTGACGGTTCAGGAAAAGAAAATATAAACCTAATACCGTTGATTTACAAACATTACTACGATTTCGCTGTCTCATGTCATGGCGTTTCGTTTCCACACTCTCCCCGGCCGGCAAGCCAGCCAGACCCACAGACCGGCGACTGTGACGGCAAGAGAGACACAAAAATTTCCATTTAGTTTGAACCCCGAATGGGTTTTCCGCGCAGTCAAAACACACGCCAGCTCTTGTCGTCTGGGAACAAGGACGAGTGGAGCAGAGCCAACCACCACAAGCCAATGAGTCGTGTCGGCGTAACGACCGCACTGACATGCTGATACACAGCTACCGGCCACACTGTTACACCGAATGGAACCGAGAGCGAGCGAGCGAGAAAGTGGAGTGAAGGAAAGAAAAACATGAATTCTCGTTCCGATGTGCTCCATCCTTCTCTCCATGGAAGCCACTCTTGTCCCGTGGCTAAAGTCATTGCTAAAGGAAACACCCTCTCGATGCTACCGAGAAGCCGGCAAGTGCACTTGTGCCACAAATGCATTCGCTTTCTATCTCGAGCAAAACACTTGAATCTTGATATCCCTTTCGGCTTTCTGTCTGCTGCGTCAGCGTTGTCTGTGTGTTGGGCTCATTGTGAATCCAAAGCATGGAAAAAATGTGTCTTCCAGCACATAATGTGTTTCCGTTTTCCGATCGCTTTGTGGAGGTAACACAGCCCACGCCCAGCGCCCAAGTCAAGCGAAAACAGTCGGCCCATTGTGAAGCGTTCTCGCCACCGGAAATATTAAAGAAATGGTTTCATCCTTCTCGTCGCCGGTTGGATGAGGTTCCGTCTCGTCGAGCCGAGCGTGTCTAGGTGGAGAAGCAGGCAGGATAAGTTTCGCTTATCCTTAAGCTTTATCTGGTCTGTTTTGCCAATAAGCCTAATTGTAATTGGTTGCTTGTTTCGCTCCTAGTCCCCTCCACCACAACAACAGCAACTGAACTAATTGTAAGTGAAACATAAGTTCCTGTGAAACAAACACCAAACACTGCCAGTGATCGTGTCGTGATAAATTGCGTGGATTAACGAGGAACTTTTCTTTGGAACATTCCAAACATCTCGGTGGATATGGCGTCTGTGAATGCGTCTAAATTATTGCAGATTACAGAAGTAAGTTTCTGCCCGCTCTAGCCGGGGGTAAAAAAATGAGATTCCAGCAAGCAAAATGGTACAGACCGACATCAAGATTGCATCCGAGACGATTGTGCACTTTCCTCGCTGGAAGCGCAGATGCTTTGCTTTCGCTTTTCGGTCGCTGTAGTGCACTTTCTAAAAGATGCCTTTAATACAGCCGGCCACGACGATTCGAGTAAGTGCCTGGTCTCCATGAAGGGGGGAACGCCATTTGATTATGTTCATTCACTTAGTCTCCCCTTCTCACTTCCTCCAAGGTCCGTATTTTGGGGTGGGCAAATTATGCAACAGAAAAATGCGCGCTCACAGCTCAGTTGCATGGGCTGAAGTTGATTGCCGAACATTGGTTTCGGTTGGTGTTAGTTGGCGGAAGAAAATTGTGTCTTGTGTCTTTTATGGCATTAGGAATTACCTACAAGATAATAAAAGTAATTTGTTTTCTGTGAGAGTTTCTTTGATTTTCATAAAAAGAAGTTGTCTTGTCAGAAAAAGGGAACCTTATTTTCTTATTAAGTCAACCAATGTCTCGGCAGACAATTTAATGCAAAACTGTTTACAATACATAACCGCGCGACCTTGAAACAATACGACCTACATCCAAATGCCTTCGGCAGCTACGCACTGGAAGTGCCGAAATGCAAAACAATTCCATTTGCATGCATAATCGGATCCTATTCGTTCATATTACTCGCTGGCTAGAGGAGATTATAGGAATGGCAAAGTGGAGGCTAATCTAACCAATCGCTGAACGGAGAAGAAACAGGAGCCGAAGAAGTCATGGCGGAAGCGAGAGGCGCCCTCCTTGCGTTCAATCGATTAGATCGAAGAACTTGACTTGATGCCGTTGGAGCGTGTTATCTGGGTCAAACCACTGTCGGTGTATTGTTGTGTGTTTGCAGAATCTTCTTGCATCAACTTCGATCGATCATGTTCACACCTACTGGGAGGTTCTCCACGCAACAGAGAACCGAAGGGAGCAACTGATACTCGAAGCCGATAATGGTGAGCGTCACCGACAGCACAAAAGGCATAAATTATGGCGGAAATTGACCTGCTACTATCAGTTCACCGACGATCTCTTGCAGGAACGCTCTTCGCCGTTGCCGCTTGAACGAACAGCGTGACTTCAATTGCTGCAGCCAGTGCCGGGTCTTTGATTCTGATGTTCTTTCCTGTCTGATCAATTCCCCCGTTCCGATCAATTCCCCCGAGGCAGAAAAACGGGGCAAAAGATAAATAAAATCATAAAGTGAAGTGCAAATGAAACAATGAAATCGTACTCGCCAATCGAACTCCAAACGGATGATAGCAACGGTACGAAACGGAACGGAACGGAACACAGCATCCGGCATCGTAGACCGAGTGCCGCCAGCAGTGCCTTCCGGTCTTGTGATCTTCTCAGTCTCAAACGGTCTCAAACGGCTATCAATTATGGGAAACGGCAATCCAGGGCTGTCCTCCCCGAGCGTTCCATCTCAACGCAGACTCGTACGTGAAACGAAAGTGAGAAAACTTACTGACCCCCCCGAGAGCCACGAAGAAGAAGAGAGCCACAGAAGAAGATTCAGAAGAGAAAGAGTACATAAAAAACGGAGAAAAAGAAATGGAAGGTGGAGAACCGGAAGTGACACCCGAATAGAGGAATGCGAAGTGTGTGCGAAAGATAACGAACCGACACCGGATCGGACGGCGAAGGGAGAAGCGAAAAGAAGAGACCACAAAACGGACAGACGAGAGTGGCATTTGATGGGGCATGACCGGAGGAAGTGTTGAGACGCCCTCCCGGCACAAGGTAGATTGTTTATGTCTCGGCCTTCAGCCGGGATTCGAGACGAAATAGAAGATCGATGGAGGCGCATGGAGGCGCATGGTACATGATGGAGGCGCCTAGTAGCTTACTTTTTTCAACGCAACGATGAGCCTTCTCTAGTCGTTTTCTTCTATTTTTGTGACTCTTCCAGTGTCAAGGGAATAAGTTTTTTGCCTCCAGACGCCGTCAGATGAAAGCGATGATTGAATTACTTCGTTGTTTGGCGTGACTCACACCCCAGCATCCAGCGACCTATTAGCGATGACCGGCGATGGCGCAGATCATGAGGCAGCAAAACATCTTCAAACTTTCTCTCCGTTAATTGTTTTACGCTCGAGTACACGAT
>NC_064877.1:19435000-19455000 GCF_943734665.1 Anopheles aquasalis
AACCGCTTCACCGTGGCGCTATTTATAGACTGTTTACTGTCGCTTTAACGGTCGATCGATCTATTAATTTGTCCCTTATTGACCTTCCTGCTCTGCTCTACACTGGCTGCCTGCATGATTGACGCGCATGTTGGTCTCGACCGGGCGTGACCACATGGTGGTCATTGGTATGTCTGGGTCGCATTATCGGTGCCAGCATGTAAATAGAGTTCGCCAGGGCGTGTTCGGTCAAAACGGCAGCAATAAATCGATTGGCAACGGTTTCTTCACGTGTTCGCGAGCGCTCTGCTACGCCCCGGAACTGTCCTTCGGTTGCGTGAGTCGACCGTGTTTCTTCATCTGATCCAGCACTCCGGCAAAGTTGGTCGTCTTCTTCTTGGCCGATCCTTTCGGGCCACTGTTTTGCCCGCGGACACGCATCTGTGCCGGTGCGACATCGTCCATGAAATCGAATTCCTTATTTTTGGAAGATCTGCAAGAGAGAACAGGAGAAATTACTAAATGCCCCTCACTGTGGGTTGTTGAGGTAGCGATCCTTTCGATTCTTTGTCCGCCACTTCGTTCACTTTCGGTTCGTCCTTTTTCACGGGAGAAGGCGCCCGGCGTCCGGGGTTTTTCCAGGTCAGCTCGAGCGTGTAGGTTCCATTTTCCATCGCACTGTAAGCGGCATCTAGCTCCTCCGGCGATGGCATCCAGTCGTTGGTTTCCACGCAGCTGACCGACCAGTTTTCGTCCTCCGACATCGTGTGAACGCAGATTTGTGCTTCCGGTTTGCTGGATCTTAATTCTTACACTTTTCTGGGGTTGGGGAACGACTTGGATTCACTCTCATCACCTTTCTCTTCATCAAAAAGGATGAAAATTAATTAGTTTTAGCGCGGTTTCACGGAGCGCGACCGGAGCGGAACAAGAATAAAAAAAAAGCAGAAAAATGTAAACAAAAGCTGAATCGATAATTCTAACCATCAAACGATAAAAACGATAAAACGATAAAATTTTATAACGAGGGCGCTAGCGTCGCGCGAAAGAGTTGCGCAAGAGTTCAATTTTTTGAAAATATGTTCGTTACTGTCAACGGCTGTGCATTTTACTCCACGGCGCACGTGATCAGTTAACAATTTCCTGATGGTGCTTTAATTTTTGGTGCTGTTATAATTGAACATTTCATCGTATTCGAGGGGTGCTATTTTAATTCCATTTCGATGACTTTTGGAGACTCATTTAAAAAGCCACATGTTGCTTCTACAGAATCTGGATAATGCAAGTTAATTTCGATGTTTTAAGTCGTGGGTTTTATATTGTACGTGACTCTCCAGTAGCCTCTTCATAAGCATCATGCATTACCATCAATGTCGCATGTTCTCGCGATTTCCGAAAAACGAAATGATATTTATTTGAGCAACAAATATGATGACCTCCGCGTCTTTGCCCGCCCCCCAACGATTCTGCCCTCCCCCGTCCATCCCGTGATAATACAATGTTGCACTCGGTCGAAGCACCAGAAATTCATTAAATTGTTTAAGCTCTTCAATATGACTATGATTGGTGTTATAATCAACTTCTGATGCGGTTTAATAATGTTCCGCCCGAACCATTCGCTGGTTAACCCACCCAACGGTCGGTTTATGATGCACCGCAAACGATGGATCCGTTGGCAAATTGCGCTACATATTATGTTATAATTAATGGTCCTCTGGTCGGCGTCCGTGGTGACCCTGGTGCTCGCTCATAACCGGAAGGCAGCGATGCAACAAACTGGACACTGAAACTGCGGTTCCGATCCGTATCCGATGTCCCATCAAACACCTCATCCTCATCCACCGATCGCTGACGCTGAGTGTTGAGCAGATTCTGCGCTTGATTGAATAACAGACAAACGCGCGCAGAAAAAAAAAAGATGCAACCCAAATGAAGAGCTGGAGGAAGCAGAAATAATTGATGGCCACCGTTAAATCGATTACCGCGTGCGTGAGGGTGCGGTTTGATCCTTTAAAGTGTTTCATTACCAATGCGGTGGAGTGTGCAAAATAAATATGAGGTTGAGAACCGGCGTAGTGTCACGGCAACACGTGTGGGTGTTTGGACTGGAAGCGACCACGGACCAGGCCGGAACCGTCGATTAAGTGCGATCAATTCGAAGCCGGCTATTGGTTAAGTCTTCCGTTCGAATTGAAATCGAATTTATGGTTTTCCATTCACCTCAGCTTAAGGATTATTCGAAAAGCACTTCTCCGTCACCTCAATTCCCTTCTCTGTTCCCCATTTAAGCGATCGATTAAAGTAAACATTTTAACAGAGAATGTCGTTCTCTCCAGGGGGTAATGTGAACATTGGTTGGTCCACTGGCCACAAAACCGCATCCCATTCTTCGTGGTGATGGTGTGTTGGCGAAAATAGCAGAAAAAACCGCGGAAAAACATTATGTTCTGCTGAGTGGGACGAGGCATCGCACCGGTCCCTGGCATGATTGCTAATTGAAATGGTCGGAAAGAAGGTGACAATTGAGCGACAAGCCGGTCGCTGGTCAAGAGGAGTCGTGTGCTCGGGTGGTTGAGTGGGGTGTTAAACGAGCCACCAACAACCATCAATCAGCTCTAAATCATATTCACTCTGGAGGACGGGAAGGGATCGAGAGAGAGAGAGAGAGAGGTAGGTCGGATCACAATCATCATCCCCATGAGCCCAGCCTTATTACACTTGTTCGCTACTCAGCCCCTCTCTCTACTACGCTCTCGTCAACATTCGTAATGTGATGCTAATCGTGCATGGAAAATGGATTTAATTAACTACGTCCTTCTACCCGCCGGCCGGACCTCGTCGGCAGTGGTTTGTGCAAAATTCATAGTTCGATCTCGGTCTCGAGGGTCCATCATCACTCACAGCACTAACATCAGCAGCAGTGGCACCGATGGGACCGACACCACACCAGGAACACCCGAGCGGGGACTGGGGACGCTGTGGGGAGGTGAGAGAAAATAATTATTGTTTCGCTTGCGGGTCCATCGATCGATCGAGGCCACTGTGGCTGCTAGGTGCTAAATGAAGGACTCTCGTGTCACCTCAAGTGTTCATGTTTTTGCCATGAACCTTAATGAACCGTGGGTATTCCAGGGAGTGCGTTCCCGGGTTGCAAGGATGCAGGCCCCGATGGTTGATCGGATGGTAATTGAATTAGTGTGCGAAAATTGATTTCGTACTCGCATGTAGGATCAGCGCTTAGTTTGTGATGTTGCTGAACAATGAATTTTGAGTGAGAAAGATAGGAAAATTGAACTGTAATTAGGTATTTTACAGCTATATTTGCACTTTCTCGTAGCAGTAGGTTTGTTTTGGATCGTTTTGATGAAGTGATTAGGGGGAAATGAAATGGGAAACTGAAAGAAAACGGTTTAAAACTAATGTTTCTTTATGTTATATGCCTTTAGAGAGGTTGACTAACACAATTTCAATCTTTCCATTGACAAAGCTACATCCGTTTGAAAAAAAATCTCATATTATTTTCAAAATCCATCATTTTATATGTTTTAATTAAAAAAGTAATCTTCGTTTTTTTAAGCAAAGTCTTGGAAAGGCGATTCTTTAACTTTGAGGTCCTTCGAGGATCTAATTACCTAAATGTGTAATAATCATTGTTGTATGTTAGCACGATCGCGCGCGAAGCTACAATATACACTACAAAAAGATGAGTTTTTCATACATGTCTCTCTGAAATTTATGCAAAAAATTTTTATATATTTTTTCATAAAACTCACTCACCTACTAACTTAGCCTGGTGGATTAATCACAGAAAAAATCCACATAAATGACTCTTGTTTTAACGCGAATCAACGCCCCACCTCTCCCTTTTAAATCCCTTGCGACAAACACAGATACCAGCACAAAAGCCAGCAAACGAGTGAAGGAAACTCAAATAAAATGAATATTCTCATCGCAAACATGACTCGCGCTACAGAATGCAGGCCCCGGCATCGCCAACGCTGCAACGCGAACGCAAACTCATAAATTCGGAAACACGGTACGCTTCCCGGTATGGGTCCTACCATAAATTTTACATAAATTAATTTGCCGTTCCACCTGCGGATACTCACTGTGCTGTGCCCCATCCCCATCCCTTCCCGAACACCACTTTTATCAGTCAGTACTTTCAATTTGACTAAGGAATCGCTGCCGGGGGTTTTTTTTTTTTGTTGGACCTCGGAGCCAACCCCGTTCGGCTTCGGTCACGTTTCGTGTCCTTGTCGTCCTCAACATTCGCGGCAGGGATTTCGAACGCCTTGGAGGAAGGAACAGACGGAATATCCATCAAAACCGACTCCAACAAGGGTTGGAGGCCCCCCTAAGGGCCTGAGATAGACTCACCTTGAGTCTTATCAGCTCCACGTGTCTCCCCTCCTTGAGCCAGTCGTAATTATTAATTCGTGGCACACTCACCCACATACACACCCTTCTGGCAGGATTCCAGACCCCAGACCGTGCGTACCGAGAACTGGCGGGGCGTGGCGGGAGGTTTTAGAATTCGAAGGATGCAGAAGGATAATCATTACACAATTGTTGGAAATGTTATGTTATGTTCGCGGTGCGTGCAGCCAGAGGATGCAAAAGTTTTTAATTACTTTCCAGTCGCCGCGGTTCGCGAGCATCGGTTAGAAACTTGGCAATTATCCAAAGTAAATGAGATCGAGAGAGTGAGAGAAAGAGAGTTTGGAACAGAGGATTCAAATGTGTAACCGCATGGCCGCGACCGATGGTGCGAATTCCTGCGCAAAACATCTCAATGTAGCAAACTCCTAGAAGGACTTATATTTTAACGAACTCCTGAAACGAACAAACGAGCCTTCCTGTTTCTGGCAACTCCTTTGAGGATTTTGATCGTATGCGTTGTGTATTTCACAGAAAGGATACTGCACCCCGTCGCGAACCCTTTTTCGCTATTCGAACTCGGCGTGTATCGCTGTAACTTCCAATTAAATCTCAAATTACGAACAAAACACTTTTTGCACAAGACAGGGAACAGTTGTTTCTGGATTAACTACAATCGGGAACAAAACAATCGATTCCCAGTATTATGTTGAACACAGACTCCGGTTGCGATGAGATCGCCACGCACTCGGCAGCCCATATGAGCTTATAGACAATATGGGCTCCGATGCCCATTTGTTTTTTTGTTTTGCCGTTGTTGCTGCTGCTCGCGAGCCCACCGCTATCACTCCCACGAATCCCGCGCTCGATATGCAAAAGCCATAAAGCATTGGGCGTGTGAACTCGGTGCACGTGCACGTGTTGGGAGGGCACAACGTGCGTCATTGTGCGTGCGGCACCTGCCTTGATCATGTAATTATTTTATAATTGCTGTAGCTCATTTAGTGGACCTAAGGGCCATCCCAAAAAAAAAAAAGACAATGATCGAAGTGCAAACGGCACAGAGAGCATTGAGCAATAATTTATTTATGAGACAGCTCGGGCCGTGTCCGAGTGCGAATATGGCGCTATCGGAACACTGGCGCCACCGAAAAGGGAGGATGAGCGTCGATCTTTAGTTGATCTCGCTTGCTCGCCCGTTCGCTCGCTGGGTCTCTATCATTGCCATCGGATATATCGCTCTGATAGATCAACCGAAGCGAGAAATATAGCTCTAATTGTGCATCGAGCGGGCGGTATCTGCTTGATCACGAGAATGATTAGTTAAGGCCTCGATCGAGGGCTCCACTGTTACCGAGGCGCCGTTATCAATCGTTCTCATCGGGGCCGCTGGTCGGCCGGATTAAGATTCAGAGAACTCTACGACGATTTCGGAGTTTCAGAGAAACGCCGGAAAGCGGCGTGCGTGCTATAAAACCACTCGTATCGATCCACCAACGCATCAGTGTTCATTGTGGAGCAGTGGCAGCGAGAAGCGTAAAGTTTCGTCTTGTTGTGTTTCAGGTTTTTCGTCCCGCGAATCCTAACGATCGAAGTGATGTCTGGTAGCAAGGGCAAGTGGTTTGTGTTGCTGCTGGCAGCGGCGGCGCTGAAGTTGGCCGAATCCCAGGACTACTGCGATCCGGATCTGTGCGATCCCGGGGATGACCATATTGGGTGTAACAATCCGGGTGGTTTCCTTGGCAACTGTGTCGATCCGAAGGTGATCCCGATGTCGGATGAGCTGAAGACGATTATTTTGGATGAGCACAACAAGTACCGTAGCACGGTGGCGACCGGAGGTGTCAAGTGGCTACCGAAGGCGAGCAAGATGACGACGATGGTAAGGATAATTGGTTGTTTTGGTCCGGAACAAGGCAGTTCTCTTCATGGATCTTTGCGTGCTCTTCGTTTCCATTAGGTCTGGGATGATGAGCTGGCGAAGCTGGCACAGCTGAACGCTAACCGGTGCGTGCAGAAGCATGACGCTTGCCACAATACGGCCAACCATCGGTACTCGGGCCAGAACTTGAACCACATCACCACGACCGCACCGTCGATCGATAACGTACCGCAGGTGATCAAGGATCTGATCTCGTCCTGGTGGGACGAAAAGGCTGACGTCAACAAGCGTATGGTGAAGAGCATGTACGATCCGGGCAGACAGTAAGTACCGGACCTTCAGGAACCAATCTGTGCGCTAGATGGGATCGTTTTTTAAATATTTTCTTTTAAATATCTTCTTCACAGTACGATGATCTTCCACTTTGCCGTGCTGGCCGCCGACAAGGCCAACAAGCTGGGCTGTGCCGTATCGCAGTGGAAGGACAATGGCAATCCTTACCTCTACCTGGTGTGCAACTACTCGTTCACCGATATCGTCGGACTGCCGATGTACGCCTCGGGAGAACCGTGCTCGGCCTGTACCAAGGGCTGCAACTCGGCCTACGCCGGTCTCTGCAATCCGGATGAGCCCGTTTCGGTGCCGTACTAAAAGGGTGCCAGATGGATCGAAGCTCACTGGCGTCTGTTCTGTTCTGTCCTATCAAGCGTATCATCTACACGCGCAACCATTTCCACGCCACCACTACGTCACTTTTGACCAGACCTTCGAGAATGCTTCCTCGGGTGCCACCTCACTCTTGTGATGGCATATCCGGGGGGAGCCCCCCGGGGGTTCAATGTGCGCAAAAAAGCAATGTATTCGTTTTTCGGGCAAATGAAAAGTGAAATAAAAGCATTCACCAGCACACCACAGACCGTGTGGAATCGTTTTCGAGTGGAGTTTTCCGCGAATTATACATTCCATGGACTGGAAGGTCCCAACTGCTGCTGCCACCAGCATGTCGGAAGTGAGTGTAATAAAATATCGAGTTGATACTCCTTTCGTGTATCGATTGCAGCTGTCAAGAGGGCCATGACCAGGTCTGTATGTGTGCGTTTGGCACGTTAACTCCACCAGAACGACAACATGCGGGGAGGGTGGTCGTATGTGTCTTCTTCGCAAGGGTCGCCAGCTGGCGTCCGATATGTTAAACCCCGACCCGAAAGCGCTAAACGGTTGCGGGTGCTGCTGCTGGTTGTTGTTGTTGAGCCAGCTGAGACCAGGCCCCGAATGTAGGCCGTTTCCGCACGGATGTCGCGAATTTCGAATTTCGTCGCCAGCGCCAGGGCACGAGAAACGGGACACGGGTCGTCGACATCGTTCGATTTGCAACATTAGGCAAGTCGCGAGTGTAATTGAATTATGGAACGTTTAATTAAAATACGCACGCACGCACGCCCACCGGATTGTCCCCGCGTGGAAAAGCGTCGGCCATCGGAAAACGAATTTGAATCCGCGCTGGTTAGACTAAGGCACGGCCGTTGGAGCCACCGTTCGTTGCTCCACATTCGCTCTAACATTCGCTTTGCGGTGATGCAGTGTGATGGTGTGGAGTGCGAGTGCGAGTGCTCGTTAAATTAATTTTCATAGAATTTCGCAGAAACCTTTCCCCGAAAAGGGGAGGCACTCACGCTGGGAAGCGGGAATTATTCGTTAGAATGCTGCCACTAGCAACGGATACTGTTTCTCATGGCTAAAAAGCAGTGTTATTGCCATATTTTAATGGGAAATGTGATGTGACCGGGGGCGGGCCCGTTGTATGGCTTTGCAATTGTGTGACATAAGGGGGCCAGTAGTTGTGGGTTGACCTGAAATTTACAACAAACTTGCCCGGACATGTAACGATCGAAGCCGTTTGTTCGGAGAGAAGAAAGGATTTGGAAATCCGGGGGTGCCAGCATTATCACATTGTTAGAGGTCTCGAATATCCTGCTGGGCAGCGTGACAATCCAGGGATTATTTTGGTTGCTAACCGAAATCTATGTTTGATTGCAATAGCAGGCTGTGTGGTTGGAATCCGTGATGCAGTAATTCATTTGCCGTTCAAATTTAACAGTAAATCATTTGCAAATGTGGTTCTACGTTCGGTTTGTGTTTAAGGGAAATTGATGTTTAATTGGTGGGCAAAAAGGCTAATTAAAGTGGGTTTACTGGGGTGATTTTTTTTCCTTTCATGAATGTCAAATTATTCTAGATTTTTAGGCACACTCGAATGCAGTTTAATGAAAATACAGTCATGGCATCATTTTCAGAGAGGCATGTCTGCAATTTAGTACTTTATCGGTAATTGTAGTTTAGTGCTGGATCATCTGAGATATAAAAAGACATATTCCTTTGATTGACGATAGTTTCTTTTTCAAAATGACTGAGTTTCTTTTTCAAAATGACATCAAGTAGTAGAACCATAATTTAGCTTTAAAATGAGCTTCAAACGAACAGAGCATTGGCGAACAGACACACCGCAGCAATTCGCTGTTTTGACGAGCTCATAAAAAACGATCCTCCCAAGCGATGACTCTCATTAACGATGGTTTCCTGTGGTTCCAGCTTTTCCCTTTTTTTTTCGCAACCCTACCACATGGAACAGCTTATTACCAGCGGAGTTAATTTTTATCTCCCTCGAAGCATGAAAATGCATTGAAAACTTCCCACCAAAGTCGAAACCCCGGTCGCGGGCTCTGAACTAACAACTCATCGTACGCTGCACTTTAATCGCTCTTTTTTATTGCTCCACCAGCTCAACCATGCTGCTCATGGTGCAATACATAATGGCATCCACGAACGAGCGAGCAAACTCTCAAATATGGTACAGCCCCCCCCCCCCCCCCCTCCCCGATGGGACGAGTGACTATGCGATATGCGCTATGGTTGGTGAAAGCTCTAGAGCCTTCGCCTTCTCGGATGAGGAGCCGAACTTTTCACCAAACTATTCCACTGTCAGCCTCCGCGGGGAGATCCTTTAAAGATCGCATGAACACCAGCGTCGCCTAACGTGTCATCCTCGTCAGCGAAGATAAGTGAACGGCATCCGCCCGTCCGTGCACCATCGCACACCGCCGGAAGTGTTGGAATGCGGTGCCACAATCAAGAAAACTTTCTCCACGTAAGTGTGAGCCACGCTGACACCGTGAAGACCGTGGAATGACAATACTTTCGAGCCAGTGAGCGAACGCGAGCACGGTGACGAAAGAAATTAAAGAAGCAAAACAACAACCGAGAAGAAAAGAAGGCGAAAAACGAATCCACCGGGAACTCCGGCGTCGGCGGAGAAACTCGCAGTTAAGGGCCGTGTATCGTGAACCTCGAGATGCACCGAAAATGCAACCGGAACCGACCAGATGCAAAGGAAGAGAGCGAAGGCCAGCAGCTGTTACTTTCGTTGATAGTGTGTTCTTCGCGGGCGAAAGATGGTGAACGGTAGAAGGTCACACACGCGCGCGCGAACACCAGATTGGAAACATTCCCAGCAGGCTGTGGATCCCGGGCAGCCATCGCCGGCTGCAAAGCCACAAAGAACGCTAAAGAAGAACCGCATCCGTCGGGGCAGCTCGTCTTAACGAGTGCCGGAAGTAACGAAGGAGGGAATGAAACGAAACGCACGCCATCTCAAAAAAGGACCCTCCCGGATTGCCATTAATGTATGCACGTACAGCCACGGGCTCGCGAGCTAATGATGGTACCATCGGTGGGACGTGGAATGTTCACTTTGCAAAAGTAGACTTCTGGGACTTTCTGGCTGAGAGATTAACAGGACCAGGACCATCGTCTGGAGCATCAGGAGCATGTATTAGGAGGGTACACGGTATCGTCTACGAAGCATGACATTGCAGAAAGCATTTTCCGCTAGTCCACCGAGGGTTCTCGCGCTAATTCGTGAACGACAGCTGCCCAGGAAGCCGTGTTGGTATTGGACGTATTTTTTGGACAAGATTTGTCGAAGTGAAAGCGATGCCATTTCCGTTTCTTTCAGCCATAAGTTGAGGGTGATTTGGACTCTTCGTTTTGATTGCTCACTTGAATTTAGTTTAATTTTAGGATGATTATGTGGTGATATGGACGGTGAGGCTTCTAGAATATATGATACCTGAATGATTTTAAGAGCTTCTGGAGGAAATTCTTACCAGAACCTGAGCACAAATCGTATCGAGTGTTCAATACGGCTAAACGATTCCACGAAGGCACGTACTTTACGCCAAGTATTCCTACTTACGGCCGGAACATCACCGCCAGCTGTTGGAATTACCTTCATTTCGGCAAAACCACCGAAGTAGTTCCGGTTCCCGGCAGGTAAGTTAATTCAATTAAACATTTACCTAACCGCCGACAGGCAGCCGGCAGCAGCCAGATGGGGGATGGGCTTTTCTCCGGAAATGATCGACCGAGGCCGATGCAATTAGCACGCCCTTTCGGCACCCCCGGCTTCAACTTTGCTCCATTCCGCGCAACACCCTTTTAATGTCTTAATGAAGCGATCGGTCGTCGCTAAGTTTGAGTGTGCGATCTGGCCCATCCCGGTGACGCTTATCACCGAGTGAGAGGATTTGTGGTTTAGTGGTGGCCTCTTCTGATTCGAATGTCGAGGATTATCGTTAACTTTTACGGCAGTGCCAGACGAGATGGAGTGATAGCGGAATGGAAAGGGCGAAAAGGAAAAAAGGGCGAAAAATGTCCAACGCACTCACGTGAAAGGAGTGGTTGGTTGTTACGAAGGAAGGGGGGATAAGGAAAACTTTCCTTTCCTCCCATCGCTGTGTCTCTACCATCTTTCCTCACCACGGAATACTGTTAATTAAATTCCTCTCCGCTGCCGCTGCTGCTGCTGCTTCGTCTGGATCTGGTTGTATCGAGGTGTCGGTGTCTCCTCATTTGCCTGTCGGCTTGTCGCCGAGTCGTCGTATGGGGGAAAAGTTTGCCCTCAAGTTTTCTCACCTCACCACCGGGCTGGGACCGATCTCCGACGACGAAACGTTCGGCAGCATGATGCTTCACGATAAGAAACAGATTGCAAATTTCGGTGATGGTTATGGGGGAGGCGTCCTCGGCTATCGTTTTGCTCCAAAGTTTCGCCGGAATTCGTCGGCTGCATGCTGTGGCTGTGGTGTATTCGCAAATCGGTGATCTGTTAAATTAAATCCATAATCCGGCAACGGCCGGAAGCGATGGAATCCCAGTGTCGGCTACAAGATGGACTATCTTCGGTACGTAGAGGGTGAAGTTGAGGCATTTGTTCGAATCGATTCGATTCGGCCTGGCTGACCGGAACGAGCTACACGTTTCGGTTGTTGCTACAGATACTTTTCGGAAGTCAGTGGTCAAGGTACTACTTCTAAGTAAACCGGTTGCTGATCAGATGTCCTATGCGATGGCGCAAAGAGAACAAGTATTTTAAGCGATACCAACCAACAAGAATCTCAATAGCTGTCATTATTTTTCTCATTTGCAAACACGCATTTTTTAAAAAGTTGCTATCTGTAAAGTTTTTCACAAATCTTCCCCAAACTTGATCCAAATATTCTTGAAAAGTTGTAGTTTATTATAACATTAGCTAAAACATGTTAATAGTTTTTTTTAAAACAAATCGTCAAAAAAGAATCGTTTTTGGTCCGAATCAAAAGACTTACCGTTATAAGCGACGAACCCGGTTTGATCATAGATCAATCCGTCACCATCCCTTCACTTTTTAACAACTTCATAATGCTACCAAAAGTTTAAAAATGGCAAGTTAAATAAAAACTCGACGGAGCATCAAACAACTATTAATTTGTATATTCCAAAGATTTACGTTTTTAAAGATACACACTTCTAAATTTAATACTATGAATGAAGTTTTTAACAAATCATCTTCAAACTATATCCAAAAACTCCTGAAAAATTATTATTTAATGTGACATTCATTTGAAAAAATAATTTGGATGGTTTCTTCACAAAAAAATCGTCAAAATGAGCCATTTTTTACCCGAATCAACCATAGCCCACACCCTTAACAGTTTGACAACTTCAATTTCCAATCGACGCACGACAAACCGCCACAAAGAGGGACGAAAAACATCACTTTAAATGGATTCCGAAAGGAAAAGTCCAACTGAAACCGATGACCATTTGGTGGTTTGTTACAATCCACCACTGGCTTACTGTACGAAATGGCATTTCGTAACAATTCCCTTATTCATGCGTCTCTTCTTTTTTTTTGGTGGAAAATGCTTCCCCACAGCACGACCTCCACGCCGATAGATGGATGGACGGATGAGGAGATGAGATGAGGAGATGCAAATGAATTTCCGATGCTTCCTAAGGCTAGTCGCGTGGTCTCGTGGCTGCCTCTTTTTTGCCAGCGGGATTTTCTAACTTTTCCAATATGCCACGTGCTGATTGATGAACTAATTGGGTTCAGCTGGCCACTGTGTCGGGCCTGGCTTAGCCACCACCGCCGCACGCCTGTGTCCAATTGTCTGTTGGCCACACAGTAATTGATCCCCATCGTTTCGTTCGCGACTTGCAAATGAAAAGGGGAAACCGTTTCGCCGTCTGGCGCAGCGTGAGACCGCCACGGGGGAGGAGCCGGAGAGGGTCGCCACGGAGTTGGCCGCAAGCTAATCAATTCCGGAGCGAACCGCTTTGTCGCTAAGCAGGACATTATGCAAGCAGGTAGCAGGCGAGCGAGTTAATTGACAAACACGTCTTGATCGATCGCTTTGTTGTGACAGTTGCACAGTTTGTTTTCAAATTGTTTACTTCCGGTTAATGGTGTCGTGGTGGAGTGTTTTTTTTTTTGTTTGTTTGTTTGAGAACACAATTAATTCTGTGTATCGTAAATCACTTTGCAAACCCCCTCGGGCGAAAACGTGACAAACAATGAAGATCTTGAAAATTAAAAAACGCAGCCACATCAATTGAGCATCGCAGTAACCTTGAATCACGTAACCAATCTCCTATCACGACGATGGTGGCCAGGTATTAATCATGTGCCTTTGTTCCCATTTGGGCTCCTTTACAGACGCCAGGCAATGGAAGCGCGATGGCGTGAGTGTTTTTTCCTCCAGTACATTTCTGCAACGCCAGCCGGTGGAAATGCTTGAACTACATTAGGTCACGTCCATCCGGGGAAAAGGGGTTGATGGTGGTGAAGGAGGAAGAGGCCAAAAATGCTGACTTCTTTCCTGATTCTCGTCTCATCCGCTCGGCCATTTGTGTTGTGCCGTTCCGCTCACGAGACACGAGCGGCCTTGTGATTCACTTTTTTATTGCTGTCTTCTCTTCTCCCTAGCATCTCCTCCGGAAAGTGTCAGTCAACCTCGCAGGAACCTCCGTCTCGCCGTCTCGGTAAGGCTGGCGGCATTCAGTTTGTTTTGAAACAATTTCCTGGATCGGCTACGACCGTCCTCTCTGGTATGCCTCCGGTGGATTCGCTGACGTTCGATGGTTTTCCTTCGCTCGGTTCCCACCTCTGCACAAGTCGAAAGATCAACAAAAAGTTGTTTTCCTTCGTGATGTTCGTCACTATCGGATGCTGGTGGAGGAGCGGGGGGGGGGGGGGGGGCGTTGGTGCCCATGTTATGCTGCCTGATTGAGAAGTAAAAAGAGGATATCCGGACCTCGGAGGGAAGATAAATCGCAGTTCCTGGACAGTAATGGAGCAAGTTCCACAAACACAACACACCATCAGCCATCGAGACCATCTTCAGGATATAATCTTTCAATATTCATACCAAAACTGCACTCCTGCGCATTGTAGTGTATCGAAGGTTCTATGAAACAATCATGAGATCGTTCGCAAGATCATCTTCAATCGAGCCAAAGACATCCCCCTAGAGAGAGAGAGAGAGGGAGGAAACACACTTCACAAAGATTCTAAATAGACCCAAATGAGACGTTTTATTCTGCACTTTTTCGTGGTGGGGGAAATTGTTGGTCGTTTGTTGGCCCCGTGTTCCGTGGGTTTTCCGGGAGTAAATATTCGCATAGGACGTGCGCACCGGCTCCGAGGACGCCGAGGGTCCGGTTCAGCTTAATAACATTCCTCGTCGTATTTACTCTCGTTTTTCACCTTCCTTTCACCATTTTCTCGTGGCACACCACCACCACCACTGTTCTTTCACTTGCTGTTCTGTAATGTTGTAACGAGAATCCACGACTTGTTGCCCATTCTCCATCGCGAGGTTGCATGGAAAAATATCATTTTTCCCTGCCCGTCCAACGGTTTCGGCGAAGGTGGCTACCGTTCTAGGTTTTTGTGGATGTGAGTGTGTTTGTTGTGCTCCGTTCGTGCAAATTCCAAAGTTCAAAGCAACCCCCGGGAAGCCATTGGTTTCCGTTTAATTTAGCGCAGCCCAAGACACACGCCACTTCCTCCTGAATTCCCCTGAAGGAGGGGAAGGGATGCAAAGGGGGGGTGGTTGCGTTGCGGTGCGCTCGAGAATTCTTCGAGCATCAGCGAGCAAGGGAAAGAGTAGAGGCGGTTTTTAGGTAAACAGCAAAGTGGCTCAATTCACCGTAATTTACTCCCGCAGATCGACAATGTATTTCGCGGGATTTCATCGCGCCGGTACCAGAAAACCTTCACCCCCCTTTCCACACCTCCTGCTTGGGTGCCGTTTGTAAGGGATGTTCATGTTTTATTCACGTTCGCTCGTTATTAATTTCAGTCAAACATTTGCTTTTGTGCGCCGGGAACGAAATTGGATTGCAGTTACGAGGACGCTCGCGCGCTCCGGATTGGGAATCGATTTCCCTGCGCATTCACGTCCGCAGAGTTTCGTGCTCCAGCGCGAAACCGGGAGCATTGTTTTTCACAAAGACCTCTCCGGCCACCCTCCCCGGACGAACTGGCGGACGGGCGGACAGGGAGTTGCTGGTCTGTTGCTCGAGATGCTGGCGCCAACGGAATCGTTTGCAGGGGTCGGTGTTCCGCCGTTCGTTGACCGAGTTGCACGAGACGCCCGCTATCGCGGTAGACGATCGGAAGACAGCGAAACTTAACGCCGAACGCCGTTCCCGTATCAACATCGGCCTAATTTACGATTATTTAGCGAGTCCTTGCGTCTCGCGCCTTGTGCGCTTTGGCAGGAACAAATCACTTTTCTTAAAATGCTGTGTTCGTGGGCCAGGGTGCGCACTTTCTTTGATTGCACCGTTGGTGTGGCGCCAGGGCTAAGGATTAAATTATCTTTTTGTGCGGCGAGTTGATTACGCCCGAGAGAGAGAGAGAGATAAAGAGAGCGAGCGAGCAGCGTGCAAACCGATCAATATCCTAAAAATTGGTGGATGGTGCGTGTAGGAAGGTAATTCTTGAGCCGGCGAATGCATTTGAGGGTGGTTTTTTCGGGGGTTGGTTGGGCCGGTTGGCGGTGAAACTTGATCACTCTCGCGGTCCTTGAGTCGGCCGCCTAAAAGCATCCGAGGCAGGCCGCATCGGACGTCCGTATTTTTTAGATTTTATTTGAAAAAAAGAAGAAGAAAAAAAGGAAGAAAAACTGAAAACACACATACCACCACCACCATCACCACCAACAACAAGGAAATGTGAGGCCGATCATGCTAAGCACAGATGAAGCGTCTCGTTTCCGTTCGAAAGGTCTTGTTGTTGGCAACCGAGAGGAGAATCTTTGAGAGGGTGGAGAGCATAATAAACAAGAAGACCAGCTCGCTGGCGCTCATTTTCCACTTGTACACCCCCACGACCACTCCCTCCCTCTCTCACAAACGCAAATAAGATGTTTTGGGCCGACGGATCGAGGTCTCTTGGTGGCCCTTGGCCCTGGCTCACTGGCTGGCTGGCTGGCTCGCTGGCTGGCTGGCTGGCTGGCTTCGCTACGACACCGCGACTTCACTGGGATGGAAAATTGATGAATCATAAATCAGGCAAACCAGAGCATCGCACCAAGTGAGGGCACAACTTGCTTTCCGCGTAAAAAAAAAACCCCTCGAATCCTGCGTACCGAGCACCGAGATCGAGGCCTTCAGTCCTCGCACTCCGCTGCCTAGTGTGCGGTTATGTCCATGCCAATGCAAAAGGCAGTCCCTCCGCCCGCTTCCTCGCCCCGCAGTGGGCAGATTGTTTTTTTATGCTTCGAAGGAAATCCAAGATTTAGTCGTCCTACGGGATGCTGTGTGCGCCCAGGGGGCGCGTGCGCGGGGTGGTAAAGTTCTCGAAAACATCGTCGTCTTCGTCGTCGTTGGTGGCGTCGTCGTCTCGGGGGTCGAGGTCGACGGGGTTGTGATGCTGGGCAGGGGGAAAACACTTGAGATAAATTTGTAGCCCTGGCCCGACCGCGCCGTAACCTACCGGCGTAAAGTAGAATCTTCCTGAACGTTGGCCTTCCCCTGGTTGCTTCCGCATTCCGCCTTGGTCTCGCGAGTTTTTTAAACCTCGTCCTCGTGGTTTGATGAGCTCTGCCAGGAAGGTGGCAGGGGCGTACGTGGCGGGAATGCGTGAGTTTATTTGAAGAACATTGTTTACAACCATCATCATCCACCAGTCCTGTTGGATGAAAAGGAAGTCCTAGCGAGAGTGCGACTGTAAGGTCAAAAGCAAGCTAAGATGATTGCAGAAGGAAGATCACCATCATCATCATCATCACCATCAGCATCACCAGAGGATGCACTTGAGCAGCCGGCAGTTCTGTCGTTCAATGAGCAGGTCCTTCAGAGCCGGTTCAGCAACTGAATCGAACCGAACCGAAGCATTAAGCTGATGGCGACAATAATCGATCGAAATAGGAACGGTGGCGGTAGGCCAGGCCATACCGGTACGCCGTAAGTACACAAATTTACCACCTCCCGGGGCCGCGGGCACCCACGGTTGGAAATAATTGTCAAGCATTTTATTGATTTTCCGCGATTTCCGGCGCGCGAGATTAGCACCGTGCGTGCTCGAATTGGTGGCAGCCGGAAAAAAGACAGAGCAAACAGCATTACAGCATTAGTGTGGCGGAATGTTTGTTAAATCAATTCGCAATCAATTCGCTTTCATTAGCGATAAGTTTGCTGATTTTACTGATGAAGTGTCGCGTCGCAACCGGGTGCTCTCTCTCTCTCTCTCTCTCGCTATCGGTTAGTATCAGCTGATAGAAACAGATGCAGGAAGATCCTCTGGATATGCACAGGATATGTACGGGATTATGTTTCGATTTTCCCAATTAATTTGAAATTCCACAAAATGATCCAATAGAGAGGGCAGATGATGATGATGATGATGATGATGTAGGGCTTCCACCTATTACTCCTTTCACATGAGTTGATGACGATCAAGAGTTGGGCGCCCCCACCCTGTGCTTTGTGCCACTTCCACGAGCGTGACACAAACGGTAGGACGGTTTTCCTATCCGTGATGCCCTTCCCTTCCGTGTGCAGTGAGGGTAAGTGCTATTTGCCAAGTGATAACCTATAATGACAATCTAATGGCACATCTACATAGACCCCCTTTTCCAACGAGCTGGAAGGTAGAGGGAGCGAGAGAGACGCCCGATAACCCAGGGAACAGTAGCGCGACTAACGAGCATTTAGTTATCGATTTTATTGTGACCGAAGACAGGAACAGGAGATCCCTTCTTCCCTGACTCACTTCTTGCAGATTGAATTGCACTCACATTCGTGTGCGTCTGTGTGCGACGATAGGGGTTGCCGATGAATTCCTGGGAAATTTTCAACCCATTTTCCAGCAGAGCGCTCACCGGAAGGGCAAAATGCAAATGGCAACTTATTGGTTGTGGGATACGGGTCCTCTCCTTCCAGCGTAGACATCCGGGGGGCCTGGTGACCGAAACGTGATCGTTTGCTTGCGAGATGAGGGACCTGATCTCATGGGAGCAGAGGCTGCCTGATGCTGTGGTTGGTTAGTTGGTTGGTTTCGGTTTGTACAGACACAGTGTATGTACACAGTTGGTTTTTCTGGCTAAAAGCATTTTATTACTCCAAGCGCCAGCGCCACCATTCCAGCAGCTCTATTTCGGAGGTTCTGTCCTTGGTGTCTCCTGATGAACTTCGCCACGGTTCAAGGGGTGGCCACAATGTTTCTCCGAAAAACCGACAATCAGCTGCCATAGCTGCCGTGGGTCAGAGTCGATAAAATAAGATTGGGTCACGCCCTGATGCGCCCCGTGCTTGTGGTGAAGGATTTTGATTCTCGATCTCGCCAGGAGCACGAGTCTGAGGTCTAACCACTCCGCCACGGCGCTTGATGTGAGCTCACGACAACGGTGAAGGTGCGAAGGTTAAGCCATAATGCAAATTGCAATCTTCCAAAAGCCCCTGAACTCAACGGGCACTTCCTCAGTTCATTATGCTTTCGCTTCTTTTTCACCACTTGCAGGATTAAGACTACATGGTACACGTCAAATATGATTATAAATGGAATAATTAATGTTGCCTTCCATCGCTCACGCCGTCGGGGTGCCGAGCTGGAGCTGAATTCCTCCGACGGAAGTGCAAGTTTTGATGGAAAGAATATAAAACTTTTCGTCAAAAACAAAAACCCCCGGCACAATGATGTTGCTTCCAAGTTCCAAGCGGTTCCCAGTACAGCGAGTGGTGCGGACTTGCCGGCGGACATTGAGAACATTTTTCGGACCGCGTGGTAGCGTGGTCAGGGCGCTGTCTCAGCATCTCAAGTGCATCTCGGTGCTCGCGGGAGATTGATTGATGACTGAAAATTGGGAAAGTTGCCGAGGGGTCCACTATCGACAGTTACACTAGCCGTGAAAGTTTCCCATCCTTTTCTTCTCTGCTTTGTTAGTAGCCCGGCGGCTACACTAAAACTATGGGAAGCGGAATTATGATCCGTTCTTTCCGCTTCAACTGATAGCGCAGTTGGTCCTGGTGCTTTTAGTGCTACTGGCCGCGATCCCCCCGGGGGACTCTTTCTTCAAAATAGAGATCCATCAGTGCTTTCATTAGCCAAGTAGGAGCGGCAGCAGCAATAGCGGTGCTCCCGGCACGTGGATTACCGGGAAAAACAAAATTTATCATAATAAACGTTGAACGGATAATGGAATACGGAGACGGTGAGCTCTATGGTGAGCCCGGCAAAGGCACGGATGACGTCGTTGCTACTTGGCCAAGACCTCGTACATCTCGTGGTCCCTTTTTCAATCCAAACCAAACTATAGCCAGCTTCCCTCGGCCGGAACAATAACATCGCGTTTCAGTTTTCAGACGCGGAAATTACGAAATGAGTCAGTTGAAATGTGAAACCATTGGCAACAGCCCCAAACGGGGTTGGATTAAAGCCACGCCAGCCCGGTAGCAGCAGCCTGGTGTCCTGGTGGGCCACGAGGATTTCCACGAAACTTTTATCGCGTCGCGTTCGTGCCTCGGCTTCCTCTGGCTTTTCCTGGTGCGATGCATTCACGGGGAATGTTACACGAAAACACTTTGGGTCGCCTGACGCCCACATCCTTTGAAGCGATCACCGAAAACATGCCATCCACCCACCACAAACCCACCTTCACACTCCCACTGCCGGCATCATGGTAGTAGTGGTGGCCGGTCGGTTGGTCGGGGGGTTTTGTTGTTATTGTGCTGTTTGGTTTTTGTGTTTTTGCTTTTCCGTGAAATTAGCTCCAATGGCCGCTTTCCGGCCCGAATGGAGGCCACTGTTCCGGCAGGGGTGTGGCCGAGGTGGCGACTGACCAACCGAGCGGCCAGCACCGATGTCGTGCTGGCGATGATGCTGGTGGTGGCAGATGAAGGACCATCGGAGTGACGTGCACCAGGAGTAGCC
>NC_064877.1:19460000-19490000 GCF_943734665.1 Anopheles aquasalis
ACTTTTCGAAATTACGTCTGCAGGCTCCGTATCGTCGACACGTTTTTTTTTGCTATGGGTTTTGGTCAGACTTCGCCTCAGACAGACACCATGATCGCACCTTTCCTTACGCACCTTTCTTCTTTCGTTCATTATGGGATTCTGGTTTGTTGGATTTGGTTTAACTTCTTCGCGGTTTTTGTTTTGCGGATTACAAATCTCGGCCCTTTTTGGTTAATCCTTTTTTCGGTTGAGATTTCGATGGAGGAATGTTGAATGTTTTAGGAGTTTTATCACAATCTTCAATAGGTAATTGACACACAGTATTCCTTGTATATGCAACTGAAGGTAATAAAACACAAAGACCAGCAACGTGACAGGAACTATTATTTAGCAATTGAAAAATACTTGGGAAGCGGCCATAAAACGAGCAGTTGAGGGATCTAAAATATGAAGATCATTTGCTGCACTTTGCTGGAACAATTAACTAAAAGGTAAGTAACGAGCAAGCGGCAACGGTCTGCAGGCGGTACCGTTTTGATCGATTAACTAGTTACTCTGCTGACTACTTACCCTAAGTGCACCCTGCACTGGCCCGATTTTGCCTTCTGCCTTGGCTTATCCGGCTGACCAAGATGCTGGCCACGTGCATAGTGCAGTGACAGCGTGGAACGAAACAGGATCTCCATTGAACGCTCGTTAAGTAAGATTGCTCTCGTGCTACAGAAGCTCATCCACACGACTTCTCAGGGACACGATAAAGTTGCAAAGATAAATGAGTTTCGTTTAGCTGGCTGCCAGGCTGCCCTTGCGGCTGCTGCTTCTACTTCGGCTACCGTTGCATAATCGTTCTGCAGGGCCAACACTTTTCGAGCCATTTTAAGGGAACCATTTTTCACCGACTGCATGCTGTTCATTGTCCGGCGACCAGCTGTCATCCGGTGAGTCATGAAAGAGATATTAATTTAAGGACAAAAGTTGGGTTCTGGCAAGCCGTTATCTAAATGATAGTTTCAAACGGAGCTTACTCGTGGGAGAACACGTGCGAGATGACAGATTTTCGTTTTTATTTTACACAATAACAACGGCCAATCGTGTCAATCTTGTCAAACTTTTACATCTGATGCGAAAGAAAACAAAAAACCGGAAACCTTCCATTTCTTTATTCAGTCCGCCGGAGTTTCCTATCTCTGGTCCCTCAAAGATGGCCATCCTTCACTACCTTCGTGGGCCGTCCTGTTTGTTATGCCGACAGCAACGAAAACAGGACATATTTTTCATTTTTATAGCCATCCATTCCGTTTAATCATGCTGCGAGAAGTTAAAACGCTTTTTTGCTTTATCGCAAATCTGTGGTCACCGCCGTGATAGTGGGTCAGCAGACTCGGTCGGCCTCCTTTTTTTTTCATCACCCCTCTTCGAACTCTCCTTCCTCCTAAGTTCACTCCTCGCACAGCTTCTAAAATCGTCACGAGGAAACCAGCCAGCCCGCAAAGTTTGTTTTCGCGCAAATTGATTCAACTTTACACCCAGGCTTAATGCCAGAAGACCAAAAGATGTCCTTTCCCACCATGAGCGGAAACGAGGAACAACACAACGGCCGATGAAAAACACTGAACACATTATGATAAAATCGTCTATAACATCGGCCTCAAATCGGTCCTTCCTCTTCGTCTTTGTCCTGGTCGTCCGTCTCGCGCGAAAACGGTCGCCATCCCGGAAAGGGTCACTGCGCGAACCCGCTTGATACCCGCGAAAGATTAACTCAATTTGAAAGTGTCGTTGGGTCGCAAACGCAACCGGCTGGCCGGCTAAAAAGGTGCCGTTGGTTCGCGAACTTTCCCGGAACGTATAACTTCAGACAAATACCTTGGTTCCTGGCACGGTGGACTCGCTTTCCGGCCGAAGTGGCACAACAAAGGACGAGAGATGCGGCGTCGTCGTCGGTTGTTTTGGTTTTACGGATGGTGAGTGAGTTATTTATGTTTCACCGACGCAAAACCGGCGCCTCGGCCCCGGGAATTCGAGAATATCCGGCACTTTGTAGCAACGATTTGCGCGTTTCCTTCGCCAGCCATGGCCAATCCGGGGCCCTCGAGACGGTTTCTGGCCAAATTAATGGGCTGCAATGAGCTTCGTTGAACACTTCAATTAATTTCCATCTCGCACCTCGCTCGTGCTCATCGCATTGTAGTTGCTGATGGTCTCGGCTTGGCAAACTCTTCCACGAGCACCGGAACAATGAGCGCAGCAGCATGCCAACAGCCAAGTGTTGTTGTAGCGGTCGGTTGCAGGGACCTCGCGGATCCACTGTTATGCCGATTATAGTGTTACTTTCGTAGAGTATTCCTCCTGCTTGGTTGCATTTGCATAGTCAGCCATTTCGGATCCAGGAACCAGGCACCGAAATGGATGAGCCCTTCTCTATCTTCTCGTCTTGAGCGATGGTAGGAGCCTCACTTTGCGTTAACTTTCGACGATGAAGACATCGCCAACGTCAACGGCCAGGAAAGCCAAAGGAAGTAAATGGCATTCAGGTTAGTGCCAGGTGCATAAATTACTCATATCCCGCTAACCTGGCCACCTGCTGCTGATGCTGCTGATGCTGCCGCTGCTTCTGGCTTGAAAGTTGACGCTAGTGGAGTTGGCAGCGAAGCCAAGGGTTCTACTTCCCCCGTCACGATAAATTAGATTCATTATAAGTAACTTCTTGCGATGCAACGCGCTACACGTAACTGTAGCTTTCCTAGGTTGAGGTTAAGGAGTAAAGTACCGAGATTAACATTTTAAATGATTCAACCTGTGATAATGATTGCCTGAAGGATAGTTCTATTCCGCAACCGGTGGCCTATGGCGTTGCAGGAAACCAAACCACCCGAAGAGTCGCTGATGGAAAAGCAATTTGATGAATTTTCTAAATAAATTGAAACTCCCCCGGAACAGTCAATCCATCCATCCTTCCAGCCAATAGCGACACCAGCAAACGAGGCGGAATTGTTGTGCCAAACTGTGGTTTAAAACATGTTTGATGTTGTTCTGCGCGGCACTCATTATGCTGAATCGCGCGCGTGTACCAACCGAAACGGAGCATTAGCTTAGTTCACTCGTTCGTTTATGGCCGCTCACCACGACGACGAAGACGACGACGATGACGACAAACTCTGCGCGATCCTTTCCCTCCGGCGAGCATTTTCCCTTTGAAACCACCTCAAGCACCAAGGGCTGTCGAGTTAAGAATTTCGCTACAAAGAACAATTAGTGGGGTTGGGCTGGTGGGCTGGTCTCGCTGGGCTGGGTAGCATTTTCACTGCGAAATTCACTTTCATCTCGCTGCGACCGCTTCTGCTCCGCGGTGCAGAAACTGCTCAAAACACAGCAAGGAGGCAAACACACGAAAGCTGGTAAAAGGAAGGAGAAACAGACAGAGTAAAGAACATCACAAGGGATGCGACACAGAAGAAGGGGCAGTGGGTGGTCTAATTATGGTAAAAATTGTCATGGATGCTACACGACCAGACAAGACGAGACAGCATTCAGCGGTGCATTCGCGTGCTTGAAGCACGAAGGGACGAAGGCGTCCTGAATGACATGTTTCTGCCACTGACACCACTCTGCCAGACGAGGCGCACCCGGGACCACGACACGTTGCCTTTAACGCAATAGAAAAATGGTTGACGCGAACGGTAAGTGCTTTCCAAGGGACGAGATGTGTCAATAGGAGTTTTGGGTGGAACACTAGACGCGCGTCTAGACACTCGAGCATCAAAGTGTCATCGTCGTCGTCGTCGTGGTGGAGGCCGAGGTCGAGTGGTGCATTTGTTGTCGTAATTTATTAATTAATAACCGGAAGCATCCTTACTCTCGGTGTCGTGACAGGAGCAGCACTCGGTACACGATAACCTATGCAGGATTCAAAGACGGCCTCATGTATCATGTCTCTACATGACATTCACAAAAAAATCGTAAAGATAACAGATAAACGCTAGATTTTTGCACAGCAACCTCAAGAGATTTCAACAGTTTGAATGCAAGTTTAATCAGATATTAAGCAGAAATAATGTATGTTTCGTGATAAAGTTAAACTATTTTGTTATCACATTGAACATGTTCCGTGTCTGTAAAATTATCGTCACACAATAAAAGCTCGCGAATATTCTTTTGCAAACAGAAGACATCTAAACCTTCAGGAAGGTTGGCCAATTCACTTGCTTGCCCCTTCGACAAGAACAAAACATTAAACGTAATTTGACATTTGTTGGATACCCTCGCACCAGATATTGATTGGGAAGGCTAAAGTGCCGGTCTCTCGGGAATCCAGGTGCTAGGTCCCACGGAAAGGGGCTTTGGTAAAAGTTTGGCCAGCATAAAAATAACCCACCCCTGCTGCTGTCTCACGGGGCTGGCGCGCAATGAAGTGATTTATTTTTAGGATCTTAGCACTTTGTTTCTGGGCCTCCGCCGCGTGCGTCTCGACGACGAAAGGGAGGATCCTCACGTGTCACGTCCCCCCCGCCAGGTGGCCGACTACGACCCCATTGCGGAAGCGAAAATCCTGCTCCTCACGTATCACAACAACGTGTCATGTCGCATTTCCGGATCCATTCGAAACCGAAACTCACGAAACTCAGATCCCGGACGTACGGAGAAACCTTTCCTTGCGTTCTGCTTTGGCTTTCTTCTTTCCAGGTACCTTCATCCACTCTCCGTCTCCCCGAAATAGGGAGGGAGCATAAAACATATTATCGATCAAAGCCCAGTGCTGGCAGACGGAGCACAACCGCGCCACCTGCTTCGTACCCGTAAACGTGACGAGCTTAACTGCGCGATTCCCGTCGTCCGCCGCAGGTTGGCGCCAATCGCGGTTCCCGGATGATTTGATTTCGCTTCAGTCCCAGAAGTCGTCAATTTTCGTCAGCTTTACGAGTTTTTTTTCGAGTCTGCATTACGGGGAGGATGACGATGCTGTAGTCGCGCGAACGATTCCATTCCGATTTCCTTGCCAATGATATACTCCAAACTTTGGACAATTTGTTTCCGGGCTGATGAGTGGCAATGGTTTTGGTGTTGCTGTTTTTGTGGTCCTTGTTTCTGCTTCTCATTTCGGATCTTTTTTTTTTGGGGAAGAGAGGGAACAGAGCCCTTAATGATGATTTCAAATGGAAATCGAAGTCACTCATCGGTAGCTCCTGCAGTACCTGAGAGCTTTTTCAATTTTTCCTGTTTGTTTTTCCTGAGTTTTGTTACGAAAAGCCGCAAATGAACGAAAGCAGTGATAGTGCAGACCGTTAATTACATTCTCGCCCGGGGGTTGAGCTCTTTTGTTCGCTTTTAGTGAATTAATTTTTATCCTTCATTAAATCCGTCGAAATGAATTTTCGACGAAAGTTTTACTGCGAACCTTCCCACCTGCAACCGGAGCAGTGGCAGCAGCAGATCCTTGTGGTCCGTTCTCGCATCGCAAAAAGGCAATAAATTAAAGGATGAACAGTGAAAAAGGAAACTCGAAACTCAATCGAACGGTTCAGTGGCATCGTTTAGCTTTGGAAAATTGTTTTGTTATTCGATAAATTATGGATCATTGGGAAAAGAGAAAGAGAGTAAGAGAACGAAATTATTCGAATCCTGAGCCCCCACGCCGCGCTGATTCCTCCGAATCTCTATGGCGCACCATTCTTCGAAGCGTCCGGCGTAAGGAAAGATGGCAAAGGAAAAACTGCTGAGCTTATGCTTTATGTGCCGGTGGCCGGTGGTTTTCATGTGCCGACCGACGCCAACTGCCCGAACCACCGTGAACCGTTGGCTCCCGGCCGTTGGCTTTTGATCGATCGCTCGATCATGAAAAATGGAAACCCGTTTATTGGCACATCCTCACGCAGTCCTCATCCTTCCTGCCTCCAGGGAGTACGCGTTTGGTGAGTGGAAAAGTTTCTTCTTCCTCGGAGCTCCTCCAGCTTTATTTTTTTTTCTTTCTAATGTTTTTCGTTTCTTCTTTGCGGAGGTGTTGCGGCATTTTAGCCTCGAGTAATATCATTCTGCGAGACGCATCGGACCGTGTATGTTCCCTGGCGCTAGCGAGGTTAAAGTTTTGTCCTTCGCCGAACCGTCGGCTGCAACGGACACATGCGTGGAGGTGGAACTTGTCGGTCGTACGCGGCAACAAAAATGGTGTGGCTATTTGTCAACGGGCAATATTTTGGAAAGAAGAGGAAGCGTCTCTCGTTGCTTCTCGACAGAAAACAAACCCCCGGGAAGCGGACATTCGGAGGATACCCCTCCCGCACCCCAAAAAAATCCGGCAATGCGGCCAGCGATCGATGAAGAGAAGGAAAGTTTTCCCGCACCGATGGCTGGTGAAAGTTTTGCTGAGCTGACCCGGTGCGAAGCGAAAGCAAAACTGTTATTGTTGCCTGAGCGGTCCTCCCCCCGATCCCTCCCCTCCCGCTAAGTAACCACCACGCGGTGACGTAATTCGCTGGCCACCGGCAAAAGAATGGGACATTCTCCCCCCTCATGGAGTTTCCAATCAACAAAAGCGTTCCCGGTTCGTTTGGAGGTTTTTCTTCGGAACTTCGGGTGCCGAGGTTCACCGCAACCCTAAAGACGCATGAAATCAATCCCTCATATTAATATTCATTCGATCCCTTTTGATCGGAATGTTTCTTTCTTTTCGCTCCCGTGTTTTTTCTCTAGCCTAATCGAACCTTCCAGACCGAGGACTCCTGAGAAACTGCCAGCCCTTTGGAGGAGAAACAGGAACAGCAACAGCATAGCAACCAAATGGATGCCATCAATCTCTCGGGTTAAGGACAGTGGCCAGGGTTGCGGGAGAATGTATCTCATTTCCGTGTCATATGCGTCGTCGCTCGCCTCGGGATCCACTGAACCTGGACCATGTAACTAAGGTGGTTGCGAAATGTTACACCAGTTTCTTGTTTTTTCCTATCCCACACACCCATTCCAGGGGGTCTGTTGTTGTCGTTGTCCATGTGACGTTGGTCGGTTGGTGTTGGCGATAACGAAGAAACGACTTGGAGAATCATAGTCGGATGCAGGATGATAGATAGTAACGTTCTCAATAGCCTCACTGGATCCGGATTTGATCGGATCGAATTATTCAATTCAGAAGAAGCAGACCTTGATTCATTGCTACATTGGTGCTTTTTGTCACTATTATTCGTTATCGCTTCGATTTGGTTTACTTCCGGGAAGGACACTGGTACCGAAATGAAACTCCTGTTAACCTGTGGTCTGCACGGTCGTTCGGTGGTTGCTTCGATAAAACGATGATGGTATGCTGGCACGATCAAAGCAGTCCTTTGCTCGAGCTCATGCGTATTCAACGGCTACATATTATACAACAAAAGCAGAATTCGAGCCCTTCTCGGTACAAAAGCACCATGAAAGCGTCAATTCGAATCATCATTCTAACGCTTCCCTCTCCCTCGCACTCATTACCCAACTCGGATGATTGAATTTTACTCCCACACGGTAGCAAAAACCCCCACCCGGCCATTCTAACCACGCATGCTAACGTTTGACACGCTAATCGAATTGATGGCGCAATGGCACCGACCAAAAAAAAAAAAGAAAAAAGAAAAGAAAATAAACACAACATAATCGTTCGTCATCATGGCGCGGTGACGCCATTCCCGTCGTTACATACATCCAATTTATCAAGCTTATTGATTGAAAATATGATTTATTCGCTTCGATTGACATTTGTCACGAGCGTGCGCTCCGTGACGTGATCCTTGCGTGACGCGCGCGTGCCTCGATGGTGGCATGACTCACCCTTTCTTTCTCTCCCTCCCTTGCTCTCGTTCTCTGTACCTCTGCGTTCACGCGGAAAACTCATTGACCTGTGTCAGTAATAAAAAGGCGCTCGGTACCGTCCGTGCCACTTCATTGTTTCCTCCGCTCCATCCACCTGGCAAGCGATGCGAGGAAGCGGTAATCGGTTGGACCTGGAACGTGTCCTTTCGTCGAAAAATATTTATCCCACCGCGCGGCGTGCGTGCGTGAGGAAGAACCTTTACATCGAAAGCGCGAGAAAAGGTGTTGAAAAATCGATCAATCGTCACCGGGAGGCGTTCGTTAACGAGCGGCAGCCGGACCGGCCGCGTCAAGGATCAGTGAACCGATTTCACCCTGGCTGGTAATCAATCAATCGCCAACGATACGCCTGACAACCGAACCGATTAAGTTGGAAAGTGTTTTGCTCGACGGTGGCCCGCATTGCAATCGGACTGCGGACTGTGATGGGATTAGTGCAACAAACACCTCAATCTATTGATCCCAATCCTATTAAAACTATCCAGGCAGGCGTTCATGCTGAGCTTCATTTCTGTGGAGCACATAACACTCCACAAGGACACGATGTTGATTATTTGTAATTGGAATCGATGAAAAGTTCAACTCGATCCCCAGGGAAGGCTTTTCTGCTTGAGTTCCGTTACTGCAATTTATTACAGCTACGCAAATCGTACTCCTTGTCGTAGCAAAAAGAGAAAGAGGAAAAGTACGAAGCGAATAATGGCGGCGTAACGTACTGACACGTAACGGGATCCACCGCATTATGTGAGGAATGGTCTCAGAATGGCCGCACGCACCCCATTCACACCTTTGCCCCGTCGAAGGCCTTGAATCGAAAGGAAAATGTGTTGGAATGGGATGGTCAGGTCAGGTGGTGGGTCTGAAATATGACAAACATCCCTCGGAGTGGAATGTGGCCATCATAAGCATTTCATGATGCCCTGCGGCCAGCCGGCCGGCACATTACAGGCCATTGCCATTGCTCGCCTCGGTTCGCAATGCCGGGAATGTGTGATGGCTTTTCACGTTGTCGTTCAGAAGGGAGTTTTGGGGAGGATGGATGAAAGGGGAAGAAGCCAGGTGGCAAAAATGATTGGTGAGGCCAAAGGTGAGACGCGCTTTGCATTGTTAATTGTTTCATGGCCTGGAGTGAGTGCTGTCTATACCTTCCAGTTGAAGAATTTATCTGACGAAGCACCTTGGCTGCAAGTCGTTTGAGTCGTGCTGATGATTTGTGGGAAACACTTCGTGAACACACGGCAGAATGTCGGTTTTGTAACGTTAGGTTTGTTGATTAAAAAAGGGCCTCTTGTTTACAGACACTCCTGGACACACTTCTGAGTATTTAATTGATTGTTTAAAGCAGCATCGAGAGCGTAAAACAACGTTCAACTGAATTCTGAAAAGCAACCGGTAGATCAATATCAATTCACCTCGAGAACCGTTGTGCAACAAGCACATAACGCACTGTAACAATCCATACACGCTGGCCATACGCGAAGAGCAGATAAATCAACAGAAAATGAATAATTTAAAGCATTCCGCCATGTTTAATTTGGCAATGAAAGGAAGCGACGCCACCCCGCCGATTTCTCCCCATAGGAGCTGCACAAAAAGCGTTCCCCATCAATTGCACATTCACTGGCACCGAAAAAAAAAACACTTTTGGATGAAAAATGGAAATGGGCCCCTCGGAATGGCTGAGAACACGATGAAGGTTCGTGGCCAGGAGGCGCCGGAAGGGCGGACCGGCGTGCCGGCGAACCATCGCTTCATAACGGTTGCATTATCTTATTGAGCATAACAGCTCGCATTACGCTTACGCGGGAACCATTTCTGGAAAGTGGCCATAATCCGTTACCAGACTGGCACACCGGGCCAGGCCAGGTGCCCAACTCTCACCGAAACATAACTCACATCGTACCGAGATGGTGGTGTGCCCGGGTGGTATCAAACATTAATGAGAACGATATCACTGGCGAGAGAGAAAGAGTCGTCGCCGGTTCCTCGAGGCGCTGTGGTCGTCGTTCTTTGTTGCTGCCGGCAAACGATTAGAGACCAACAATGGGAATACAGAAAAGGATGCGCAGTGATCGCCGGTGTCTTGTTATTTGCATTTGTTCCTCGGAAAAGTGTGGGAAAAATGTGGAAAACAAGGCAACAAGGCACTACCACCGGGCACCGTAAGATCCATAATTTAGTGACACGATAATCGGTGGCCCCGCCCCAGGGGGGTCTGATGCTGGTGACCACCACCTAATGGCCACGGATTCATGGTCAGGATGCGGCTTTTGATAAATGAACCTGCCCTGTTTAGGAGTCTGTAGTTCCGGACTCACTGCCCGTATCAGTGCCGTCTGATCGAAGAAGGAAATCGTTTTGTTTGAAAAATAGTTCCCAGCACGCTCGCTCACTCCGTCGTTTGCTCATCTCGCCCCGCATTTGGAATCGATTTAGACCGGTAGCCACCGAAGGACTCTAGCATCATGCTGCTGGTGTTGGTGTTGGTGGTGCATTTGATAAATCATTTGCAATACGGTTACTGTGTCGGGTCACCGAACGGCGGTATATCTTCATTGATTTGAGGTAAACGACCGAACGTGGGTGGCCCACGCGAGGGAGAGTGCCGTGGAATGTTGGCCAGTCAATGCTCCGGCAAATGGCACACGCCAACGCAAAGGGCGAGCAGGACAAAAACGCAGAATCCCAACAAAGGAACGTAAACGTTGCGACCAACGAGAGTTCGAACGGTCGAGAGCCAGGTGCACGAAACGTTCTGGCGCCTCCATGGAGAGAGACAAAGAGAAAGAGAGAAAGAGAGAGAGAGAGAGTCCCGTGGGTGGTGATTATGGGAATCGGAAAAGGGTGCTATAGGGTGTGAGGGTTGGGGGTTGCGAAGGGGAGGAAATTTATTGCTTCCGAAGATAATAATTGTTTTTCGTGGTTTAGCGGTGCGAAATGTTTGAAGAAGCACCACCATCACCGTCATCCATGTGGCCACAATGTAGGAACATACGACTCGAGGTCCTCCCCGGGCACAGGACACACATACTACTACACTCTTGCGTTCGTTTCCACTTTTATGCTCCTTATTTACTCACATCTTTAGCTCCAGCTCGCGCTTCACCCAACCACCATAACCCATGCAAAAAAAGGGCACATAAATCATAAAACGCATTAGGTGAACCGGTGGTTCGGGCTCAAACCTTCGTACCATCCAGCTGCTTCGTGCTGCTCCGTTGGTCTGCTGCTCATCAACGTCAACGTTGGCGTAGCTCTCGATTGGAGGTAAGCTCACACGCGCGATGCGAACAATCTTGTGCCAATCATTTCCATTTCAACGGCCATTGGCCAGGAACAAGGGGCTGAAACGATCCGGGTTCGATCTTGAGATACTAGACAGGCTATCGGATCGAAGTAAGCTACCTTGGCGGTTGGCGTTGCTCGATTACACTTCATCGGCTAAGCTTCGGATTCATGAGAATGAAAGCAAACGGAGCTTGAAATCGGCTTCATGGAGAGGAGGATATTAAAAATGGAAACAAGCCCTTCTTCATATTTCACTCACCGTGCCCGATGGTAATGGAATGCATATTCGGACACAATAAATTAAGCTTATCCTCCACGTGTCCTCCCGCGACTCGTAATGCGTTACATGAATAATCCATTTCCACAAGGTGCCGTTCGTGGGCCGCGACCAAAAACCACGGTGACGGTGACTGTCGCGGCCACTACACCCGGACCCATCGCAATACTCCGGGGAAATTGTTTTAGGATTGGCGCTGGAACAGGACCTGGTGCTGGTGGTGTTTTACCCGGTGCTCTGCTAATGTGTGCCCGTGGTCTGGGGCTCTTCAGCTACTCGCACTACGGTGAAAGCTATTTCAAATGTTTTTCGAGGTACTTTCACCTGACCGAACCATCCAGCCACAGCTCCCGTGACCAAACCACTCTTGTCTGTTGAGTTCGAGGTTGATTGCGCGTTTGTGGCGCGTACAGAGCGCAGCGCAGGTCAGTTCCACTGCCAGTTCCACTGTGGTCGCACACAAAAGTCCCAAAATTCGTTTTTCTAAACCATGGCCTAGCTTCACACGGCACGGCTTCACGGGGCCAAGGCTTTTTATTGGGAAACCACTTTTTTTGTTCCATCATTGTTTTCCCCCCTTTTTCCCTGGAGCACTTTTTGTCAGTAGACTACGGAGGATGGTTGATGCTGTTGCTGCTACTTCCCTTCACTGAAAGCATAGCCGGGAGCTGCTGAACCTCCGGAAAACCGGAAATTGTGCCGAAAAATATCCGTGAGTGGAACGTGTTTCGGAAACTAAAACACAAAGCATAAGAGGAGGCATCGTGGCACGAGAGTTGGGGCGCACTTTTCAAAAACCGACACGCAGCGGGGGGGGGGGGGGGTTTACACGCGAAAACTGTCCCAAAAAGCCTCTACCATACACGCGCGCACGCTGGTTCTAGGCTGGGTTTTTTTTCTTGGTTTTTTTCCTCAAGCGAGCAAGCTACCAACCAACACCGCGTCGACGGAGTAACCATCGCGTTCTCCATGGTTGCAATCAAGCTGCCTTTTTGTGCCGACCGTCGCCAGTCAGTCAGGCAACCAGCGCGTTTCGCATCCGAAGGGTGGAATGTAATGTCGCTCCTGGAATAGAGACCGTTCCACCGAGCGAATTCGTCCCCTCCCCCTAAAAACTGGGAACCGAAAAAAGCAGAAGGAAGAGGAGAAGCAGAAGAAAGGATCCCGGAATCCCGGCAGCGTGTGAAGCGAACCGCGAGTGTGGCGCGAGGTAAGTTTTGTTCGCATATTTTCCCAGACACCAACGATGAGAACGATCCGGTAGATGACGGGGCAGGTGTCGAGCGTGAAATGCTAGTAAGTAGGTGCCAAACGGTGCTCGAAAATGTGAAAATTAAGTAGGCGTCGTTCAGTCTAATTTTACGCTGGCGGCATTTTGCCAACCGGGTTCGCGCCCGGTGCCACGGTTGTCGACCAGACTGCCACCAGCTAGCTGCTGCGAGCACCAAAAAAACGGAACCTGAAGTTGAATGCGGAAGAAAGAAAATGACGACGGCGACGGAAAAGCTCGGTTCGCTCGAGAGTGATAATTTCTGCTCACCTGCGCCGGTCGCGGTCGGTCTCTAGAATCCCGGCAGCCAGGGAAGCGACTAGATGAAGAAAAAGCCAGGAAAAAAACTGGGTGGAAAAAAACGAAGAGAAGAAATAGAAGACCGAGCTACTGAAACTGTAATTGAAGTTGGTGGCTTAGAAAGAACGGAAGAGTGGTTCGCACCTCGTTTTTGCGTCTCGACCAAGGTTCTTTTGTGACCAAATGCAAGTCAGCATCATCATCATCATCACTAAGGAGTGGTGTTTGCTGTGATTTTGAGGTGACGGACGTAGCGACACCTAATGAGGAAGGATGAAAGATGAAGGCACAAAGTAGGCGCACGCCACGACGAACGTCTACTCGGTTTAATTGATGAACTCAACTGGACAGCACCGCGCAACGACCACCCACTTCGACTTCAGCTTTAAATGGATGCCCAAGAACGAACCGGAGGAGGAAGAAAAATGTAATTTAATCAGGCTCAGGCAAACAACAAGCAAATTCCGAATCGATTGCATTGCCCGCCTCGCTCTGCCGATTGTTGTCGATCGTTTTGTGCCGATGGAGCATGGAATTTACTTGCCGGAATCTGATTTGAAAATTGGACCCTGCTCTTGGGTCCGCGAGGGGAGAGGTGCGTTTGCGGGTGCGTTTCCGGATGCTTGCTTTATTATCATTACGGGCGGCCCCTTTGCGCAGTGAAGGAATGCCGCCGTGCCCATGCCCATTGCTGTCATGGCCGACTGCAAAAAAGGTTTTCCCCAGTCCCAGAATAGAGATTTTCTATTTTTATAAAGAAGAAGACCCTCGGTTCGGTTTCGATGTCGGTCGGTTGTCGGCTGGTCCCTCGGTTTCTAAGGTCTCTTCCCACTGTTCCCGGGTATTGTGGCCATGGTTTCCAAGGAACAGCAGCAGCGGTAGAAGCGGCATTGTAAAGGATGATTGAAATTTACTGCCTGATTGCATTTTGGAGCAGTTCGTAGTGCGCCGATAAGAAGACGGTACCCGTCCGGTAGGAAACCTGTCCTAATGCAGCCGACGAGCAGAAAACCGAACCAAAAAATGTGGCCAACACACAATAGGGCAGCGGACAGAAAGAAAGAGAGAGAGAGAGCGGCTGAAGACAGTACAACATATCAATGAAGTCCCTTGAGGAAGGACCGAGAAGTTTAAGAAGCTGCTGCCACTGACGCTGAGTCTTGTCCTGTACCGGATTGTGCCGATCGTAATTCGGTTCCGGTCACATCAGGATATTGATGCCGATACGATGCCGATGTCGATACCGATATAGATCCGGATGTTTCTGTGAGGATACGCTGCTCCTAAGTGAAGCAGAGAGAGAGAGAGAGAGAGAGAGAGAGAGAGAGAGAGAGAGAGAAAAGAGCAGAGCATCCAAAGGGAACGGCCATTTCTATTAGCCAACATTCAAGAATGTCAACATTTTAAAGACATTCAGGCTTCACCACCGATGGAGATGAAATGCGGTTTTAAAGGCTTCATCAGCGTCACTGGCTCATCGTAAAAAGGATCTACTTTACGCAGCAAAGTCACCTATCACACTCCAACGGGGCGGGGAGGTTCAAATTTGGCGGACGATTAACTCCGGAAAAACGCGGTGGATCTGGGTCGTCACGCGACACCACAACATCGACACTCACCCGAAGCGACCAGTGCATGCAGTGCGGCCCTGGTTGGTTGCGTTCTTGTGGCCAAGCGGCAGGTCGTAAAACGTCGTGGCTTCTCGTATCCGTGTGCTCTCATTGTCGAGTACAGGACGCCCGATGGTTGAAGGTCCTCCAAAAAACCGTCCTACGGTCGAAAAGGAAGAGGAGCGCACTCGCAAAGCACAAAGTCATCCGGTACGCCAAGCCAAGTACGTACGACCCTTTTCCGGATGATTTTCCCTGAGTTTATGGTGGTGAAAACAATAAAACCTGCCAACCGACGAGACTGGCGAAGCAACAGGAACAACGCCCTGTTTGCCGAGGAGTGGAGTGCGAGGCCTCTTCGTCATGAAGTCGTTACGAAGGCGGAGGAGTATTATGACCGCGTGGATCGTTCCGATGTGACATGCAGATGATCTCTTTCTCTCTCTCTCTCTTCTACTTGTTCGCTTCTCCAGGACCGATTGAGGCCTAGAGAATTGCGACAACTGAAATGGAAACGATAAAACGGATGCATGAATATGTGAGTTCAGTGTGTATGTGTGGTTATGCTGCACAACATTTTTAGTGCGTTCCACCTACCTACCTTTGATTGATATTTTTTTATTCCTCTCTATGCAGTGTTCCGTTGGAGCATACAATGTGGTGAGCATGGAACACATGAAGCATTTGTGCTGCGATCCCATGGAGTCAACTGCTGCTGAGCAGCTAAAGGTGTGTGTTTAGATAGTTGTTGACGCGGAACGTAGAAAAGGTTGAACACATCTCACTTGATGGCTTTATCTGTCACATGAAACGCAGACGCTTATTTAGACAATCATTATCATCCAGCATGATCAGGAGTGGTCGTGAGCAGGTCCTTGCACCTTATCTAAACATCAAAAATCAATCATCAATGCAAATGCTCTGTTGTTGTGTTAGCCAGTGACCATGAAGTCTGCAAACAATGGAGTGTTTTAGCAGGTGCCACTGTTCCAATATTACCATTTTAAACATAATGTTCATTTATTATGTACAGCGGCTGTTGATGCATTCTCTGCAGCCATCATTACACAGCACGAATCCAATCGTGGGAAGCAACAATGTTAAAAGCAACTTGAATTATTTCATTGCATCACGACTTTAAGTAGCAAATGCTTCAATTAAGTAGCTATTTATGAAGCAGCCAACAGCTCAAATGGCTCTAGCTTCCCGAGCTCATCCCGCAGCATAAAGAAACGGAACAAAACAAAAGTAAAGCGAAGGAAATGAAATGCATTCCGAGTAGAAAAGCATATTAAATTGCTCTCCAATGAACTTTCAATTCCACCGGCAAATGCAGCAGCAGAACAACACAGCACCAGGAACACAGTTTTTCCTTCACCATCCCCACCACCGACCCAGCCGGGGAGGCGGTGTTGGAGCGATGCATTAAAGTTAGTGAGTTGCGCGTTGCGGCGGTAGTGCGCACCACTCGCCTCACTTTTGCCTCATTAAAGTACCCGAAGCGGATGTTGGGCTGGTCCCCACGCTTCCGGAAGTGGCCTCACCACCTCCTCTTCCCACCACCATCTTCTCATCCTCTTCCTCAGCGTGCAAACACGGCGATGTTGCTGCTGCAAAGTGGTGCTAGTGCCGTGTGGCTCGATAGTGGGTGCTCGAGGTTTATGATTTTCGCCCCCGCTTTTTCCGACGCTTCCGTTGACCGGCGCCAGGGAGAGAGAGAGAGAGAGAGAGAGAGAAAATGAGAGAGAAAGAGTGGGGAAGATGGGTGGATTGGGTGGTATAACGTAAAATTGTTACCACATTTTTCCCTCCTCCCTGCTGCCCAACAATAATAGGAAACAGCGCGTATAATTGCATTAGCTTTCGTTCCTTCCGGGCGTAGGACAGGGGACTGCAAACGAGGGGTGGTTCAGAGGGGAAGTTTCCTGGGGTTTTTGTTTTCTGGATATATTTTCCACCCACCCCCGGTGTGGTGGTGATGGTGGTGGTGGATTTAGTAACGGTCGTCCAATCCCGGGTGTCCTTTTCCGTTGACATCCTTCGGTTTCGTTTGTGTGCCAGCATTTCTAGTGACACTGACACGATTAAATCTGATAACGAACTAGTTATCTCTTGTGCTTGTTTGGAAGGAGGAGTCCATCCACGCTGGAGTGCCGTTTAGTGGCTCAACTTTAGTCCGATCTTAATTATGCTCTTTGAGTTGATGTTTTGTAAATCCACTGCCCGGACAGGTTTATGTAACAGGAAGTTTAAACAAATTGTGGCAACACAAACTGTGTGTGTTTTTTCTGTTATTTTGTGCGCCAGCAACTGGCCATCGGGAAGCCTACTTTCCAGTAAATGAACCCTTAATGCACCAACACTTCAACAGAAATTACTTGTCTTTTTTCCCCGTTTTAAAAACCTTCATTACGTCACTATAGCTTAATTCCGTGATTATCTCGGTAATGGTTTGATTTCACCCATTATGCTCATCACCACCATCAGCAGCAGCAGCAGCAGCAGCAACAGCAGCAGCAGGACGTCGCCCGTTCTGGTCTCGTGAATTTAATCGTTTCCCGGGTTCCCCGGTTTGCCAACCGTAGCCAGCGACGCTCCTTCATTTCGTCCTCGAGTGCTGGAAACCGTTTTTCGCGGCTTTTCCTACGATTTCCCTTCTTAGCAGTTGTCCGCCCACGTAATCTGCTCGGATCGCTTTGACACACAGGCAGCATCGAAAAGGCTCACCCAGCGGTGGTTGGTGTGCCGCGGAGTGCCGGCGGGACCGGAAGATATTTATCGAGGATTCATCGCAGCGTAATTTGCCGCCGACGCCTCCACACATACTTGTCTGTCCGCCCACTCGTCTGACACTCCACCGCTTGGCACTGCGGGCCCCGGCTCTGTACGGCCTACGAGGGTACATAATGTCTTAATCGTGTCCTTACGAATTAACACAGCTGTTAAGTGGGCGGGTAGTTTTCATTTTCCACCCACCACCATTCGCTCCTTCTGATCTGCTTCTCCTTTCGATGGTGGTGGTTCTGAGTGTGGTTGGGTGGGTGGGTGAGCATAATTGAGCTCGCATAAAAAATGGACTCGCAAACAAGCGATGTGGCGCGCTCAACCCGTTTATCCTCGTCGTCGTCGTCGTCGTCGTCGTCGTCGCCACCATCACACCGAGAGGTTGACTTTTCTTTCGAACAGGGATGAGGGTGTCATGTAGCTGATTTTCAAATTATGGAAACGATAGTGCCGCGAAGTACCGCCACGGCTGTTTGTCTGGCAACCGGAAGGCGGCACCGGTCGACAGCACCGAGCGAGCAGAGCGAACGAACATGAAGGGGTTTTCGATATGCCGTTGGCTGGGCGGGCTGGCTGGCTGGCTGGCAGCCTTTATGCTGCCACGTATGTTTATCCAACCACCATTATCCGCAGAGTTTTCCGGGGTTGCCGGCAGAAAGAAGGACCCTTTAGTGAAGGCGACAATATTCCGACGCCTTTCCGCTTGTTGGTTGCTGGCGCCTGGTTCGTTCGTTGTTTGCTTAGCCAACGCTTAGGATCCTCGATCCGCTTTCGGCAGGATTCCATTTGAAGGTCGTTAGATTATGGCTAGGGGAGTGTGTGCCCACATTCAACGCTCCTTCGATTAACGTGTCGATCCGGCGCGATCAACGAGGATTACATTCAATTAAAGCGGCCGCGAGATTATGAACCACCGGAATCCTGGCATGGTGTGTTGAGTTGAGGAATCCTGGATTCTGGCAAATTGAAGCCTTTCAATTTAATCCAATTTACAAAGTGATCTCCTGGAATTCCGATTTATCAAACATTTAAAGCCAAATTCAATGGAAAACCCTCGGTTACAGAGGGAAGGAATCGTCGTCCATCCAAAAGGTCTTGTGGTTTCTGGTCATGTGCAAAGTTTTTCAATCACCAATCGACCAGATTCCAGGACTATGTTTCCATTGTGTTCCACAAAGATCAAGCGGAAAGCTGTTACCATGAGGACACAAATCGGAGTTCTTGCGCTCACTGCATACCACCACCTTGTGTCATCCGGTCACCATGGTCGTCGTGCAAGTGGCCTCTACCGGTTGATAGCGAGAAATTGCGACAAGTAAGCCACAGAGATAAGCCAAGGTACACGTGAACACACCGATACAGTCCGTACGTCTCCGAAGCACGGCTCCACGTGCTTTCCGACCAAACAACGTAATTATGGTGAACGCATGCATGCATCACGACCACGACTACCAGCGGGCGAGACTCCTCTTTGCGTCTCACCTCGGCCAAAAACCACACCAACTCCTCTTCCTTGGTTTCGACCCCCGGAACGTGTTGTTGCTCAGCTGGCGGTATTACATCCACTCCGTTCCGTTCCGGTCCGATCTGGTCTGGTCTGGTCGGCTGATGTGGTCTGGTGGTTGGGGAACCCGGGAAACAGCATTAATTGGGCAGAGTAGACGAAGGAGGAGACTGTTGCCAATCTGGGGCGTATGGGTGTGTGCTGGCGAATCTTGGCCCTCCCCGCTTAATTGAGTCAAACTACTCGAGGAAGATAAATTTTGTGGTAGTTAGAGCCAGGACCTCGTGAGCAAAGGCAGAGAGCTAAGAGAGAGAGAGAGAGAGAGAGAGAGAGAGAGAGAGAGAGAGAGAGAGAGAGAGAGAGAGAGAGACGAAGCGTTTACAAGAGGCTGGCTGCTTGGCTGTGACCATGGTGTCCTCCATTGTTTCTTATCGTAGTTGATGCAAGTGGTTGCGTGTAACTCGGGACAATTGAATCGAACACAATCTTGCTGAGCTGCGGCTTGTCGCACAGAGCATATCGACATCTCATAACCGTTACAGAGAGATCCAGGATATGCTTCATGCTACGAGGAATACACTTCCCAATTAAGCAGTATTCAAATCGGGATTATGTAAAAAGATAAAAAAGAAGAAGAAGAAGTATCTTTAATCCTATTAAATAGTCTCTCTCTTTCTCTCCTTCTATCATCTGCATGCCGGAGTGGGTTTAGTTCGAAATGCAGCTCGGCATGCGCGCTCGTTTACCACTCTGGAGAGTTAACGAACACCGGACTAAGCCAGTGTGGATATATTGGATACCATAAATCACTGGAATGTGTCGCCACATATTCAACCTTCCCCTGTGCCCCCTGCCCTCTCCCCCCCTCCCCACGGGTCTCTATGGCCCGGATCATGTCACGAAGAGAGGTCAAATGTCAAATTGTAGCCCGACACATTGTGCATTGTGACGCATCATCGTCGATGGAAAGCACCGGAATCCTGGCCAGAGCTTTGGTTTAGCACTGCTACTGCCCCCCCTTTTTGCTCTCTGTCCCCTCCGTCGGTGAAGCGGAAAGCAGAAAGCTAAAAAAATAAATCCCAAAAAATGAAAATGGATTCTACAAAATTCATTTCCAACATGCCAACAAGTTGACGCTTCACACAGGGAGTCATAGGACACGTGAAGGGTGTGGTATGCGGTGCAAACATAAACCGATAAGGGGTTTGAATGGTGTGAAGAGTACGCAGTGTATGTGTGAGGCTGGCAGGGGAATCGAACATCCGTTCGAAAGGGATTATTTTTCATGAAACAATGGCACCGTAGCTGTCATCATATGTTTTAATAATCTACGGACGCGCAGCAGCAACGGGACGAAGTGGTGCTGAAGAGCGAAGACCAAATTCAATTTATGACTCCCAGACCCCCTCTGCCCCCTCCCCAAAGTGTCATTCTTGGCTCGTAAAGAATGTTGACAGAGTTTTCTTGTCGAACTAAGTCGCTTTGAAGAATGTGATGGGGGGGGGGATGCTGGACCTGAACCAGGGAGCCAAGCAGCCAGATCGGGTTGGCTTTTCAAATTAAACACACATACACTCAGACACAGACGCACACACGGAGACCAGAACCTGGCCATTATTTATTGCTTCAATTAACAACTCGGAACAGCGCCATATTAGTAGCGACCAGAACCAACCTCTCCCCCCCCCCCCCCCTCCCCGAAAAGGGTGTGTTTTTTAGGAAAGGGGCTGGTAAAGGATGGTGGTGCATAATGAACTCATAAATCCGCAATGTTTGGCACGATTCTTGGCCTGGGTGGTGGTCGAGCTGCTTCATTTGCATGTTGCTTCCGTAGAGTAAGTGCTACAATATATTTCCCAATTTTCCCCGTCACCCGGACACCAGTGCTACCAGTGGAAAGGAATGGCGGCTGTTGTCATAAAATTGGAACGAACCTCCCGGCGAACCCAAACACATCTTGGGAAAGATTGTAAAACATCGAAACTCTGGTAATTATTCAGCAAGCAGCGAGAGCGAGAGATTGTCGGAACGGTTCCAAGGATAACGCATTAGGGTCGGTGATTACCTCCGCTTAATTTTTAATCAACATTCCATTCTACCAAAAACCACAAAACGGGTTACCTTCGTAAATTCATATTCCCTCTTCTCTGCACATGTGCGTCTTCAAGAAGGATGGATCCATCAGTTTCTTGGAAACCAAATCCATTTTCTTCGTTGTTTTCCGTGTGTGGGCGTTAGCTGCGCTTTAACTTGCGCGGTCTGCGGGGGAACAGTTTGAAGAAATTGAATTCAAACTGTCAGTCATCGAGGAAGGATGATGTACTCGTCCTCGTTCTCGTCCTCGTTCTCGTCTTCGTCCTTCGCCCAGGACGTACACATCAGATGCACGCTTGGCCATGGGTGAAACGTGATCGTTTCGTGAATACTTTCCCACATCCTTTCCGCTATCGATTACTTCTTGGGCGTAGAGCTAGTCGGGACTTCGCGGAAAATTATTTCCCATGAAAATCCTAACTTCACTCTTCGGGTAGCAGCGATGTTGTTGCCATTTTCTGATAATTTCCACGAAACGAAACGACGATTGGCATCTTGTATTACACACTTTGTCTCTTTCGCGAAAAAAACGTTCACTACCCAGCACCCCCCCCCCCCCCCCCCCCCCCCCGGGAGTTACATGATCGAAGGCAAAGTGCCAATATCGGATGCCACTATCGGGGATTGATTTTTCTACTTCGTTGCGACATTAAAATTCATGAAACACTAACATTCCAATTGTCATTCAGTGGCATCCAATTCCAACAATTCAATCGCCATTAACGGTAACGGGTTTTTCTTCCCAGAAAACCATTCCAAACCATTCCATGAGCTCCATTCCCGATTCCTCGCATGCATTGGGCGCACAATGTTGCAAAAAGAGAGTCAGTCCTGGGGTGCGAGCGATGTTGCCACCCACTGGAGCTGCACTAAGCATGAAATCGTAAGTAATAGTTGCATTTTGCATTTTGTCCCCTCCAGGGCCAACCGACCAACCGACCGACCGACTGGCATCTTAAGCTTGGCTGGCCCGTTTTATTGCTTTTGCCAGTTCGTTGAGCATGTCACCTTCCAACAACCGGGCTCACCTTCAAACGTCAAACGGTGCCGTGCACAAAGGGATGCATCGCTTGCATCCCCTTTCCCGAGAAAGCATAAAACCGTTCGCTTGATTGATGGGCAATTAGGTGGAAAGGCGGAGGTCAAATGGAGAACCGAGAAAAAGCTCAATGGCGAGTTAAGAAAGTAAGGGAAAGGGGCAAGAATTCCGGCCACACAGGATGGTGGTCAAATGGTGTACGTGCCGGTTGCAGAAGGAAATCCGGCTAGCGGAGGAAAGTCATTGAATTTTATGATTTCACAAACATGCACCACCCCTGCACCATGGTATCATGCTATCATCACTGGCTAGTAGCAGCAGCAGCAAACTACAGCGAACTAACCGGAGCGATCGGAAACGGATTCGCTTCAAATGTGCAAAGCTGCCGCTGCTGCTGCTGCTGTTGCCGCTGCAAACGGATTTTCCATTTTTCCGATGCCAGACAGAATCCCGGTAACCATTGAGCGTGCTCGCTCAATGGCCATAGCGGACCGCTGAGTTGTGGTTGTAGCAACTAGTTGCTGCCTTCGTTGCATCCCTTGTTTGCCTCGCCACGCTCTTCGCCTAACCAGCGTTATCGGAACAGCTCAGTGAACTGGAAAACATCGAAACGAAATCCAGGAGACACAGCGGTGGCCGACAACGTTCCACACGAAGACTACGGAACCAAGAAAGACGGCCAGGGGTTGGTGGAGACTCGCTCGACCTCGTTACTAGGCCACGAGAGCTTTCTTCTTCACCTCCGGCATCGACCCAATCCGTGGTCGATTTGTTGAGATTTTGTTCCTTTTCCTTCTCTCTTTTTTCTTTCTCTCACTCTCTCTCTCTCGCTGTCCACCTCGCTGCTTGTACCATGCATAAAATATCATTCAGAAAATTGTGCACATAAATTGTGAAAGTGTGTCTTCTTATTCTTCTGCGCGTTCTCTACCGAATCGGAGCGATTGAAAGTCACTCGCTTCATTCCGTGTTCTGCCAGGTCCAGGCGTTGCGCGTCATTCGACCTGCAGTTTCATCCCTCCCGCCCCATCAACCCATCCTCCCATCATCCTTTCCTTGGGCGAGCGATGACACGGATGTACGAAGAAAGGTTGGCAATGATGCTATTTCCATCTATTCACCCAATTCCGGAGTAAGCTTCGCTTGTAGCTACCGCCTTTTCCGCTTCGCCCATTGTCCCCAGGCCGAGGAAGGACACGGGACGGTCCCGAGAACTAAGAAGGAACTAGCCCTGGCCCTGGCCCTGGCCTTCTGGAAAGTTTCTCTTTGGTGTGTTTTTATTCCGAGCTCCTTTCGCCTACGTTACTCCCACGTCCGATAGTTTTTACTTTACTCTGGGACAGTTTCTTTCCTTTTTCCGATGTTTCATCAACTGTTGTTTGTCCCTTTCCTTCTTTTCGATTGGATTCCTAGGGGTGGGGACGCGAGTTGGGGTGGAAACGGGAGGTGGTTTGCGGTGCGCTAAGAGCACCAAGAGTCGCATAGTCGCACAGTGCACCGCAAAAGCCCCGATTAAGGTAATTTATGTTGGTGGTGCCGTCGGCGCAAAAGGGATCCCCGGACGGTGGTCGCGGACAGTCTGTGTTCGGGGGATGGTTTTGTGTAATCCAATCCAGCCCCTCGCAGCCCCGAACGATTCGCTATCGGATCTTAATGGATTACATCATATAAAGTAATCGGAAAAGCTTATTCTCTGCGTCTGTGTGTGTCTGTGTGTTTGCGTTGCTTGTGTGGTAAGTTATGTGTGGTCGGGGGTTGGTGCAGCGCGATGCGATCGTGCAATCGGCCATTCCAGGACACCAGGAGTGCGTCCATGGAGCTTTTATCGATTTTAGGCTTACAAGGGATGAGGCCAGATATTTAAGGATGCAGCATTGGTGAAGAAATTCGAGAACTAATATAATTTTCCTTGACATTTTCATTTGATAAAGGACGAATTAAGAGTCCTATTTGATTAATGAAGTACATTGCTCGACACGAATATTGAAAGTCTATTCAAGATGTCACTTACTTGCCATTATTCGGCGAGATAATAGTTTATCGATTAGACAGGACACACAGCACCGTGACAGCCGCATCATTTCTCAATTTGTCAAGATGATCAACATCATTTGATAAGGCATCCTTTTGATTGAGTTCTATTATTAATGATCAATCCGTTTCGCGAATGAAGATGACAGTAGCCTCTCTCGGCATCTCTAAAAAAGACTCTAAAACGCGCGCGATAACAAACACCCATAACTAGCAAGCTAATGAAGAAGACAGGAAGCTGTCAGTCTCAAAGCACCTCTCGAAACACCCAAGATTCTAAATCGACATTCAACAATCCGCCGTTCGCATCGGAATCGTGTGTCATTTGAATGACTTGTGCGTAGCGAAATCATTTATCACCAGCACCACCAAAGGTGTCAAACTATCGTCCGATAAACATTCTACACAGATTCCCGCGGTTTTCGCTCCGGGGGCTCCGGCACACCAGCCATGGCCGCGAGCCGGTGAAAGTCAAATGTCAAATCCAGATGGGTAGAATCCTCTGCCTATCCAGTGATTGTGTGCTTTCGGAAGTGTGATTTGGACACTTTTCTTTTGCGGTTTTTGCCGCTGATGCTTGTGGTCTGTGGTCGTGTTTGAGTTTCGGATCGGTTTTCGCGGGGGGAAATCAAAAGTAAAACACGAAATAAAAAAAACATTGCAAAACAACGATGCAGAGCCTGCATGACAACGATAGTGGTTCAGGGGTAAGGAAATGTGGGACATAGGGTTCCTGCAACTGGGGCGCGGGTGTTGGAATAAATAGTGTCACTTCGTTTTTTTTTATTATTAAGCTAGCGAGATATGCTGCACGCAGCTGAATGACGTTTGCGGTTCTACTATCGGGAGGGTAACGTCAGCTACAGCTCCTTATCGATCGTATCGCCAATACCGGCACATAGCCCGTCGTCCGTGGGACTGCACACGTTCGGTGTGCCACACTTGGCACACTTGGTGCCCTTCCGGTAGACGGGCTGGCCGAGCACGTTGTTCTGCGAGTAATTGCATACGTAGTACACGTACGAGCGCTTGTTGAGCTCGTTGTAGTAGCGCGTTGCCCCACAGCCGACCTTCGTGACGCGATCGTTGGCCATCAGGGCAAAGTGCAGAACGTGCACGCTGGAAACAGATACAAGAACCGGGATATAGTGCCAAAAAAGCAGCCTGGCTGGCTGATGCAATTCCGGATCGCCATTTCCGTTGCGTTGCGTTTGCGTCCTTGCGTGTCGCTTACCCTTCGCCGACCTGCCGGTAGTCATCCATGACGGTCTGATTGGTATCGACGTACTCCTGCCACCACTTGTTGGTCAGATCGGAAATGGCTCGCTCGAGATCGATGGTGACGTTGCCGGGTCTCGACTTCCGGGCAATGTTCTGGCCCACGTTCCGATAGCGCTGCGTGTTGCGACACTCGTCCCGCGAGTACAGACAGGTGCGGGCATTGTACTCGGCCAGCTTCGCCAGCTCATCGTCCCACTCCTGCCGACACCGACCGGGAAGAGAGAACGGGTACTGGTAAGGAAATGGACCGTACGATGCGTGCACACACCCGCCACTCAACCATCCCCGAGGGGGGGCAAACCGCAAGAGAGAAAGTCATTTGGAGAAAGTGCACCAGTGACGCCCGTAGGTCAACTGTTTGCTTATCAGCCCCACTGTCGGATCACCGGAAGGAACCCACTAGCAGACCATACTGATGGTGCTGCAACGGTGCTCTGTCTTTTTCGATGGGTTTGACCCGCATTGGCTTGATTTAGGAAAACTAACATTTTCACTAGAGCTCTTTTTGTTTGACATGAGCAGGGGGGGAACGCGAGGGATCCACCATCACACCACATTGTAGCCGAGTTTGGATGAAGCGCAATTTGAGAGCAGTGGAACAAAAAACGGCTGGCGAAATTGCAACAGTGTCGTCGCTGGGATGCGCTTGGGCCAACCCAGAGAGTACCAACTTGAAATTGGAAACGACTGATAGCAATCAGATAACGCAACTCGGTCGCTTCTCTCTCTCGAGTGCATTTTGATTAGATTTATCAAGCGCAATGTGCGATGATGCTGGGGCCACCATCGCACACTCACTAGTGTTGCTCGAGGAGTATCATTGTGGATTGAATTGGAGAAAATCGAAAAGCACTATTAACCGCACTCCAGCGCTCTACGAGGGTTGATAACATTTCTGCAACAAAGTTTCAAAGCGGAAACGCAAAGCAGATGTGCACGCCACAGCTATTTAGCAATGCTAATCACAAATTAACAGATGACTAAGCTGACGACGAACTGGTTTTAACTAATAAAAGTGAATTGATCAAAGTTCTAAACACATTTTGAGAGCGCGATTATCACGAGAGGCCCCAAAACTGATGACATCTCGGCTCCTAAACTACGTCGCTGCACCACGAGCACATCCTCCAGTGACTTTAGCTGCAAGTGATTGAAGTGCAATCACTAACCCAAACCATTCGATTGCCCCCCTTCCGAGAGTCATTCCGAAACGATTCCCCCCCAGGTCACCCCACGCTCACCAAAACGGCCATCCGTTCCGCCGGCGCAAATCCTTCCATTTTGCCACTGGCCAGCTCGGCCCGTAATCCGTTGTGCAGCTTCAGGATGCGCTCCTTCAGGGCGTCATCCATCGTCACCAGCTGGACCGTGGTCGTTGGGCAAAGCTCACCGAACGCCTCCGGTGCGTCCGTTCCATTCGCGCACGCGATATGCGTGTGGTTCGAGTAGCACAGCGACGGATCACAGTATCCCGGAGCGTCCGCTGCCAATCCTGGCGACACAAGCGGTCCACTCAGCGTGACCAACGCCAGAAGAAGAAGAAACCAACTGGCCCACGGCCACCTCACCGAGCTTTCACAGAGCATCATTTTTCGGAATGAGAACGAGCGGAGAACGTACGCGAGTATCACGAAAATGCTGACTGAGCTTGGCGGGCCCGCCGTTCCGTGCTATTTATAAGCACCCAGCACCGGTTCCCACCACGTACGTTCCGATGCAGTTCTCACGCCCCGGTCTAAACGCACTATTCTAGTGAGCTGCCACGGCGCTCGCGGTGGTGGTGGTGGCGGTGGCCGGTTCCGGGTGATTGTTCCGTCGGTGGGCAGCGCGAGGTCGAGAAATAAAGTTATTTCTAATCATCATTATTCACTTCACCCGGCCAGCCAGACAGATAAGAGATCGATTTTCTCACCCAACCGCAGTGCACTGCACCTCAACTCGACCACTCGAAGGCCACGCACCGGGCACTCGCCACGCCACTGGGTGTAATGTGCGTTAAATGAGTCGTGCTTTTTGGTGGGGCCAGTCTGCTTTCCCGATCTAGGTGACCGATAACCGATCACATCCTTATTCGAATGGTCACTACGCGAGTGGCTAACGGCAGCACAAATTGGTAAACGGGAGCGATAGTATCGCGCGAAGCTTTTTCCCAAACACCGGCCGGACTTCTCTTGATGGCCGGAACATGTTGGCATTTAAATTCGATATTTCCTTTTAATCGCCAGCCTGCTTCGGTTACTGAATGGACGGTTCACACTAACCAATCATCGACAATGTTGTGTGATTCGTGGCGATGAGTCATCGGCGCGATCGATTTCCATGTTCACACTTTACTGTCTGCGTTATCGCGTGTCGATCATGCAATGTTCGCGGTGCACGTGACCACACAGACAATCGTCTCTCGAGTGCGTCAAGCATTGCTCGGTGGAGCTGGAGGCTTAAATCGCGTTTGATGAATTAAACCACACGCCATTCCAACTATTCCCTGCGCCATCCACGATAGTGAATTCAATGCCCGCTAGGCTGGTGGCTTCGTCGAGGTGATTTGATTAGTAAAACCGAATCCACCGGGACCTCCGGGGACCGGAAAAGCGGCTAAAATAGCTTCACAATTGATTTAGTTAATTATTGTGATTTATGCCATGTTGCCACATCGCCACCGCTACTAAATACGTTGCCGCTCACTCGCTAGTTTTCCCCTTTCTTCCACTCCCTTCATTACTGCGGCTAAAGCTAATTTGGATTCTCGATTTCACCGGAAGCTACCGGAGGGAAGGGAATTGCTTTATTTTCACAAAAGTGTATCCAACGGGCAACGAGCAAACATGGGCCACGGTGCGCATTGCGATGCTATCGGTCAGTTAACTGTATGAATTGTATCCGATAAATCAACATGAATGAGAACCAACACCACCCACGCATCGGACCCGCCGGAAGGTGTGCGGAAAATGAGCAAACAACCCCCCCCCCCCCCGCACCCCCTCCCTGCTTTCCTCCTGCGGCACAAACAAACCTCGTTGAATGGAAATGGGTTGGTAAATGCAAACGACGTTAGTCCTTCCGTCCTGCTTTTCCAGCAGAGAGCACGAGAGAGAGAGAGAGAGAGAGAGAGAGAGAGAGAGAGAGAGAGCCATTCGGTGGTCTGTGCCCTGCCGGAGATGAATTAAGGACATTCGTGATTTGCCATCCTCCACGGTGCCATTTCCGCGTACTCTCCGACGGCCCACGGATGTTGATGCTGACCGTCCGGGGGGTTTGCTGTGGCATTTCGTGACGACGTGCGCTTGGACACCGTTGCATTTGACAATTATTTAAATGAGGTTATGAAAATGTAAACACTGTTCCGGGGGGCCGAGAATGCAGGGTGCAGGGTGGATGGTGGTGCCAATATGATTATGCTTTCGTGGGCGTTTCTCACGAGGGCTCCGGAATCTGTCGCCTCTGACCCGCGAAAAGACAACTTCAAAAGCATAAGAAGAGAGTGGATCGGAGGTATTGCTCGCTCCAACTGGCGCGTGCTGGTAGTTTGTGTTCAATGTTCCCGGGTAGCGTTAACTCAATTTCTGTTTTAGCGAGCTGCCACGGTGAGCCTCAAACGCGTTCTACAATCTTATGCTTTATGCTGATGAGCATGAACTACGCGTGAGCGTTGCGGTGGGTGGGATGAGTTCGTTGCCCGAGGAGGGGCCCGTTGCGACGACAAAAACACTGTCATCATCATCGTCCTCGGGGCTTTCTCTGCACAGATCACATGCTGGCATAAGTGGAATGACTGGTGGACTCCGGACGGCTGGTGGTGGTGGAATGCTGCACCGAGGACAGCGAACACTTGGTGAGATCCGAGTTTGCTGGAAGTTTCCGTGGGAGTTCCGCAACTCCTTTGCTAATGAATTAAAAATTACTTGCACTGGTGCTATGGTCCGGATGCTCCCGCGTGGTTCCCGGGCAATTCTTTTGGCAAGCTTTTCGCAAATGAAAAGCTGTTGAATGAGCTCCATGGTCCTGGGTGCCAAAGGACCACCGACACATGGTCGTGTGCTATTTGCTTTTTGCTTCGGTAGCGAACATTTCCTGGTGCCGTTGGGAGTGTTCCTTTTGAATTGCATGTAATGTAAGGTGTGCTGAAAGAGCATAATAAGCGAATCATTTGCCGCAGCATAATACCTACCGTTCACGGGTTATCTATTATGATTCACTGTATGATGAGCATTATTTTTTTGTCGCAGTTTCATTAAGGAATAACTCGTTCCCGTTCGTTGAGCACGATCAATGAGCAAACGCAGTGGAAAAAAGCTCTCTTTCGGATACATGCATGCAGAGAATGGAAAAAGCGGGGGAATTTTGTTCTTGGTTTTATATAATTAATGTGTTTGTTTCTCGCGTTCAAAAGTGCTTCGTTTATTTTGGAAATAGTTTTTCAGTTTCTCTTGGTACTTTAGTGGTTTAGGCTAACATTTACTTTTCCCCACCAAAGCCACCACACGATCGCCCGCTTTCTGCCCATCTTTCTTCGATTGGCCGCGATTGGAAAACACAAAAATGCAACTTAAAGTGCGTCTCGCCTTTTCACAGCTTCTCATACTGACTGATCATTGGGGGTGAGGGTCTGGTTTGCTGACGTGCACGAGTTGATTGCATGCTCGGTTACCCGTGATGCTTGCCCAAAAGCATTTACAACGTTCCCTTTTTTATGCGCAATGATCGACATTC
>NC_064877.1:19500000-19527500 GCF_943734665.1 Anopheles aquasalis
GCCGCCCACCTACGGTTGCTGGCCACTTTATGAGCCAATTTGTCTTATCAGGATTCATTTTTCACCCGAGAACTCGCCGACTTTGGCGGCGATAAAAAATGGATTCCAGCGCTCCTCCGGTGGAGTGCATGCTCAACACAAATGTGCGCCCGATGTGCCCCAGTCCCAAGAGTTCAAGCGTTGCACTTTCCACCATTCACCGGAGCGTACTGGTCCGCCATTTTACCGGGAGAGACAGAGAGCGAGAGAGAGTCCCAGAAGTGCCCCATTCCACCCAGGGCGCCAACGACGATAAAGCGTCGTTCAGCGCGTTTTTCAACAAAGCAAACCAGAACAGCAGCAGCACGGTGGGCGCGCGAGCGTGTGTATCGTCATCATGCAAATGTCACAAAACACCCTTCGACTGGTAAACGGGGAGGATCCAGGCGGTGCACAACCTGCACGCTGCCTCTTCCTGGGAAATACTGTTCGCTATTTATGTTTGTATCATTTTCCGCGCCGCTTTTTTTGTTGCTCGTCGCTCCCGCTCCCGCTCGTCGTTGCCGCTCGTCGTGCCACCAACCCATCTCCACATTGTTCCCGCTGTTTGGTGTTCCTTTTTACTTTCTATGAAACATGCAAATGAATTGTACACGTTTTTGTGACAAGTTGCAGCGCTAGATTGCTGTTGGTTGGTTGAAGCAGCCATGGGGGTTCCATGAACAGACACCGAGGCTCACAACCTGCCACAAGCTGGTGCATTGCCTGCGGAAGGGGGATGGTATGCTCGCGGTGCATGTAATAGCACCACCGCACGCTTCCTATGCTTTGCATTTTGAATTTTTCCATTTATCAACCGAAGCCTCTGGTACCAGCCACTAGACTGTGCGCCTGGTCGGATCGTGACTAGTGTCACTATCATGCCTGCAGTTACGGTCCTCCTACGGTAGAGCACAGTTTCTTTTGCCCCACCAGGACACGAAGACCAAGCCTGAAACCAAGATGCTGGAGGGTCCTTTTTACACCGCGGTCCTACATTTTGCGGTTGGACACTTCTCGAGGTGAAAAGGCCTCGGTGTGCGGTATGCGACCGCGTGGCTTACAGATTTATCGTTCCGAAAGTGCCTCCCATTCACCGTTCAATTACTGGTGGGTGCGTGCGAGCGAACCCCCTCCCGAAAGGTATGATGAAGGTATTCCGTGTGATGTCGATGAAGGTATTCCTTACGATGAAGGTATTCCGTGTCATCATGGCATGTAATACATTCCAACGCAGCTGTGCACTCTCACAACATTTCGAGCACTCAAAGCTCTCGACGCTTTTTGAAAGGAATTGGCGTAGCGCGGAGGAAAGCGCTGGGTAATCCAATTAGCAGCACAGCACGGTGCACGATTCGGGCCAGACTCTCTCCTTAGCCTTAAATATCCTGCCAGCTGTCAAGTGATTTTTTAATCCACCCACCCTCCCCCGCTTCGGATTCTCCAGAAAGCCCTGGAAGTGATTATTAATTAGCGGACAATTAAAATGATCCTTTCAGCAAACGGTTCTCCCTCTGCCAGCCGAGGTCGCGTCGATTTGGTCGTCATTTATTAATGCAACCGGCATTTTGTGCCAAAGAGCATCTGGACCAGCCAGACCAGCTCTTGCGATGCAACGCCATGCTACCGATTTTGTGACTCTCCAAGAAATGGCTGGCGAACAAGGAAAGTGATTTTGCAATCCACTCTGGTAGAGCGCCCACTAATCCGATTAAAGGTCCGTCGTGGAGTCGTCTTCGTCGCCGGAGTGGATTGCTGGACGGGGGCTCTAGAGGTTCCGTCGCTAATGGCGTAAGCTGGCGTAGCTTCTTCTTCTCTCTATCCTTTCATCTTTTACCGGTTTGTTGCAATGTCTGAGTGGTGGATCGTGAAGATGCATCCTTTTGATCGTACGATGAACGTTGTCACCAGTTTATCTGCCTCGCCGGTGCTGCTGCTTTTACTCTGCATTCCTCCGGGAATCTGAATTAAATATTCAGTATTGTGCTTGGAGATTACGGAACGGAACGGATTTGGAGCGAAACTCGAAGAACCAGTACCATGCACCAGCTGCCAGCCATTTAGAGGAAAAGATTGCTTAAGCCGAATCGGAATGATTCTTTGGCCACCAGTTGGTCCTAACCCCCACTAAAGCGATCGTCAAACAAATCAGTATCAAAAGGCACGTGCTTAGCTATGCCGTGCGGCTTCACTTTCACTCTCCATTTGCTACGCAGCTGATAATGAGGCTGGCTGACGATGAAAATTCATTGAAAGAATTTAACATTTCCAACGGGGGTTGAAATCATCATCCCCCCCCCCCCTCCCCAAAAATGCGAGTAATGGGAGGGGAGAGGGGAAAAGTTTTCGCTTGAAAAATGCGCCATTCTCGCGGGTCCAACGCGCTCCAACATTCGGGGCCGAAGCCGCACAAATGTTTATGAGTAATGAGCTACCCCGGCGGCCGTTGTGACGTTGGTTCAAAGGGGCGGCAGCGTTGGGCAGTGTTGGGAAAGTTTTTTAACGATGTGTAAATGATCATCGAATAATGCTGCTGGGACTAATCGAGCGCTCTAAGAGGCGATGCAAATTAAGTCAAAGGCCCCCTACGGTCAAAGGCGATTCACTGGATCGCCGTATCATGTTAGATAAAAGATGGCCTCGCAGCAGCAGCAGCAGCAGCAACAGAACGTTTGAGACGATAAAGTTTTATCGCATAATCTTCGAACCATTTACACCCGTAACCGTAAGTCAATAGGCGCGCTGTAGCTTGTTTGTCTTCGCGTTTCTCATCTCATCTGCTTTCTGCAACAAAGATTCTTCGATCTACTTTCACTTTGTACTCACTCAAGGGTTCGCGCACCATTTCCTCGTTTCTCGCAAACGATTCAATGTTACAACTTTTCCTGTCGCCCCAAAATAGCGCCATACGAGCAGCCAAACAACTCTACTGAAACCTTACGCTCAACATTCCTCACCAAAGGGGCTGGCAGAAGCGACAGATTGACAGCGCGCAGTACCGAGCACGCTCGTCACGCCACTCCGGACAGTCGCTCGAGAAGTCGTTTCGTTTAATATTTAACCAACTTCAAAAAAGAAGACACAGCACGAGGCAGCACAACGATACTGTCGCCGTGCAGCAGCGCAAGTCCTCGGCCTCTCGGTCTCGGTCTCTGTTTAATTAACGCTCTGCCCGGACAACGTGGCTGCCGCGCTTTGGCTTTCGCGATGTGTCGTGTGCGCCACGAATTCATCGTGCCATCGTGTTTGTGCCAGCCTTGAGAGTGAGGGATTCTCGGAAGGATTAGTGAAGTTGAAAAGTGACGAAACTTTGTCCACATGCCACCGTGACAGGGGAGGCTCCCAGGACTCTATAGCCGCTACTTTGCTGCTCCATTACACCAAATAATTGCGCCGTGACGGTCCGCCTCGGTTTCGGTCTTGAAACTTGGCTCTTGGCGCGCACTCGTTTGGCACCACTCTAGGTCTAGGCCGTGGTGTCCTTCCGGACCGGAAGCATTCGATGAATGCTGCCACTTTATAAACTTTCAACAAGGATCGTCACTTTAGCGAGCGGGCGTTTTGGGACGCGCCTAGTTTAATATCACCAATCGTCATGCTTTTATTCAATTTAAAGCATTAAAGAGCGGAAGTGGTCCGATGTAATGCAATTCATTTCCATTCGGTATTACATAATTAAACAAATCGAGTTACGGATCTCTTCCCCTTTCTTCGGAAAACTTTCGATTCCACAATCAGAAAACAGCAATCGCCGAAGGCACGGCCACTATCACAACTAGTGAGTACCCAGCGCACAGTCTATCATTGTTCCATTAATCATTGCAACCTTATCGCAACCGGTCGGTCCACAAACAAAGCGAAAGAAGAACCGTAAAACCTTATCAGACTTTGAGGAAGAAAAATTATTCCACATCGCACCGTCGCGCCTCGAACGCCACTGTTTTCCATTTCCGTTCGAAACAAATAGCGAATCACTAGCACGAGGCCAGCCCATCCTCCAGCCAGGCTCCAATGCGCCGTGCTGTCGGTTCAATATCTTCCATCTTCAATAATGGCTTCTTGCAGCAGGAAACGGGGCCGGCAAAAACAGTGCCATCGGATCTGGGAGTGTCTGTTTTGAATAGCAATCGAGCGACCGAGAGAGAGACAGAGAAAGCAAAAACAAGCGGAGGGAGGACATCATCCTCTTCCGTCATTCGGTAGCCTGTTCGAGTTTTTTTGAACGAGAAGACAACATAATTGCCTGGTGAACAGAAACGTGCGGAAAAGAGCGTCCTGGAGCAAGCATCGGAAGCATAACGGACGCTTTGAATTGAAAAGCCTCGTAGCCGTCGACATCTCGTCTACAAATCGATCGAAGTGCATCGTACAGCGGGCGCCGGTTAGTTAGCTCATTCATACAAAAGCTGCCTTTTGTGCCGAGCTGCTGATGCTGCTGAGTCTGTTGTTGTTGCTCCCGGAAGTTAGAGAAGAGAACCGTTGAAGTGTGACCGAGAAACACACTGGATGACACTTTAAGCTCGTGGAAAGACAAACGATGATTGATCGAAAACATGCGGAAGCACAATTGCTGATCCAGCAAAAATGCTTATGCTACAGGTAAACCGACTTATTCAACACCCCAAAATTCCGGTGTGTGTTCGTTTTGTGGATTACCAAAGATGGTGATTAATATAACGAAGCAGCGAGCATTATCTGGCGTCATTCGACGCTCACTCAAGCAGGACAAGTTTCACGAGCGAGTGGATGCTCCCAGCATCACGGGCTGACGGGTAAATCAACATTCGAACGCGCTCCGTAGTCAGCTCAATACGGCTTCATCAGGCCCTGCGCTGAGATAGTGAAGACATTCTTTGGCCCGAAAAAAGCTACAGGAAGTCCTTCAATCACACGACGGGACGGGATGAACCTTGAACCTCTTCTCATTCGACCTCCGCTCAGCTCGAGAGGCACACTCATCGATAGCTCGGGCATTCCACCATTCGGCACGTTCCGTTCGTATTCGAATAACACGTGCCTTCTCGCTCCCCGCGTGGCTCCTATTCCAACTTGGGCTCGAGCGGAACGCGGATCGCATTGAATTATCTCGATGGATGGATTGGTACTCCAGAATCCCCGGAGCTGCTTCCGGGAGCTGCTGCTTCGCTCTGGGCCGCTGGAGAAGGGCCAAAGGAATCTGCCACGCTGGCATTCCAATTTGAACCTTACGGGCACGATTTGCGTCCGGGGATCCTGACTCCTTCTGACATCAAGTGAGAAGACAAATGTTTGAGCAGATAGTCGTCCGCCATTCGCGGTAGTTTCTTGGCTTGGAGTGGAATGCCCAAGCACAGAGGACGACAAGGCATGGTTTGCATAATGCTTCCTTAGGTAAATTCATCTATTTTAAGTTAAACATTCAAAGAGGAGACCGTTAGTATTGCACGGGTAGATAAAGAGTTCTCTTTAAATAACTGCGATTCAGAGTTTTTAAATACTTTTTATCTAAAACATTATCTAAACTCTGGTCTACAACGGAAAGTGGAAAGAAGTTAATTAGACATCCAGTGATCATGTTTTGATTAAACATGTTAACTTCCCCGTTACCAAAAACGCATATTAACGTGACGGACGGACGGACGGGCGTATGATGATGAGGGTTCCAATTATTTGAATATTTTTAACCCCGCACAAAACGCTTCCCTCTGCTGGTGGCTCGAATTTTCCGAAGGCACATCAGCAGGACCTCTCCAACAGTTGTCCTACATTACGCTAGAGAAAGCTGGACCGGAATGCAGTAGAAGCTACTGGCGCACATTATACCGCCCGTCTTGATAAGGGTATCTAATTCAATGATCCCCGCAGGGCATTGCTCGACCGCATTGGACACAATTTAATATGTCTGGACTATCGGACGTATCATTAAACCAGCCCAGCCAAGCCGAGCCCGATCGAGATGGTTTGAAGATTCCTCATCAGATGGGCCACAAAATGGAAGCCATTTTTTTGGTTTTTTTTTGTGATAAACTTTTTGGAAACCAGCTGTCCTTGTCGGTTCTTGATGCGCAAATCTACTCAAACTGTCAAACGCCCATCCATCATCATTGTGTGATGAGGGAATTTCAAAATGTCAAAATATTTCAAAATGTTTTCGGCGGAGGGGAGAAAGGACTCCATCCTGATCAGTGTGCGTGCCATGCAATCACAGCCTGGCACCAGCCAGCGTCCATCTTCCCGGGGAGCAGGGGGGCTGACGTGAAAAATGACGTCTTTATGTGGTTGTTTTGCTAGAAGCCACCCCGGGGCGATGGAGAGGACTCGGGGGGTCTCAGATCTTAAAGCTGACCTCATCGACGATCCGGCTGGTCCACGGGACTGGACACATTGGATAAACGATGGCAGCTACCTGGCACTTCCGATTAGCCAATTCAACTTTCGGCTTCACGGCACACTGGCCCCTCGGGAGGAGCTGGCGTGTGGCCGCCTGGGCTCCGGAAGAAGAAGGAAGCCATTTATCAAACCACCTGAACCGTTTTATTAGCGAAGGCAGGCATGCATCCATCACCTTTCGCCCCCCTCTCTCCCTATTCTCTCTCTCTCTCTCCATGGGCCCCAAGGGGGCGACTGACGGCCAGAGGACTTCCTGGTTTTATGACTTGCCCGCTTTGACCAGTTTCGTCCTTCTTTCTGGATGGACTCTGGGCGCAGTCGTGTGTCGGCGTTGGCTCAACTTTGACACCGTCTTCGACTGCCCCGACGAGGATCCGAGGCCGTTCACTTGTTGTTGTTGCTACGTCTTCTTTCCCTTCACATAATTACCCACCGTTTCGTGGCTCGTGCTTGAATTATGAAGCCCATCCGAACAAAAGCGAGTGCTTCTCCCGGGGAAGGATTTGGTGTTGGGATTATCGTTGTCACCCTCTTCAGCGGACGAATTTATAGCGAAATTAATTAACTGACTAATGTGGCTCTGGCTGCGGTGCGCAGATTGTGTTTTGTCTGCGCCTGGGGTTCCCACTCTACGTGGCCCTTCGATGAAACCTTTGCAGGAGCGAAGGAGCTATTGGGTGCGTCTGGCTAATCTTGTTAATTACAATTTATGTGACAACTTGGAAGCAAGTCGTTCCGGAGGCGGAGACCACGATGGTGGTGGTGGTGGTGGTGGTCTACAAATTGATTGGACACGTGGTCGACAGGGATGTGTGCGCGCGTGCTTTGCTAACTTACACTAACTTGCGATAAATCAATCGCCCGAGGCCACGTCGACGACCATGCTGTGTTTTTGGTTGGAAGTAAACAATGTTTCCCCTGATTTAACAACTCCAGGACCGCCTGGAGAACAACACCAACGACCACACAGCACTCGGTGATGCACCAAAACAAATCATTGCACTTGCGGCACCCGCCCCCCGGTTTGGGGAAGAGAGATTACACATCCAAAAGATGCAACAGAACAGTATCTCCTATTTAGGGCACTGCGGCGGTACCTCTACCACACGCCACAACATGACAGATGATGGTGTGTTGTGTCCGTAGATTCGTCCGCTAAGTGCATTTGTTGCTGAGTCCGTTGGTTTCAGGTTCTGGTTCCAACCAGAACGCAGCAAACCTTGGGCAACGCACCCGGTAGAACGACAAGAGACATCCCTGTCTGTGTCCGTGTGATGTCGCCTTTCACCAAAAATGTCCTCCGAGAGAGTCCGAAAGAACTCTCCGGTCCCGTCGAGGACGTGCATGTGCGCGTTGAAACGATTTGCCATCCTGACATTGTGTGGCGTAATTTATGAGGTGGAAATGTGATTTGCCCAGCGCCATCTCCTCGAGCGCGTCTCTGGGTGTGCTCCACGTCGTTTCATGCAGCTCACACGTCGTGCTGGTGGTACAGTTTTCCTTCGAAGGACCTTCGTGTCAGTCGTTGCCCGTGCTCTTGGTTTTGTCGTCGACGTTGATGCACCCGCTTCAGAGATTGTTGAATTAAAATGCATAGCCAGTGTGACGCTTGAGTGGTGTTTCGCTTTCGCCTGCGGTGCGCCCGGTGACGACAGGCGACGACAATACGTGGCCCCGGGGCAGCGAGCGATCTTGCGCTGAGCGCTTTCGCACCTTCGTCGGCGTCGTCGTCATCGTCGCAAGCGCTTTATGATTTACCGTTGTTTCCCAACGTGTCGTGTGATTCAGCTTTTTTGATTAGTTTTTGTGTTGATTTCTTCGTTTCACTCGCTGGAGTTTGAGGAATGGAAGGAGAGAAAAAAAAACCCGTTGGTCGCGGTCTGCAACATGCACATAACATTCTGCTAGCCAGACTGCTCATCTGGCTTCGCATTTCCATGATATTACTCGTGGCGCTTACAAGCTCTCTTGTGTGCCGTGGTCCTCCTTGATGCGTAAGGTTGCTATGAGAGTAGCTTTGCTTTAAGGACTGCCAAAATGAGGTTGAAATAAAGCTGTTGTCGTGGCCGAGCATGGCTTTCTTAACGATCGAAGTTGCTCTAATATGAATTTCCTCGGTTCGATTATAAGGCACTAATATGATCCTTTTTCATTAATTCTTTTATTTTTTATTTTTGACATGTGTTAAGAGTTGCAAAAAGAAGTTGCTATCGTGCCCGTTCATCTTGACAATGTCAACATTAAGAAGCATCCGTAATAAACCACATTCACGCCCGGATCCTCGGTCATGTTCGGTCAAAAAACATTCCACCACCAACGAAGACCGATTGATGTCGTCGAGCGAACGTAGAGCAACACCAAATTTGTAGCGACGTGCGAGATGATCCAACATTCGAAGAATTTGGGCAAAGGATTCACGCGCGAGGGGGGCCGCTGATTAGAATTTAGCCCCGGGGGTGGGAGGGATTGGAGGACGGATTGTTAATTTGGTTCGCGCAAAATTAATTGGAAGCTCTGGCCCAAGGATACGCACGTGAGGATGTGCGGGATTCAATTTCGTGATTTCCTCGCGCCCGAAACGCCCCGAGAGGAAATCGAATTCCGAGAAGGAATTCCGCAATCAGCGCGCTTGTTTACCCCCTTGTGTGTGCCCGCTGACCCGGAAGGAGCAGGGCCGAGCCCCGGCTGACAATTGGAAAACAGAATCGGCAACGGCAACGGCGATGGCGACGTCGTTACCATTTAGCAGTTGTCATTAGGATGTATCGTCGAGCCCAAGCGTTGTTCCTCTCATCGCCCGGGTGCGGAAAAGGACCTTCCAACCACATCTTGGAGCTAGTTTTCGGAACCGAACCGGGCTTTCTTCGTCTTTTTGTGTCCTGGGATTAATTTCAATCAACAACTGTCCGCCGTCCCTCCAATCATGCCACTCGCTCGACCAAGCTGCTGTTGTTTGATGTGTTCCAAAGGGCAGGTCCTGCGGCAGACACACGAAATGAATCTCGTCTTTCGTCTCCAAGAATGTGGAGTGCGTACTCAGCAACTTTTGTTTCCACAAAACCCCAGAGCCACCTTTTCTTGCCTCGAAGACCTACTCGGCCCCTCCATCCGCCGCCCCGTGTGCCAGCACTATCTTCGCCAGCATTCCTTGGGTAACCTTTTCCTCAAAATCCTCCCATCGTTCGTCTCCCTCGTCAAAAAGCGAACAACAATCGACCATCGACCGTCATCGTCGTCGTCCAACGTCCCTCCGATTTGTCGTACGATTTAAATGGATTCCAGCGAATTGGTTTGCTCTGGTGAGCCCTGGTACGACCAGCCTAGGCGCGTCCGAATGCCGTGACGTTCCGAAATCGAAACAGAATGTCTTGGCATCGTGGGCCGAAGAAGTGGATGGGAATTCTAAGGAATCTTGTCCTCGCTAGCAACACTGGTCGTCCTTTTGCCCGTCCGGTCAGGTGAACAGAAGGCATTTCGCTGTTCCATTGATTTTAATGACCAGTGATCCGACTAATCGGGCATGTTTTCTCGTTGTTATTGTTAGGGTGTGTACCTGAGGGTACGTGCCTTCAATTGTTGAGGATGATCTTATATCTGCGTTCTGCCATTTCCCATTGAAGCACCATTGGCATGACATTGGCCTTCTTTTGTTGGTGGAACAACCAGCAGATGGGTCCACCATTGGAAACTTTGTGCAGAAAACGACGTAATGGTAGCTTAGCACCACCTCCACCAATGCGTCAGCTGTTCTGAGAGGTTCTACCGCCTCGCCCCCCCCCGGAACGAATTATATGCTGCGGAAACGCTTTGGCCTTAATTTCAGTTTAAGTATCTGCAATTCGTTTACGAGTTTCACCCCCGTTTTCATTCTCTTCCACAGCCCTGCAGTATTACCTTTAACAGCCACGCGCTCGAGTTGAAATGTCTCTCTTTCTATCTCGCCCTTTTTTTCACCAGAGTTTTTGAAACGAGAAATTCCCTTCAGCCTGCGTGGCCAGTTGGGCCATTCCCGGGGTACCAGTTGAAACCATTTTAATTTTACTAATGGTGGTAATTATTTTGCCATTTATCTTGCCACCCCGTTTTTGACCATTGCGAACGCCAACATTGGTGGCAGCTTGAAGTAGAAGGAAATCGCAAACACAGAATGCTCGTTCTTCTCCGATTTAGGCTTCGTCTCTCACATCTTAATAGATTAGATTGTTTTCCAGCAGAAAACGGGCGAACCATACACCGAGCTAAACGAATCAAGCACCAAACGTTTCAACGCGACGATGATTTAGACAAAATCAATCTGACACAACAATTCATCCCGTTGACATTTCTTCGTTGAGACAACGGGCGATCGTGCGAACGTAGAGATTGTTATTCAAAGCACACGACGCTTGATTGATGAGTTTAAGGTACGCCCTGGCAGGTGACAGTGACTCCTTCGTGTGCTAATTCTCTGCCACCGCTGCCATTACTCCGCCCGTTCCGCGACAGTTGGCAGTTTTAGGGTTCGGAGGATTTTTGGGGAAAGCAAAATTCCACCCGAAAGACAATTCTCACCACGCAGCTACAGGCAGCAGTAGCAGACGCAACAGCGACCTTCCAAACACCCAATGCCAACCAATGGCAATGAAAATGTAAAGGGACGCTGTTCAAAAAGCACTTACCGGAATTATTTACGCCACTTGGGACTTTGATGGGGTTTGGTGGGCCGAGAGGGGGGCCATTTTTTAACTCATTTTATGTTGGCTCAAAGGCTGGCGTACTTAGCGAGCATTTCAATGAGATGTGCAACTCGTGGTGTGTCGGTGTGCCTGGATGGGATTTGGCCAACTCTCAACAGATGGAAAACAACGAAGAACGAGTGTTCCCCCCGCCTAATGGATGAGAGTTAGCTGGAAGCTGGGTCCCGGGAGTTCCGAGAGGAAAATCAATTCAAAGTTTCCCAACCCCCCGTTGACCGTTTCAGTGCCGATGGCTACCGATTCTCTCCCTCCCCAGCTCTCCCCGTGGAGTATAACTTTAAAACAACCGTCCAAACGGTCCGAACGTCCGAGTTTCGCTCTCTCTTTTTTTCTCTCCCTAGCTTATTCCCTAGAAACCCGTGTTGAACTCCAAAAGTTCTCCCGAAATTGAATATTGATCTCGAGGATGTGATCGTTGGCTGCTCGCCTCCCCTAGCGAGAAGGTCAGGGGGGGGGGGGGTGAAAAGAGGAGTCCACGTTGTGAGTCACGAGAGTTATGAAATGAATGCTTCTCAATTGCAGTTCACGTTTACTGTGCTGCCTCCCAAAAAGGATGAAATAAATAACCTCTTTTGAAACAACTTTTGGTAACGAAAGAGAAGGAGTGGATTGGGGAGGGAACGTGGGTGGTCAAACCACGAGCAAAGGGTTTTACCATTTGAGGTGCAAAGATTAAAAAACTTTTTCGCGCATCGTGCTCCAGTCTCGAAAGGTTTCACTAACCACCAAACAATGGGCTGACTGAGCGGGAATGTATACATATAGAAGGGAGTTATGATCGGTAAGACCTTTGCCGTGTGGTTTTGTATATTGATAAAGTTATCGTTCGCTGCGCCACTGAATCTGATCCTCGAGATGGTTATTACTTCTCTAGCAACCAACTCAGACAACACAAGGGAAATGCCATCTTGAGAGCGACCAAAGGAGCTTCTAGTCTTCCAAGGCATCCAAGGTCCCAAGTGCTTCAAATTGTTTAAACTTTTCCTAAGATGAATGTCTAGAGTGTGCTTCGATAAATCATATCCATTACATGGTAATGGACTCGAGAGAATAGCACAAACATGGCTTCGAATGTGTCTTTTCCATCCAAGAGAAAAGCCTCCCAACCGTCATAAAACACACAATGGACTTCTCGCTGAGATGAACTCTCAGCCAACAGCAGCACCACAAAGCAGCAGCAGCAAAAGGACAACACTTTAAAGTGCCGCGAATCAAGATAGCAGAAGACGAGTGGAAAGTTTAATGCTACAATGTTGTTACAGTTGTTCGCAAAGTGACTCAAGAAAGAAAAAGCGAACGAAACGGGTAAAACAACGCCATTAACCGGACCATAATGTCCGTGGACCGGTGTCCGGGCTGCCCGCATGTCACTAGCAAAGATCCACCGACGATCAAGCGGCAGCATTGCAGCACACGAAATCCACTTCAAGTTGAGCGGACTCGGGGTTCAATCTGGTGGCGTCACTGGAGTAACCGATAAGGCAAGTTGCAGGCGGTTTCGTCTCCACACAAGGGCCACCTTACCCTCGGGCTGTGTCCGCGCTGGTATGTAATAATACTGTTACCATCCTCAACCAACCTGCCCCCGTTGTTTCCTTTCCGGCAAACATTCCGACATCGCTCTAGACACTAACTAAACAAGGCTTCCGGGGGGCAACTTCACGATCTTCACGATACCGTCATCGTCGTCGTCGTCGTCTTCGCTGTCATCGCAGCAAGTGCACTTAGTCATAACAAGGGCCAGCATCCTGGTCCCTTTTACTACAAGAGAGTGTCCTCCTGTCATTCCCTTGCCAGGCCTCAATGACAAGGTGAAGCAGCTTTAAGGGTTAAGTGTGCTTTTAAAGCGCCAGATTGGCCTCTATCTGCCAAGTTCCCCGCCCGGCCGTGCCTTGCCTTGCCACCGAATGGAAAAGCCGAGCAAATCCGCAAACTCTTGCGATGCGGTCGCTGGTATGCAGGAAATGCCCGGGCTGGCCGGTAACTAACATCGGTGTCCTTAGGTGTCAGCTGCAGACCCACAACCGCTGTCAGTCTGCAACGAGCTAGGGATGGAGCATCTTCCGGAGGCTAAACTTTTGCGTTCCGTTGTCCATCTTCAGCTTCTTCACCTTCTTGCTCTCGAAAGATGCCACCGCACGGCACGCAAAGCCCGCATCCGGATCGATGTAACGCTGTGTAGCGCTTGGGCACACTTACCGGAACCAGAAATCGGCGCACTTCCGCCAGCGCGTATGCGATGCGGGCGTGCGCTTCCGCCGGTGCCGTGTACGTCGAGATTTCCACGTGCAGATCCTCCGATAGATGGGCGTACCGTGGGTCACCACTCAGTCGTAGTTCCTCCTCCTGCCGGTGGCACCAGGTCGAATGAAGAAAGTTAATAATCGATACAATATGCGTTCGGGATCGTCCCGTCGTCCGCCTTGGCTGTCGCTTACCTTCTTTCGGTCGCGCATCGACCCTTTGCCCAGGACCGCCATTTTGCACATCGTTTCCTCCTGCAGCCGCTTCAGTGAGTTGCCTTTCGGACCGAGAAGTTTGCCGACAAAGTTGAACTGTGTCAGGGAGAGATAGAGAGAGAGACCGTGATTTGATGAGGATTGTGAAGAAGGACTCGGTGGCTCTTAACGAATCGAGCTCGAGCTGGACAGTTTAGAGGCACGCAACGACGGCTATTGATTCGAAATTGATCCATTTTCGATCAAGCAAAGCACCAACATACCTTTGGATGGTCTCTCACAGGAACTTGCACCCGTACCGCAATCTTGATCGGTCTGTCTCGTGTGATATCCAGCATCTTCTTCTTCTCGTGCACCACTGTCGGTGATCCTGTGGAACCAGAAGAGCAGAGAAAAAAAGGCACATTGTAAAGGATCGTTCTGGAAACAAATTGAAATCTCCATCCCGATTACGTCGATGGCGTCCGTTCATCTTCAGCCATCGCCATCAACCTAATGCCATTTGCTCCTTCTCCTGTTAGTTATGCTTCATTACATTGCGTGCGCTCGCGGCGTTCAATGCGATTTCAAGTCATTATCCTTTATGTGCCTCCCGCCCGGATGAGCCCCGAAACCGAAGGCCAATCGACCGAAGCAGCAACCCCCCCGTTACTTAATGGAGGCTGGATAATTTTCACATCCTTTCTTATTAGAATGTAACCCCGTACCATACCCGGTACGCTGACCGGAAAAGGTTCGTGGCCTGGCCGTTCTCATTCCTCGGATTCGCGCTGATTGATATTCATCACTTGGCTTTCAGCGGAATAACGGAAAACAACGAGCCACCGACCATCGAAGGAGGCAAAGAAAAGGGAACGTGACGGTTTTCTTTTTGGGGAATATTTCATCCTCAAACCGAGACCGCGTTCGGTCTATTTCCCTCCTCTTACCACGCCGCTCGCCCTGAAAACCATAACGAGCGGCCGGTGAAAAATAGTCCTCGTTAATTTACGTAACGTGCGCAGAATGGTAATGGTTGGCCAATGGTTGGCCTCACGCCGCACCGCCCCTCGGTCTATCTTCAAAATCCAAACAAATGCATCACGGAAGAGGCTTCACGAGGATCTGTTCCGGAGAATGGTGTTCATCATTTTGTTACCCGCACAAGAAATAAGAGAAACTGTAACCAATAAATTCAAATAACATCTTGCTCTTGCGACAAAAACCTCATCAACATAAAAAAAACGGAACTGGCGTTGGCGTCCATCTCATCTACAGCCACCCCCGGAGAGAAACATGCTACTACACGCAGCGTGGCACACACGTGGAGTGCCATTTAACCTTTCGCCAGCTGTACTCCCGAGAGAAGGAGGAGCAGAAGACAAGCGACCGCAAAACCGACTCCATACCACTGTGCCGCGCAAAAAGGCCCAAGACATATGGTCCGGGGATTGGCTCGGTTTATCGATTTGCATTTTACGCTCGGATGAGCAGCAGCAGCGGTGGCCGGGCGACGGCGCAATAAGATTTGGAACTTCATTCGGCATTCCTTGAGCCAGATGTGCAGGAGAAGGAAGGGGACCATTGGGTGGTGGTGAGCAGGGATATATATGACACGAATTCGTCTTTCGGTAACGAGGAGCACAGGTAACCGTTGCGCCACTGCGGCCACGATTTCTTCTTGTGCTCTTCTGCTTCTAACAGCTTGCGAGGGGCTCAAGGAAAAAGGAGGCTAGGAGTTACACCATTTACCCGCGTGAAGAATCCGCGTTCACAAGGAATGTGTTGTTCGCCTCGTTTTTTTTTTCTATCGTGCAAAATGTAAAATACCTGAAGCACTCGCGCGCGCACACACCGTTTGTCTTGTAGCCCTTTTTTTGTTGGAAGCTGTTGCCCAAGTGAATTCGGAAGAACCGCTGCGTCTTCAAGCCTCGACTTCATCGAGCGTTACGCAAAACGTCGTGCGGTGTCGGTGATGCTTTACTTTACCGTGTGCGAGGGGCAGTATTTGATGGAGGTAAATATTGGAAGCCCTTTTTTACGACTTCAAGTTTGCAACAAATGTGGCTCTCCAGTGAGCCGTGGTTAAAAATAACATTTGCACCCAACGCGGCTAAGAACGAAGAATATTGATTCCTAGGCTGGTGACGTACGACCACGTGATACGGCACGAGCAGAAGTGATGTCGTATCGTAGCTCCAGTCAGGCTGCCTGACTGATAACTCAACCGAGAGCTTAGCTGGAAAAGTCCAAAGCAACCAGGAGCTGTAGCAGTCTGACGTTTATCTCTTTTACCGCGTTTCACGTGATTTTCGCTTCCATGGCGCTGGTTGTCTTTGGAGGTCTCCGAAAATCGGATCAATTTGTTCACGCTGCGGCTCACCTCAGCTCGCGTTGACAACAGTTTTGGGCGCTTTTGTGGATTTATGCATCGATAAAATCCGGAACCCGTGGGCACGTGTGACGCGTTGACGGGTTGCCGATGTTTGCGCGATGCTACGCTACCTGAAACACGTCCCGGAACGTGCCTCGATCTACCCTGGGTTGGTGTGAACGCATTTCGTGACTTTCGTAGCCGTGGTGCGGTGTCACGAAATCGACAACTGAATCAGCAGCACGCCCGTTCGTGGTTTCGATAAGGAGTTGACAGTCAGTGAAAGAAAAGGGAAATGTGGTTCTTGAGTGGAGGGAATGTGAGCAATCCACACATCTTGGGAAGCGCGATTGATTTTTCAAATCGGATGATAATGCTTTTTGAGGATACTAATTGATGTTTTTTTGGCGAATCCTAGTGAGTGGTGAGAGTTAAATGCAAATGAACACGTATTTCTTGTATTTCTCTTTCAAAAACTTGCTAAAAACGAACTCTCGTAAGTGTTGAATTTTAAAAAACACTTTTCCTTTGATGAGGAGGATTTCTTTTACAATTTCTACAATGCTGCTTTTATTATTCTTTTGGCAGTTCATGCTGCTCTGTTAACAAAGATCAAGATCCTAAGATGCTGTTTTAAATCTTTAATTTTTCTATCAGCACGCAACTTGTAGAAGGTACCCAATGAGCTCTATACCAAGCTTTATGGTTCTAAAACGACCACCAAAAATATGAACAATCTCAACTCTTTATCCTAACGAGATCAACCGAACTAAATGAATGGAATATAGGAAGAACATACTACCGCCATTCAATGGTTACAACAATCAACAACTACAAACTAAATAAGCCAAAAAGCTTACAGATTTCCACTACTTTATTTCAATGTCACTTCTGAGATCAAACCGCAGCCCTAGTCGTTCTTTGAATCCTTAAGTTTCTACCTTTAGAATCTACCTTTAGTTTCGAAACAGAATTCCACTATTCATCTGCAATACAATAAGCGAAATAGATTTAAAATTGCTTCGTTTTCAGTGTTGATTCTTACGCCTGATAACAGCAAGAAGGACATGAAGACCAGTTTTCAATTAACAGTGGTTTAACCTGCCATTGAAGGCATCAATTTTGATCAAACAATGTTGAGAATTTTCATCATCAATCCAATACAATTTTGTTGTGATGCTGCTCCATCAATACCGACCGACTGCCTTACAGCACTGTTAACCTTCGTGAACTCCACTCCCAGACGTGATACGGTGGCGTAACGACGAAACAAATGAGGAACGTATTCAAACCAGACATCCCCTTCCCGTCCCACTTTGCATCAGCGTTTTCCACTCGAAACGACCAATCGAAATCTAAATTGAATGATGACAGCATTCCGTTTGGTGCAAAAAAATAACAAAATCAAAAAAACAGCCATCTGTCCGACCACCGTTTACCGTATTCGATGACGATGCGCATCGATCACGTGGTTGCCTCGGGGACCGGGGCCTCGAATCACGGAGCATTCCTGGAAAGCAAGCAAAGAACCAAATCCAACCAAAAAAAAGAAAAGAACAAACACGAACTCGCACGCACGCACACGACTGCGACTCCTGTGAAGTCAAATCGATCCAGTGGCAAGTTGTGGGGGGGGGCGGGAATTGGAAATGAAATCTACCGAAAATGCCACCCATTCCCACCCACCCGCCCGAACATCGACAAATCGACAGAACGAACGAAATGGAAATCGACTAGCCACGATTGTTCGTTCGTTCGATCGGAGAATGGCCGATGGGCATGTGAGCTCCCAGACGCACCGAGGGTGGTTCACCCTTTCTGTCTGCTAACCATAACGCACACACATGGTCACACCGACACAAAGTCAATCGTCCTGACCGGTCTACCACCGGTGGAACAGTGGAATGCTCCGATTGGTTTGACATTTCCGTTTCCAACCCCTTAGACCGAACAAACGCGCCCACCAACGACCACCGGAGAGCACCCGGAAACAAAATGTATGCATAACGAACGCCGGACTGTGCGAGTTCCTCACGAGATCGGCCAGAACCTCACGGGTTCGGTTCGGATTCCATTTTCCCTCCGGCTATGTAAACGATTTGCTCCCCGTACTAGTTATTGCATTTTATTTTCAAGCGAGTTCGATCGGATGAACACATTTCAAAGGACGATACGGCCTGGCCATACCTGGTTGCCTTTCTGCTCCTGCTCGCTTTACACCCGGTAAGACCATTCGGTTACGATGATACGAATCGAAAGGCACACTAGCCGTTTTGTTTGAGAAAATTTAAATAACCGAATGGAGGTGATTTTGCATAACGCATAACTACCCGCCTCGCCTCCCCAGAACAAAAACCACACTCTACACTCGACCAGTTACTTAATCGGAAATGGGCTGCAAAACATTCGATCGGTAGTCGGCTGAAAACATGGCAATCAATAAAGTTTACACGTATCAATTTGCCGGTAAATCTTGCGACCGCCATCAGCAGCAGCAGCAGCAGCAGCAGCACCAACCACGGCAACGGGATCCATTTTTCATGTCCCTCCCAGCGGGGGCTTTCCATAGGAGAAAGTCATATGTTTAGGCATAGCACAGGGGGAGCAAAGGGGGTAACCCCGGATGTGCCGAAGTATCCCTTCCGTTCTACCCTTCCGGTCGGCTGAGTAACCGGCAATCATCGTCGATGAGCAGCAGGAGCAGGACCTCTCCGGAAATGGACTCTCGGTGCCGTACAAGAGGACAGCAGAGAGATAGCGATAGGACCCTTTTCATCGAACTACCCCGTCGCCCAAGGGCTTTCGTGGGGGTGATGGGGGAGAGGGAGTGAAGTTTCCCGAAAGTGAAATTCGTCGGTTGGTGGAGAAGATGCCACATGAAGAGAGGGCCCAAACGCAGGAGAAGCCAGAGAATCCTGTTATTGGATTAATCAAGGATGGTTATCTGCCATTCCACCCCTCTGGAAAGGGTGGCCAAGAGGGGAGGAAACGAAACACACGAAAGGAAAGAGAGCTTCGAGCCAAAAGTTTTCTTTTGGGGTTGGCCAGAGTCTCTCCTTCATTCTTTTGCCAAAAAAAACAACAACCAGCATCCGACGTCGCGATTGTCCGTAGCTAGAACCTTCCCTCTGCGGGTGGTGGTTCCGCGTTATGTATATTTGGGGTCCATTAAATCCACGTCCAAGGCAGGGCAACCCAGTCCAGTCGATCTTCCAAACGCCATCACCACCACCACCACGAAGCTGGCTGGCCGACTGGCTCGTAAAAACACTTCTTTTATTGGCTTCAAATTGATCCGCGTACCGGTCCGTTACCGGATGTTCCGGAAGCCGACGGTCCGGGTGGTCCATTTGCCATTGGCGAGTGGCTCCTTTTTTCTACGCCACGGTATTGACGGTTGTGTTGTGGGATTGTAATGTTGGCGGAGGGCTTACCGCCGGTTACTCATTCATTCCATGGCGTCGGAGGGTTTTACGATTACACGGCCGATGATGGGAATGATTAGAATAATAATTAATCTCTCTATCTCTCCCCTCGCTCTCTCTCTCTCAGTCTTTCTTTGGCCTATTTCGGGGCGGGTCACGGAGTCTCCGCATAATAAATTTGACCTCTGCGCTGCGAGCGTGAAATATTTTATTGCATATTTCCGGCTGCTGCTACCGTTGAGTGCTTTTATGCTCACGCTCCCTGTTTTCATCCATCAACAAGCCGCGATCGATCGTAAACGAACCAACTCAACAGGCCGGCAATCCCACAGATTCGGTAATTCAGCCGGCGGAATCGATCCGAGGTCAGGCTCTAATCATAGGCGCGCCTCTCGTAGCGTAGCTCTCGATTATCATCAAATAAGCATAAAATTTAAATTGCTATTGATTTTTGGATTTCTGTGATTCCGCTCGTAGCGAACGGAGCGAGAAGCCCCCTTCCCCCCGGTCCGGTGGGATGTATAAATTCAAATCAACGAGCATGATAGCAACTTTGCATTTGAGAGCGAGAGAGAGAGAGAGAAACAGAGTGAGAGAGCGCGTGGTCTTCTTGAGGATGCCAAGGATTACGCAACCATTTTCGAACACAATTTGCCATTTAGCAAGGGCAGTTGCTGGGCTGCTGCGGCTTAATCATTCGCAGGCCACAGGTCCTAATTGCTTCGGTTGAACGGACCCGGTTCACGGGAGAGGGCGCACCCAGTGAGTCTCGCTAGGATTCCCTTTCAGCCATCGAGATGGCTTTGGATGTTATGGCTGGCATGAGGTGTGGACTTTATAGACGAGTTTCTCGAGCGAGCGAGTGTTTTGGTTTGATTTTACGTTGCCTCAAACGCACGATTGTAACTAAGTCACAAGGATCCTGATGATCGACCACAGCACGTGCCACGTGGTATTGCAACTCCTGCACCACCATCGCCTCCATCGCCTGCAACTTATCACCATCAATTAACGATGAGGTTGTTGACGGTACTCTCGAGGAAGAAAGTGCTCCTTGTGCTCTACGAGCACGGGCACACCAGAAGACGCCAGACGCCAGACCACTTTAACCACCGCCACGTCAGCTCGCTCGGATCGTCAGCTGCAACTGCGCGCTGCTGCATCAAATGCTTTGCATTCGCCTCGTAGAGAGACGTAAAGGAAAATGTGGCTGAAGGTGGAGGAAAGTGCACTCACGCGGCCAGCATGGCCGACATAGAAGCGATCGTAATTTGCAAGTTTCGCTAGGCGCTCTCTTCAAAGGTATGATGTGCTGGTCGCCTGGAATGTGGACCGACACTTTGTCCTTGTCAGAACCCCACCCCCGGGGGTGCTGGCCTGAATGTTTGAAAACGAATTGTTATGGAGCCATCGTGGCACCATCGGGGGCCATCTTCTTCCTTCATACGAGGGGCTTGACTTTACGTTTTGCTACATTTTGAATGAGCTCTAAATTGGAGTGTACGGGTGTATGGGTGTGTATGTGTGAAATGCATCTGCATTAACCCCTTTCAACTCCCTCCCTCTCCTTCGGTCAATATAAGAGCTTCGACACTTTGTGGCAGCTGTGCCTAGAGCCGGTGCGGTCCACAGCAACTACCTCGAGCCTCGGGAATGCTAAGAAGTTAAGAAGTTCGGTGCACCCGTTTGGTGCTCATTATCTCAACTCACGAGTGTCAATTTTCACAAGTTTGCTCTGGAATGCCTAAGCACTGGATGGCTTAGGGTTGGCTGGCTTTGCCCAGAGTGGTTACTGGTGAAAGGACTCTTGGGGGGACCTTCAAGCGGAAACCACTCAAGAGAAACAGCGAGCGCTTATAATTTAACATAACTTGTCCTCGTAACTGTGGAAGCCACACAGCAGTTGAGGCATGTGCCCTTCATAATTGCTTGCACTCCGAGCGAGTGCACTTACCGGAACTGCTGCTGTTGCTGTTGCGCGAGGATCGGTCGTCGTGTAGTCCCATGCTGGTTTTCATCATATTATCCATCACGCTCGCTATTTCCATACTAGGCGCTGCACCTGTAACACATTCACTCTTCTTCCTCTCTCCCCTCCTCTCTTCCTGCCTCTCCTACCGCTTCACCCTTCCCTTGGCAGCACTAGAGAGAGCACACGGTTGTACACCTGTTCACGCTGCAGGAAGAAATTAATGTTTAAATTAATTCTTCGGTGGAAACATTGGGTCGTAATGTGTAACCCGCTTTGCAAAAGTTAGTTGGCTTGTCAGAAAGCTTTGTTCACACAGAAAAAGTCCTACAACGACATAGGATAAAGACCCAAAGTCCATTAGAAACTGTTCATTCAGCTCATTGGAATAGTCATAACACACACTGTACGGTCATTCACGTTCAACGAGGTCATGTAGGTATCTGAAAGAAGAGAGAGAGAAAAAAGAAATATGTTAGTTTTCGTTTCTTTCATTTTTCAGAAAATAAAAATCATAATTTTGTATTGAATAAGCCGCACTCAGATTTTAGGATTGAAAACAATAAGAATAACCAACGGCAGAAAGGAACATAGTCACTCTTCATAGTCACTGGAATGTATATTTAATGCAGTCTTAAAGACCTTAAGTACATAATATTCTACCGTTATACTTATATACCGTTGATACTAGAAAGTTTTCCTTGATGAAAAAGCATTTAGCTACTTTCAGGAAGGTTACTAGCGAATTTTCAGTCCTACTAAGTTGAGTTCAGGCCATAGAATAAAGGTTAAACTGTGTTACAGCAATTAGAACTAGCTCGAGCATCAAGTGCCACGCTTACAAGGGCTCTCTAAAACGGTTTATGCGAAACACAAAACACCAGTAGTTTGTATCCTTGAAATCGCTTTTACAAACTCCAACTCACGAAGCTGTGCACAGGGAAGGAAAGGAAAAAAAACTGCTCAGCCTTCTCTCTCCCACTGAAGCCGTATTTATTCGGTCACAAAATAAAATTTCAAACTTTTCACATCGAAAGTTTACGCCTTTATTGCATTGTACTGCACTGTCAGAGGCAGTTAAGCCCACGGACCAGTGAGTGGACGCGGACGCGAGTACGTGGGTGATAGGACGATGCCGCCATCATGAGGTCAAGATGCAGAGACGGCTGATGGTGTCTGATGGCGAGGCGAACAGCAAACGCTCACTTGCAGAACAACTATATGCACTGGGGAAAAGTTAGCCAACAACCGCCCCCCTCGACCACCACTACACCCTTCCGCCTCGACAGTCAAATGTAGCAAAACGTAGCGAGCGAGCGTCGGAGTGTGGCCAAAGTGAGTTGTGTTGCAAACTATTGCAAAACCCCAAGCGGCTCCAAAGCACCGCTGGTGTTGGTGCTCCATTTGCATCGTTTTGCATTGGCGCACGGCGAGCGCGCACTGATGATTCAATTTATCAATGAGGAAGCACAAACTTCGTCAACTTTGTTATCAACTCGCTGTGCTGCTGCTGCTGCTGCTGCTGCGATGCTATAGCCATCGAAGTTCAGGGGATGCAGCATGACCGGGACAGTGTGCTCCCACAGCAGCATAAATTGTGTGGCCAATTCCACAGGAATGTTACCGACAGTAATAAAGTGGACACCGTTACTAGCCGCTGAAAGTAGCAATAGAGAGAAGGAGGGAGATAGAGAAAGAGAAACTACACCTCTCTCTAGCAAAGCTTTGTAGGAATGTGTTTGCATGCGGATTGTGGCAACTGTTTCAACCGGATTGAAACACTCAATTTACGTTCCCTTAACCTTTCAACTACTTAAGCAAACCGCGAACAACTTTCTGAAAAACATCACTCTACGCATTGTGTGTCGGTAAACCCGGAAAAATCACTCCCGATATTGCGAAGGAATGTAACGTAAATAACGCAGAAAAGATTAGCATCGTCCACCAGCATCACCACCATCACCACCACCTCCGAGGGAAGCGTGAGTGGAGCATATTTTTGGCATATTTTTAATAACTGCCTCGAGGAGCGCCAGCACTTCGTTAGGCTTCGTTTGGAATGGGGACGCTGGAGGGTGGTCCATTCATTTCCATCATATCAAATTCCGAGCGAACGAGAGCTTTATCCGGATGATGCTTGGTCGCCCCAGGACCCTTAATCCCTGCGGAATAGAAGTTGACCTGCGGCATGCCAGCGTGAGCGTGAGACAGAGAGCGAAAGAGAGGGAGAACGACGCTGAGATGTGTATTGGTAACCTCGGAGGCTTATCCGCAACATACAAAGCATCAGCATCAGAAACAGCAACAACAAAACAGCATCACCCCACCGGAGGAGGGAGGTCATTCCACCCCCGGCGGGTGCTGGTCATCGAGCCATCGAGGGATGAAGTTTGCTTATGTTTTGTCCATTTTCCAAAGCCAACAACACCACACCTCCTACTGCTCTTCCTTTGGCCACCCCCACACGCAGCAGCAGCAGCAGCAGCCAGTTTGGTGTTTGTGTATTTTCTTTCGTTTCGCCTTCCAATTCCAAACACAACGAAAACGAAACGAAACAACGAAAAAAAAAGCCGTGCTGGAAATGTAGTTGCCGACCAGGGCGGCTTTGACAAATTACTTCCTCGACCGCAACGTTCTGCTGGCTGCCCCGCTTGCCCAACCCCCCTTTCTTATCGATAGCAACGTCCAGGAAACGTCACTCAACGAGTCGCTGGTGATCTCGCCATTTCCAGAGAAAAAGGGCGTTGAAGCAGGCGTCCATTGAGATGCCCTTTTTTTTTTGTTGCCATCTGTGTGGGTACGTGGGTGTCTGTTTGACAGAAAGTGTCTCTCAATTTCTTCCTGGAATTGCGTCCTGGAATGGATGGCGCCACCATGCTGATGGTGGCCAGGATTTGTTTCATTTTACTTCACTCGAAGTAGGAGGCTTCGGCCATCGTCTCGCATTTCCTTTCATCATTCATATTTCACTTTGGGATTCCGGTTCGGGCACGTGGTTTCGCCGAATTTTTGGCAGAAATGTTCAATGAAAACCTGGAGCTCATTGTACTGATGGAATGTACATGGGAAACAAGGGGAAGCCAGGTGGAAACCATAATGCTGGTTCGATTGCATAATGTGCCATCGAATCCATCGATTGTAAAATTGAATTAAGGTAAGAGAGGGAGGGGGTGCTATTGTTAATAGGGGTTTCACAAAGCGGCAATTTTGAATTAAAAGTCTGCTGGAACTTCTTGTTTGTTGATACAATCTTATATTGAACATTCTCTGATGCAAAAAAAAAGCATAAAATTTGTTACGATAAAGAACTTTCGGGGATATATTCTATGTAATTTTATTCTATGCAAAAGTAAGAATTGAAGATTGCTAATATATTTACAATGAAAGTTGTGTTCCAAAAATTGAATAAAGAAACATGTTTCCATCATTTCAACATGCACCACATAATGGAGGCGCCAGGTAGCCGATAAAATTCAGGGGTTTTTAATAAAAATTTAAATCCCTAAAAAAACCAGAGGATCTCGACTTGATTTTTTTAGCAATTTTAAATTTCTATTAAAAATGAATATTTTACCGATTAGTATTTTTTACCGATTACTTGACGCCTCCATCATCGGATTTTGAGCAGCGGAGCTACATCATTTCGTGCTCCCGGTCAGTTTTCTGGTTGTCTTTACCTCTCTGGGCACGGACACCAGCACCGGTTGGGCTTTGGCGGGAAAAGGCAAATTTAGTAAAGCCATGAACCTACAAATTATGTGGTGAAATGGCCCGCGGGCTGGTACTGATACTTTCTTCTGCGGCCCACATGCTAATATGAGTTTGAAACCCCTACTCTAAATGAAACAGTTGTCAAATATGATGCATAGGCTCACACATTCCAATTGCCATCCAATTTGCACTCCGCACAAACTCTAAACCCAAGACTGAATGATTGAAGCACAGCCGGACAGCTTCCCGGTTCGATGGAATGCAGCATTCATGTTGAACAAATTGGATTTTTCATTTTTTAATCTTCATTAATTTGCATTTACATTGCAGCGCTGCGCATGGTCATCGGAAAAATGCAGTTCCCGCTTGGGCACACACAATTCCGAGCATGCGGTGGTGCTTAAGCCCCTTTTTCGTTCGACGAACATCCCCGTTCGACGAACATCGACGGGCTGAAGCTCCGAAATCAGATACAGCGAATGCCATTCAGCTGCGGCACTGGCACCTTTTCACTCCATTTAATCGTTAAATTTTCACCAAATATCTCTCCAGCGATCCAGCAGGCGAGAGAGAGAGAGAGAGAGAGAGAGAGAGAGAGAGAGAGAGAGAGAGAGAGAGAGAGAGAGAAAGAGAGACAGCATGACAGCGCCGTGAATTGGGACACGGGAATTCATAAATGTTGCAGCAAGCCCCTGGCAGGCATTCGTTATTTGTTATTGTTTCTCGTTTCGTGTTAATTCATTATTTTCATGGAAATGCTCTTGCTGGGGGAGAGTAGCTGGATGGTACGGCCACCAGCATACCAGTGACACCGTATCGACCATCGTCCGGCCATCCAAACTGCTAGCCAGAACACGAAATGCAGTTGAAGCTTCGAGGGATCGCCGTCCAGCCATTCGTTCGCCAACCAGCGCGGTCGCTGTCGTCATCATCCTGCCGGTGGGGATTACCACGTGGGTCATCATTTGACTTTTGTCCGCGGTCCGTGGGCACGAAAACCCGGTTCAAAAAAGGGGGAGCAGTCCGTGTCCCCTGGCAACCGGAACAAAGCAAGCTGGAGATGCTTCGTGATTGAATTGTTTAACGAAGTCATCATGCTTTCATGATTCGCCGTTCCGTGCTCCAACCGCGGCCACTGAACCAGAAAACCGTTCTCGTTGATGGTGGCAACCACCACCACCACCACCACCTATTCCCCTTTTGGACGCTTTTGGAGCATGCAAAAACGACTGGTTGACCATTAAATGTGCAATCGTCGTGGTCGTCGTGTTCCTGCAAAGCTGACCAGGTCCCTTGCATTGGTTTTCTGGTTGATTTTTTTTTTTGGGTACGCTGTTGTACCAATTTGCATTTCCCGGAACCCCGGGACTCGTGACTAACGATTACAATCACGCAATCATACGTGCGTGTATGTGTAAGGTGTCCTCCTCCCCGCGAGGGGAACCACAAATTGGAGCGATGAACATGGGAGCATCGTTTGTCCGACCGGACCAAAGACCGTGGATCGGATCCGTGGTAATGAACGGAGCCAAACAAGCAATTTCATTGGGAATTTAATTTCCTCTCCGATTTGCGCTCGCCCTCAGGGCAATTGGAATGTTTTATTCAGTCCGCGAGCACCGCTCGGTTGTGCAGTGCACCATTTGCCGTTTGTAATTCATTTCAATTAAGGATTTGTCGCTGCACAACGGTTTTGAAATGAAATAAGTCAGTATTTGTAATTAATTGATTCGATTCGCGTACAGTAAGCGTTCGCTTTAACCGAACACTAGACGATCGATTATCGTAATCATTTAAACCTTCATCAACTCAAACGCCAATAGACACCACGGCTGCTGCTAGTTTATCAGCGGGAAATTCCCGGAACAGGTCTCGAAACAGTTTCAATGAACTCATTAAGCGTGAACGCACTCCATTTACAGCGAGGCCAACGGGTCGTCTCATCAGTATCAGTGTTCGATGGTCACTGGTCCACACCAGATCTTGCCGCGCCCCAGATCGCGATATATTCTGCGCAACTATTTGCAACACTTGTATTAGGCTCCCGGTCCGTGATGCGCGGAACGTAAAGCAAAACCTCATCAATCACACGCGAACCCTCATCCCCTAGAGGTGGAGCGGGAGTTTGTTCAATACCCAAGCGAGTGCATCGGTATCATCCTTTCGCTTCCAGTGTCAGCATGGCAGCAGTAGCACCACCACCAGCCATTCGATATGTGATCCCCCTTTTCAATGTACAACAAATCCTGCGCCCGGCGCTCAGCGAACCGTCAACCCGAGATACGAGAGCAACGGCCCCAAGAGGACGTCAGCACAGGCCACACAGGTCTCCCGACAGCTGCACTCTTTCTCACCTCTTTCACGCCTCGCGCGACGAGTCGATGCGTCGACAACATTGGGAAAAGGTATAAAATAGCAATTTTCAATTTATATCAATTTTCAACCACCGTTGCCCCCACC
>NC_064877.1:19555000-19587500 GCF_943734665.1 Anopheles aquasalis
CACGCGATCCAATCCCATTAAACTGATGCGATTTAATTCCCCATTTCCAGCTCTCTCCCTCTTTTCATCCTTTCTCTCGTTGCTCCCCCATCGCGGCCACACTATTGCTCGTGTGTAGATTTGTTTGTTTCAACTGGGAGCCGGAGGCGCTTGTTCGGTCGTTTAGCGTGCGTCACTTTCCAGTTACCGGGAACGAAACGATCCGTTTCCGCTTTTCACAACCGTGTGCGAGCACCCGAAATACCGGAGGAATTAGATTGCTAGCGTTTTCTGTCTTTTTTCCCTTTCATGGAATTTCGTTTGTTGCATCAATCCACATCCCAATCCTACTCTATCACTCGTACCAGGGGCCCCCTGGTGTATCACCTCGATAATCGCGAGAACGGCTGGAACTTCATTTTCCGGGTTTTTGGAAAACCTTCCCCGCGGGCACCCGGTCTCCATCAGCATCTTATCGTCGCGCATCCGGCGCTGCCGGAACAGGTCGCATGATAAATGATTTAGTGAAAGACTCCACCAAGTTCGTGTACTGGCTGGTATCCGTTTGGACCGGGAGCCCGGAAGTTTATGCTTTCTTCTCGCTCTCTCCAATGGCGTAGAGTCTTGCGAAGCTTCTGGCATGAGTTCGGTAGTTCTCACTCCGACCGACGACGCAAACGATAACAGTCGAATGTGGTGAGGGATATCATTTGTACAACACGAGATTAGCCATGTCGAGGAGCACGGTGGCTGCTGGCATACATTCGCGAACGCGTATTCGCGCAGAATGAGGACCACGTGAAGTAACTCTATCCAGTAAACGGAAGCTCCAACTCACCCCGCTCGTTCTTAACTCTAATGAATTACGACGAGCAGCAGCAGCAGCAGCAGAATTCTCATCCTCTAGCCGGATTAGCGGGAAGAGTGATGGCGCGCTGTCCACCGTCTGCATGTCTGCGGTGGTCCAGTTGCGGTCGCAGCCCTACAGCAACAACACTCGAAATCCGAGAATGAGTTCATTTAAGTGTTTTCTTCGCTTTTCATGGCGATTTTCGTGGAAAGCGAAGAGCAGGTTGTCTACTTCTTTTCAATGAAAAGAGCATTAGAAGCAGCATGGCACTTGCAGCGCCGCTACTCTTCTTTCCTTTCATTCCATTCTGGACCATTAGCTGCCAATTAATGTAAAGGGATCAACATTCTGTAGAACGAAACCGTATTTCAAAACAAAAGCGCAGGAAAGATTCTTCAAAAAGATGTCAATTGCACACAGATCGCCTTGTACACCACCGTCTGTGGGTTGCGGCCGAGAGCCTTCCGAGAAGGAAAAATCGCCTTTCGTTCGTCTCCACGATGTGCCACGGACCAAAAACGCCCCTCCAACGAAGCATCTTTGAAACGGAACGGACACGCTTTATCTCTGCCCACTCGACTGTAACCCCGGTTTGCGTCGGTGCCCGGACTCGACTCGATTAGCATGCAATCCACCAGCTGCTGCTCCCTCCCCACTCACTTGACCTCGGTCGCTGGTTGATCTTGATCGTTCCGGAGACAGACGGTTCCAACGGCGGCACTCTTCCCGCTCCTTCTTGCTTGCAGTGAGTGTCTTCCGCCGACGATGAGTTATTATTCACACAAGAAGTCGTTGTGGTTAGTCGCATTAGGGTTGAAGCTGGGTGGCCTTGTAAGCGGAAAGCTACACCTGGCCTGTGACGGTGAAGGTTAACGACTTGGAAGCGGAACTCCGGCCCAGCTCCGGCCCATTGACCCATTAGTAATCGCCAATCGTCTTAGCCCGAGGGCCAGTAAGACGTTCCCTGTTCCCGTACCGGTACTCTTACTCGGTACCGTAGCCATCAACGTCAGGAGGCAGATATGCAAGGCAAAACCGTGAGCCTCTGGCGTACCGTGATCTCACGTAAACCGGAAATGGAAGCCCCATGGTACGCCTCGAAGGGGTTGAATGGCGGTCGCGTCGAGTTCGTGGCTAAATGTAGCGTCTAATTTATTCAGCCCCAGGGCAGACACTCCAGCAGCAGGCACAGCAGCCAGTCTGTAGCGCTGTAGCTCTGACCAACGATGGTGCCCCACGGGAGCTCGACTTTTTCCAGAGGGTTAAAGGAAGACGCTGCCACCGTCGGTGGTTTCTTCGAGATGATTTTTATGCTCCCGGTGGAACGTTGTTTCGGTTGATTAAGATTTTAGACGGGTTGGGGCCGATCGTGTCTCGGGGCAAGTCGGCTTTCGGCTTTTTGTGAAGCCAGTAGCTCACGAAATCCCTCCCGCAGGGAATATACACTCCCTGGATGGCGGATGGACGGACGAGTGGAAGTGTAATGGATTGCAAATGTTCTGGAAAATGGCGTAAAAACTGGATTTAGTATTTGGTTTTAAAGGAGAAAGCACCTTAGCACCGTAGAGCCGTAGTAATAGGGATGTGTTGGAATGCAACTACGAGACCAATTGAACAGCAACGAACTGCGTCTACACCTTGTCTAGTGGGAAAAGGAATGTGGAAACGGTGATAGCCCATCCAATCTGTGTTCCCAATCGAATTAACTTTCCCCCTAATCAGAGTGTGCGTTCTCTGTGAGAACTCGGCCCGGGAAGCCACAACACAACTCAAAAGCTTAACTCCCGGGCCATAATAACAACACGGAATGGTAGGGAATGAGCAACTGAAGAACCCCAAGATCGGTTCTCTCGCGTTGTCTCTCGCGTGAAATAAGATTTTCTCTTCCAAGTTCCCACGAAATTCGTGAATTTTTAAATGAACCTCGCGAGCGAATAGAAGCCCCGCGGTAATTGGAACTGGCAGTGCCGCGTTTTTACCGGGAATCTGGGGCCACATCGGAGACACGGTACAAGGTGAAATTGAAAGAGACCTGTCGTCGTGTCGGGACTGGTACTTGCACGCTACTAGTCGGTTAAAAGGTTAAATTTATTACAATTACAAGAGGAGAGTTCTGGTTGCCGGATTTTTTTCGTTGCCATTTCGGCCAAAAATAGTAAATTGGTATATTTAAATGAAATATTAAAGAGGAATGGATCGAACCGGAGTTCTTTCTATCCTGTAGCGTGTAGCCAATGCTTCTGACTGAAAGAAGTGTCCATCTTGTACAACTCTCTTGAGCAATCGATCCCGATTCCTGAGTGGAAAAGGTAGATGGACCGTGGAAGTGAAGCAAATTCGATTTTACTTCCCACACCAACCGTTCGTTCCCGTTCGTCCCGTTTGAAAGGAACACCTCTAGCAAGATGGCCATCGTGGTGCCCATAATCCAGCCCGTTCCATCAACCAACCAACCAACCAACCATTACGTCGATACAATGTCGCCTGCATCAAAGCACTGCATTCCAGTGATGCAGTGGATGGTGTTCGCTTCACCCGCGATCCTCCTTTCAGTGGTAGGATTACAGGGCTAAGCCAGAACTCAACACACCCCAATGCGGCATTGATACGACCCTCTCCCAAGATTAGAAGGCGAACTACCCGCCGGGGTCATCCTTTTGCATTTTGTCACGTTTCCGGTCACTTGCAGTGGTCCGGGACTGGACTGGGCAGTACTCGGAAGCATCCGCTTTGTAGTCGATTCGGTTCGGGGTATGATCCACCTTGAGCCACGCTCCTTTACTACTCAGGGTCCAGGGGAAAGGAAGAGCCATAATCCACGAGAACACAGAGAAACACTCGGAAAACTCTGCTCCTCATTCTCCTCCACGATAACGCTACAGCACTTCTACCTTGCTTGTTCGTTCGATGCAGAATTGGAAGCGGTTGGCTGGATGGGGCAAGTTCCACATAAAGATATATCAAAGTCCTTCGATCGATACCCCCCCTCCCGCCCATCGACCACAGACGGGAAGCCCCGGGAGTAACGATAAAGTTGTTGTCTTAAGAAAATTTATATCTCGTCTTGGCTCACTCGCCGTAAACTTTCGTTTTGCTCGAGTCCCTCGATCTCGATCCGGATCCAGGAATGGATTCCGGTGATTCGAAGGGGACCGTGTTTGGATGGGAGTGTGGACCAAGTTTCGTCACGCCAGCCCGCTGCTGCTGTTGGTGTGAATTCTCTTTCTTTCCGCAACATATTTGCATCCAACCGTGTGGTCTGCATCCCGCCCAAAATCCCATATGTTACATGGAGTGGAAGATGAGGAATGGAAGGGGGGGGGGGGGGAGGTGACTGGAAAGTTGGGTGTGAAAAAGGTGGGTGCTAGAACTCGTCCGACGTACGGCACCTTGAGCGCAAACAAACAAAACACTAAAATCCCTTTACCTTTTTCCCCGTTAAGGCAGAGCTCCTGCGACTCCCGGCACCGATCCCGATAGTTCCGGGATGCAAACATTCCCTGTGCCAGCTGTCAGAAGCTTTTAGCAATCCATTTTCCCCGCATGAAGTAGAAGAAACCGTCTGGGTAAAAGAAAAGGGGGGAAAGTTTTGGCGGATTGGTGTCACATCCGGTTGTCGTTTTATCTGTACCCCTCTGGCACTATCTTTACATTTCACCGGCACTCACATGCACTGCAGTGTTTCTCTATTATGCATCGCTAGTGCATCGCGGTTACGAGTGGCGCAGGTCGCACTGTTGCGTGTTTTATGTGCGAGATCCTTCGATCAAATTGGTGCTCACACCAACCATTCGATGGAGTTTTTTTTATCGCAGGATTCCATCGCCGAAGAACTCCAGGATAGAAAAGACATCTAGCGATGATCCATCCAATTCGAACCACAAACAATCATCTTCCGGCTCAAGTCCGGTGTTGTTCGAGCAAATATTGGCCACAAGCTGGGAGGTAAATACCGTTGTAATTACCGTAGAGCATCGGTTGATCGCTTCGGGCCATTTTAGTATTCCAGTGCACCCAAACCAAAATGTACCTGAAGTATCTTTAAAACCCTGTACGATGCTTGTTGATTGGTTCAATTCAAACAAAGGCTTCCCATGTTGTACAGTACGTTCTGTCCAACGTCCAACAATCCTGCAGCATAGGACCACATCCGGGAAAAGGGAGTCACTCCGAACCGCCTAGTAAATCAACACAATCTGGTACACAACCAACGAGCAACCCAAACCCATCATATTCGACGATTGATTTACATTCAAAGTACAATTGCCGGTACCGAGTAGAGCTTCTCGGCCTGTTTACCGAAGGGTGGCCGCCCGCGAGCAAGAGGCCGATCTAGTTGACAAAGTCCAAGAAGTTAATCAATCTTCTGTTTCAACCCACCCAGCAGCGGGGACACGTGCTCTACCAACAAGTCAACAAGCCCTGAGCCCTGACCACCACCTAGCTCCACCGATCCCCGTGCGGGAACAATCAATCAGGCACGACCGAAACGGTTGATGATGGGCTTCGCTACCTCGCATCCAAGGAAGCCACAACGGAACGATCGCCTACTACGTATGCGTCTGCGGTAGGCGCATGAATTATGCAATGGATGGACGTGGCTGGTGCGTTGAGCAGAACTACCGATGATGACGATGATGATGAGGCTGACGAATGGTCGTAATTGAGCTGCGGTGAGAGCCCGGGGGCAGGGAAGGCAGCAAATGTCGGTGCGATGGAGATGTTTGCTGTTCGATGGTGCATTCGTCCACTCACAGACACTTACTAGTGACCGCCAGTCAGAACAATCGCCCTTTTTGGAACGGGGTTTTTCCAAGATATCGGTCAAAATTAGTGACGTGACCAGGGAGGGCTTTATCTGGACGATTGCAACCATCGCGTAGGAGGGGGTCGGTGATCGGTGATGCTGGAAGATGATGACCATGTGCGACGATGATGGCCACACACCGCACCGCAGATGATTGAATAATAATAATAGCCGTTTGATGGAGCACGGGACGATGGAAGCAGCAGTGTGTGGAAGAGCTAATGCCAGATAAAGCTTCACTAATAGGATAGGGCTTAAGTAAATTGTTCTTCGTAATTCTCTGTCGCAAGAGGACCTTTCGGGTACGCTTGGGAGCGCACTCTCGCTCCAGACACACAAAGGCAGAGTTCATAAAGCGCCACCAACCAAAGTGACAGTGTACGCAGTGTCCATCCCTGAGGCGTGCAGCAGCAAGTGAAAGTTGCGCTACGGAAGCACACCGAGGGCCAATAACTCGATAAGTAATCTAAGCTTCATACAAAGTTTGCTACCGCTATTTATCATTCGGAACCGAAGCCACCAAACAACACAACCTTCTCCTTCTTCTTCGTCTTCTCCTACTTCTCCTTTATGGAGCATAACGAAAGTCCATTAGGGCGCTAAATCAGAACAACGCCATATCGCAAATCGAATGATGGACGAGTGCAATCAATCAAATGTATGCGGGGCTGCTGCTGCTGCTGCTGCCGGCTTCGGTACGCGAATGATTGAATTTGTTGGCAAAAGAAAAGTCTCCGCATCCCTCCACGGTACACACAGGTACAGGCGCACCGGAGCCTCTCACTCGCTCAAGACAAATTGTGTTGTTCAAAGTATAAAGTAAGGTTCCAACCGGCAATCCATACCGGTTCGTGCAACAAGCGGAAGATGGAGAGAAACTTCAAAAGAATTACATTTTAATAATATACCAATAAGCTGTTTGTTATTAACTCCGTTTGGCAATATTGAATCAAAGACTGGCAATCGGGTGCGCGTTCCCGGGGACAAATATTGGTTTTCACAAGAAATCGCTCCCCGTGAAAAAAGGGGGCTTCAAAAGGCAAATCCTGGCACACACATTACATTACACATTACTGCGTGCCTCGCTACACATCGGATCTCGTCCTCCGATCGGTAGCAGCTGGTATCCCGCACTGGCACCAGAGGTCCCTTTTTATTCCCTGTCGAAAACACGTCATCAAACTTGTTGCACCAAATCATACAAGTGTCCTTATGCCGTCCACCGATGCGAAAAAGAAACCCCTTTTTTTTAATCTCGGGATTCCCAAGAAACTGACGACGACGGCAGAGAAGCAACAAGATAAAAACGACCTCCAAACGGTCTCTCGAAGCACCGCCTACTTCCAGCAACCCCATCGGCAAATGATTACTAGGCTTGTTCATTTATCGCTCAATCTAATCACGTATACACGTCCTCGACGGCTGCCCAAGTGAGCGAGCGAGCGGGAAATCAAAAAGAACATACAGAAGAGCACTCCCTCCCCCCGCCCTCGCCAACCTATTCAACCCCTATAACCGATCAGCAAACGAGGTGCCATTATGTGGGGGACCGTAAATGTTCGTAAAACACATCCGCTGCCCAGCATCCCGGGGCAGCATCCTCTTTCCAAGACGATGACGCACACCATCGGCACCCATGCGCGCGTGTATATGTGGCCCTAAAACCAGAAGAGAGATCCCGTTTGACGTTTTGCTCGCAAAGCAGGCGTAGACGGATTAAATTTGCATCATGTGTGTTTACTTTCATTTTCGCCTTCACCATCGGCACAGGGAAACGGGAGAAAAGGGATCGCAGCAGGCAGAGACCTCCGCCGCAGCATCATCGCAGGCGGAACGTAAGTGACAGCTGGAAGGGAAAATATGAAACGTCAAACGGATACGTTTCCACGCGTTTCGCCCCGAACTTGTTTCCCGAAAAATCCTGCCGAACGGCTAGAGAGCTCCCAGCGAGCGTCATGCAGATCGACGAAGGTACCGCTAGCATAGGTGTCCTTCTCTTTCTCCTACAACCAACCAGCAGCATAGCGCTGGCGTGCTCGGGACACACCACCGGAAATCGGGTTTCATCAATTTGCTTTAACAACGTAGGAACAGCGGCAGCAGCAGGAGCACATGGAGCGCAGTAACAATTTCAATAAAAATGAGCAAAACTTCAGCCCCGCATCTCCTTCTCAGCCTGTTTTCCATCGGTTGCGCTGGCAAATGAAATGAATTTCGGAAGTAAACATAAAAGAGAGCGGGAGAGAGGGAGACACGGGTACGGGATGGCAGGCAAAATGGGGCAAAGTTTGTTGGCACAAGCCCGGTGACGGTACTTCCTGATAATGCCTCCGTGTATGTTCGTTTTGGCCAAGTTATGAAATCACTTAATGTTCCCGAACGCACCCAGGGACAACCAGTATTAGCGACAAGTCAGAGTTGAGTTGCTGCTGCTCGTGCTGTGCTGCTGCTACTAATGCTATTTGCATAATTCGGTTGTCAATTTTCATAATATGATTAATGTTTCTGGAAGCAACACTTTTTTCCGGAACTGGGCGACTGGGACTCACACGGAACGAGTTGTTTTGTTGTATTTTTGTTGTCAATTTTGTCAAAATCATCTTAATTGCAACTGCACAATGGACCTCGATGCCTCATGAGCGACAATTTACGCTCCCGGGCACGTCTCGCGCCCGGGCGCCTTAAACGCGAATAAAACTTTCATAAGGCCCTTCCGCTCCCCCACCGCAATCATGACATTTGGTGGCGCCATTTTTAAAAATGCATGGCGTCATCTGGTTCTCCCCATTCTGCGGCCACAAGTCCGTTTATGGTGCCAACGGATGTGACGCCGTTCGCCCGCGTGCACGAGGTTATCATCGAGGAGCGAAATCATCATTGTCTCCCCTGTATATTATACCAATTCCATCAAAGTGTTTCCCTTGGTGGAATGTGTTTTTTGCCATTGTTTTTCCAACCGCCCTTGTTGCTTTGTTTGTTGCCACCGAAAGCTCAAACACAGATCGGCATCAGGGAATAAACGCAAAAGTGTGTTTCGATGAGTGTGGTTGTCGAGGGGTTGGATTTTTATTGACAATGCGGTTTGGTGCAATAAAGTGTGCGCACGACTGGTGATGGATAATTCCTGTTTTTTTTTCTGCCTTCCTTTTTTTCCATTCGCTCGGCCAACTGCCGCTGTGAGTGGACCATTAAGCTGTGGCCCGGCATTGGACGACGGTACTTGAGGTTTGCATTTTATTCATTTTCTGTAATGTTTGCTCAACAAGCGGGGCACTAAAAATTCCATTTAAAAACATTATCTTGCCTCGTTCCGGAATGGCCACATTCACGCACACCCCTGGAGGGGTGGGAGAGTGACAAAGTCAATTGGAATTGCCTCGTGCCAATCCCTGGTGCCGGTGCTAATCGATCGACGACGAATACGATGGCGACATGATGGAAATGGAACTCCCATTTACAGCCCATCCCTTACGAGGTCACGAACGGACGGACCTGGTGGGTGGGATCGAAAAAGCAAATTGGATGGTGACCACCGCCACCGGCCATTTTGAATCGTAAAACAAACCACAAAACCACCAACGGAAACTGGAAAGTGCAAACCGCACCGTCCGCCACATCGTAAGACGATTAACGATTCGTTCAACGGGGGTGAAAAAACGGAGGAAGTGACTGGTGGAGGAGGAGGCGGAGGACACACACATGTCCATCAACCGCACCAGAATGGACAAAGACATAAAGCGGCCAAGACCATTTGGGTGCACCCATCAACCCATTCCCGCCCGGGGGTTCGTGGCTTGATTGACATAACACACAACCATCAACAGCAGCAGCAGCAGCAGCAGCAGCACCAGAAGCAGTTCCGAACCTCCGGGACCATGCCAATGAACATGGCCAACGTGCCGAACATGGCCACTGGCAGTGGCAGTGGGTGGCAGTCAAACTTTTCACCACGTCCACGACTTTTCGGAGCGAGGTGTCACAGTTGTAAACTCGTAAGATATTCGACCACGACCACCACCATCACCAGCATCCAGTAGTTGGGTGTAGGTGGTCGTAGGCTGTTCCGGTTGCCTTTGCTCCACTCCTACAGATCCAGCCAGCAAAAGGAAGAAGAACGCAAAGAACGCGACAACGAATGCAACCGATCTGGGAGAAACCTTTTGCTCCGGCGTGAAAAGGTTCCTGGAAGGCGAAAGTTTTGTTTAAACTTCAACGGGAGCGTTGGTGGTGATCGGTGGCTACGTTCACTGGACGAGACCAAGCGCCACCAGGCTGGCTAGAGAAATGGTGCGCTGGTCGTGTTTCAGCACCGTGGGTAGCAAAGCTCCTACACACGAGGTTTTTTAAAGTAAAAAGTCCCCCAGTCTTTGAGCTCTACAAGATAAATTGAGGCAAACATGTTCTACAATCCGTAGGCGCAATGGCGATTCAAAGGCAGCAGCTTTAAAGCTGTGGCCACGCGGTCACGCTCTATTCAAATCTAAATCCGACGAAAAATTAAAGAAGAACTGCTCACACCATCGAGTGCATTATCGGCCGCATTAAATCCAATTCATGGCGGTAGCGTATTAGTTGTGCAGTAGTGCTCACCGTCAACCCGGCGTCTATCTCCATTGAACGTGGTTTCCACGGTAACAACGACCGTGTGTCCGACCGACAAACATTAACAGACTACTACGATCGAACGGTGGTGCTGTGCGTGACATGTAGAGCCACAAAAGCCTCATGACAGCCACGACGAGCTCACCAGCTGCTGCTCACCATCATGGACTGACGTGCGCATCCGGCATTTTGTTGTTTTTTTTTTTCACCCCTCCACGCAGTGAGGGGAAAACACCTCATTCCACTCGTGTCCGTACACCTTTTGCGGAGAGGAATTATGCACAAAAGCTGGGCCAAAGTGTCGGGGAGCGTTAGGCCGTGATTTCCACAAATGCTTGTTCACATTTGAGCCACCCTTGGATCACATACAGGGAGCACTCCCAACACAAGCACCATAAAACCACTTGTCGCATTCATGAGGTTCGATGAGTCGGAAAAATGGCACCACCATCACGGAATTGGATTAGGCCGCTTCCACTGCCTCTGCACCGCCGTGCCCTACCCTACGCTATCCGATGGCGCCATGGGGATTTGCAGTTGCTCGGTTTTTGATGATTGAAAACTGCCATCGAGGCCGCAATCGAGGAGCGAGCACGAATCCTAAATAGCTGCCAACTGGCTCAACCGAGCACCAGGGTTTAACGGGAAGTGAGCTAGAGAGAGAGAGCGAGAGATCGTCCTTCAAAAAAGGATTTGCAGTATGACCCAACTCTCCTGCCTTGCCTTACTGGCTGCTCTACTGACGAAGGCTTATGGCGTGTGATTTCCACACGATTTAGGAGTGTGCGAGAGCGGATTTGCCAACGTTGAACGTCGCGTTATGTTTTCAAATGTTTCCAGAAAAAAAGATAATCAATCCGGTGATTGCGATGCGCAGCATGTGCTGTTATCCGTTTAGGTTAAAGTGAAAATATTTTATCTAACTTTGCACTTGTACAAAGCAGAGTGGCGCAGTGGAAGCGTGCTGGGCCCATAACCCAGAGGTCCGTAGATCGAAACTACGTTCTGCTAAGCCAAGTTGATTTTTTTAAAAAGTATGGGTACACTTTTACTGACGTTTTTTGGAATGAACATTATCCTTCCAGAAAAGAGGACTTAAAGAGCGCTTCTATGCTTAAAGCTTAGTCTTGCACACTCTGATGCGGCTCTAGAAGTTCGTATGTGTTGTTCGCTGCGTTTTTTATGCATCCAAAATCTTACTTACACCACTAACATAAACAAAAGAGAAACTAAGGGTTTAAAGAAGCTTACACCAAGCTAGATTGATTACCTCTCGAGAAACTAGACAGCGGAAATCATAATAATTGTAAAACATCGTACAATGAAATTATGATGCATTATGCTGAACGAAACGAATTTGAATGAGCCCGTCCAGCCTCCGTCAGCAAAGCTCTCATAATCGATTGCTTTCGCTCACAGGCGGTGGTGCCGAGCTCGTCGAAATTCAGGACCCATTATGCCTGCCACCGGTTTGGGGGCATAATGCCTTATAATAAATCACCAACCATCAAATCGCCGCTCGTGCAAACGCGCAAAAGAAGCACAGAAAAGGGCCGGGCCGGGCTGCATTCGTGGCCTCACATTGGGTCAAAAGCGTACCGTCGTACCGTGTGGTGCGACGACGCCTGATGAGCCTGACGAACGCGGCCAAGCAGCCACGAGAGGACCAAGAGAAACAACAGCCGCGCTTGGACAAATTTCCCTAAGTCATGATTCAAGTTCCCGCTTAAATGGCCGTGATTGAGGGCAATTTTCGCTGATGCCACCACTGCCACCACCACCATCCTGTGGGGACACCTTCACAACGGACCGTCTTTCTTCTAGTTAACTTCTTCAAACAGACACCTCCCCGTCCTTCCCTGTTTTCGCGTTTAATGGCAACGGCGTAGCAGAGCAGAGCAGACCGTTTTGATCGCTTTAAGCTGATGGGTGATTTGTGCCTCCCTCCAACCTTCCCCAAGGGGCTATGATTGAGCGCTTTGGATCTCAAATGTCTATTAGGGGACCATCGGTTGCTATCTCTAGCGCCACCGCTACGAGACTGATTATGAGCACGCGAAACGCAACGAAACGATCTGCTCACACTTAACATTAACGGCGTTGTTGGCTGCGTGCGATGTTGGCAACGATAGCAACGCATGACAACATATTCTCAACACAAAATCATAACACGATTACGCTGGTGTATTACTCACCGCACGCGCTGAGTAATCGTTTAGCAATAAAATGCGAGTTTATGCGGTCCGGGTCACTTCGGTCACATTCGCTGTCAACGCACACCAGCAGCGCAAGCGTGCTATCTGTGTGTTACCATATCATCATCCTAGCAACGCTGTAAGCTGGGCCCTGGCCAACTCGCTGGCGGTCCATCTCTCCCTCTCTACTCATCCATCATTTTATGCTCTCGTTGATTCGGAAGTAGCACGTGTTTATCGACACGTGCTCACTCGCACGATTGGCGTACGTTACCAAGGAGACCAAGACCAAGGGACCAAGAAAAAGGGGTGCTGGGCCAATGGTGCCATGCTGGTCTGGTGATTCAATTTTGGCGAACAAATAACAACGAGTGATAACGAGAAACTCGGAGCGATGCGAACGAACAAAAAAAACGGTGAACTTTCAACAGATGCTGCGCTCCAGCTGAAGCGATCCTTAAACTACTAACATTTCCAAACAGACACACAAACACACTCACACGTACAATGGATGATGGATTGCGTCGCTGGCAACGGAAACTCTCTTCTTTTTTTGTAACGCCGCAACGGCACCTTCACGGGCTTTTGGTGGGCTGAATGGGTTGTTGGCAATTTAACGTTCCACATTAAAGCTGCCGGATGCTTTAAGTGACGTTAATTTCATTTTAAAATCTCACTAAATCGCTGGCAACAATTTTACATTCATATCTGCGGACCCATTAATCATCGTAATAGTATCGGCACCAGAGCGTAGTTGAATGGCGCTTAATAGAAACACGATGTACGAAGGTGCATCTCATCGAAGCGATGCATTTATCAACCGCACCATGGATGATAGCGCACAGTTCGACCTCGCTAAACACAAAAAAGGAACAGAAATTTGCCTCGCATTCTATGAAGCGTTTTAAAGTGCATTCCACTCCACATGTGAGCCCAGGAGTAGTAGCGGCAACAACAGTGAAGCTTTGGCAGTGAAGCAACTATAGAGCTGAGGGTGTAACCGGATACTGGATGGGTTGCAGCTCACCGGCGCACATCCGAAAACATGTGCCTGCTTCTCACGTGAAGCAGATTGATTACAGCCGATACACACGCCCGTAGAGACTGACTGAAGTGTGATCCTTCAGGGTGAATGAGGGGCACTCGCTCGATGCACGATTTTTGTGTACCCTTCCACACCCCACGGGATAGTTGATGTGCATCGTAGCATGTTGCTATTGCAAATCCTGGTCCTCGGTGCTGCGATCCACAGAGAGCGCAACGAACCGAACCGAACCGAAAGCTCAGCATAAAAGTATCCTCCCCTCATTGCATTCATGTAGCATGTGCCGGGATGGGAGCCGATTTCCAGATCCTATCGATCGCACCTTTTTGTGTTTTCCGATATTTCGGTTCATTCCACCGGGAAGGTAAGGTCGTTCATTCGATTCACACTTCAGGGCGCGCGCTGAGCGAGCGAGAAGTCAGCTTCGAGCGTCCAAAACCAAGCGGCGGTGTGGCCACAGATGGTATCACGTAATGCTGAGTGTAATGCTTTAATTTAAATCGATTGCTTCACTGAACAGCGACTGAAAAAGGGGGGCCACTTCAGTTCCCCGGTGCTCACGATGTATTGATGCGCAGAGCGAAAAGAGGTGCTGGTAATGGTGCTGATGGTGGCCGGGTGCATCGTTTGTCGAATAATGAGCGCTATATTTTAAGGGAATTAAGTTGCAATACCTTGAGCGGCTTGTACTGTCTCCCGCTTTATTGGGAACTCGTTGCTACTGTGGCGCCCATGCTGCCTCCCATAGTGAATATGTAACAGTGCGCTCCGTTTCTGAAATAGGATTTTCTCATTAAAAATCGATTTCAAACGAACTCCCGACGAGGTAAGCTGGCCCACATGCTGTGCTTTCAAATATATGAACAATGGCGATGTAATGGAATGGTTGGAATGGAGCGAAAAAAAAACAGCGCAACAATGCACCAGCTCGCGAAACAGTAACGTTCCATTTCAATTTGATGCTGTTCATCATTCCATTGCCTGCCTGTGTACCTGTGGAAGCGTGAAAGGAAGAGGGCTTCATCATGATTAAAATTATAATGACCACGGTTCCCCGGACCGGACTCGGTACTTGGACTTCTCATTGGGTGTGTGCCTGTGTTTTCATTGGCAACCAGCCCGACAGAACGGACACCAGCAATCATGTAACGGGCCGTGTATGCCCACTGGTAACCGTTACCATTACCTGAGTGCATAATAATTGGCGGCAACACGTTGCTTGTTGATTTTTCATCACGCTAATTACTGTCGTTACGAGCGGAATGGCACTTCAAGTGAGCGTCTGTTTATGCTGCCATAACGCTTGACAGTTGGAAGAACTGTGCGTTGTTAATGCTTTATGGTGCTAGCTTTTTTAGAAGTCACCTCTTCGCTTTGTCTCGCTAGGTGACAGGAACAAGGGCTCGCTGTTGGATAGCATCGTGTTGGCATAAACGCTTGAGTAGCGGTTCGTAGAGTTTGTTAAGCGTTTTAAAGAATATTAGTTGAAATTGATCAACAATTCGGAGAGGTGTGTTTCACAGTGATGCATTAATGATGCAGGATGCTAAATAGGAACCTTAAATAATATAATACCATTATTTAATATTTTTTCCCCATTCTTACTGTCAATATCGATTGATTTCTGCACAAAAATGGAACCATATAGGCGCAAATGATTCAACAGTTCACGACTTGTTGACACTTATTTTATGCTGCTTTTGCACTGCGTCTAAAAATACTCATAAATAATAAATAAAGAGAACGGCATAAGTAAATAAACAGTTTGATAAAGGTTCTGATTCTAATTGACTGGCAGTTTTAATCAGAGAGTCGATTCGGAATAAATCTTTGATGTTCTTTGAATTCTCCAAAATTTAATCTCAATTTACGCTGGGGGAAAAAGGGGAAAGCCATCGTTAAATATCAAGAAGTTCAACATTCATAGACACCAAATGGAACCAAATGAATCTCGAATCAAATTTGGCAATACGAATTGCACCGGACACAACCAGAAATTCCACAGTTTTCTTCACCACTTCTGACCACCAGATCAAATCCGTTCATTTTTCCAGCTCACCAACAGTTAAGCTCCATTCCTGCTGCATTTGTTCCACGCAAACGGAGAAAAGAAATTTGTCGTTTGCTCTCTTTCAAACGAGCTGAAAAGCTAGAAAGCACAACACCCCACACCTTGCCTTAGCACAATAGCTTCTGGGCTTCTGGGGAGAAGCTACTGCTGGCCATTGCTTTGAGCGCTTGGCGTCCGAAAAATAAAGGTGACGGTGGAACCACTCCTTCCGAACATTCGGCAGGGTCACAGCTGCAGGTCACTTGTGTGTGTTTGTGTGTCCCGGAGCTGCATAGCGGTGTGTGAGTGCTCCACTGAATCGAATAGACTTAACAAGATTACATTTTTGCAATCATAACACAAGTGAACCCCTTCAAATACGTGTGATTATGTTTGTCCACCTGCTGCCAAGGAGTGGTGCGGCTGTGATTCAAGGCATTCCAGCTGCTGCTGCTGCTGCTGCTGCCTGGCCGCCTTTTGCGTCGTCCGGCACTCCAACCAAACCTTTTATCATCCCTCAAGGTGGGCAGCATAAGCATACGGTTACGGCTGTAGACGATGCCATAGACCACACACAGCTTCTGGCAGTTGGTTTGCTTCCAGTGTGCTCTTAGTCTGGCTAAAAGTACCAGAAAATCCTTGCTCCAGCTGCTGGTCCTGATAAGTGGTTCCATTCAGTGGACAAACCCTTCTAGGCAATGGTTCTTTTCGAAAGAAGAGCTCGGAGAGTGCACAACAAACTTACTGCGGTGGTTAGCCTAAGAATTAGTTCGTCTACTCGAAAATGATCAAACAGCCCCATTCAACTTGATCCCATATAGCGTCTTTTCCATCGCTCTCTTCATGTTGGAGCGCCTCGGGTTTTTGTGTCCTTTGAAATTGGGATTTTGAAAGTATAAACCACATCGCCATAGGGGTGTAGCACGTTCTACAGCCCCGAATGGACGTAGCTTACGTATCCCTCTATCAATTAAATCTCTTTCACAGCCTCCTAGATACAATTAAACTTGAAATAGAGGATGGTCGTGAAGATGCATGGCATTACTAGATTCCCTTTTGCCAGACCACTCTATAACTGACCCAGTCGACCTATTAACGTTTTTAAACGGTGCCCATAGCCAGCCCATTCCGTACGACCGTAATGAGCTACAGGGCATGGGGGCTAGGAAATCACTAAATAGAAAACTTCTCGCTGACTACCTCGGCACAATTCTATCGTCCGAGGTCAAGCGGAACAGAGCGCGACGCTTTCGACGGACACTCGACGAGTCGACGATAACAAAATCGGTTGCTAGCGACGGTAAGCGATTATTAATGAGCAGCGGCAGGGATGGTGAAGTAATTAAGATGGATCAAAATTTATTATCTAATTTCAGTCTGCACCACCGTGCTAGACCCTGCAAGCGGCTCGTAACGGTCCGGGTCCGCTATGCTGTCGAGTAGATCGAGTTCAGGTTTAGGTTCAGGTGGAATGAATAATTTACTACAACTCGTTCGCTCGCTCGCTCACTCGCTCCCCGAGGATACTAGTTCATGTTTCGACGCGGATGCTTTCGCTGGCAACGCGGCCCTTCGGTCGGTCGCGCCAGCTTAAGGGAGCTTCTGCATGGAAATTAAGGACTCATTAATGGATGGCCCAGAGCGCGGTTGTGCGGGATCCTCTGTTTTATTTTCTTTTTCCTCACCCTCTTTGCGAATACGTTGAATGTAAGGTATGTAGAACGGGTTCACTTTTACGAATGTGCCGGATACGAACCCGATTTATCGCAATCAAGGGTATCGATCGATTAAGTTGTGCTCGAACCGTGCTTGAGAGGGATTTTTGGCAAACCGAAAACATCAATCAAGAGTGTTATACGTCTTAGCAGCTCAGTAAGACGCGATTGAAGATGCCATCCCTCTATCCCTCTATGTTGCTTTCGTTCAACGGTGAGAGCATTTGATCGAGAAAGAATTTTCCAATAACGATTCGGTCCTTCAACGTCGTCTGCAACTCTGCGGTCTGACGCGGGATAAGGTCGTTGCTGGCCTGCGGTATCTGCGCGCTTGTAATTCCCTTTGCAGCCCCCACCCTCCACCGTGTCCATAGTTGCACGGTGAAGGATCCGAAACCCCGAACCGGACGGACTTTGAACGAAACACACCTTCGTCTCGTGCAAACCCGCTCAACCGGTCAATGGCGGTATGCGGCTGTGCTTCAGGACCGTCAAGACCACCTGTCAAATCAAGTTTAATCAAATTGTCATTTGTTCGGGACATGGGCTACCGGAGCGAGCCTGAGATCTGAGGAAAAAAAGGGATACTTTTCACCAACCTCCCTCTCTGCAGGTGATGGTTTGACCTTCTTTATTTGATCCCGGTCGCCGCCTAACAACATCCGGTTGTGATCCTTGTGGCACCACCACATCCGGTAGCATTCGAAGATTAATATGGCGGATTTCGCTTCGTGCAGTTGCTTTAATGAGCGAAAAGGTGTTGAAAGGGAATGAAAAATGAAAGGAAAGGTTACCTTCTTGGTACTGTTTGGAAAACTCGGTTTCAGAATTCACCTGAAAACCAAAGTAAGTGAAGTTTCTTGGAACTTCAACGGCAACAACACTTTCTCAAAATGTCATTAATTGTCACCCCCCCCCCCCCCCCCCCCCCAAAAGAACATGATAGCATCTGGTACAGGGCGCTAGTTTTGCTCAAACTACCATTTGTTGTTGATTCCAAAACACGAAACAGCCAGCGAATGCAACGAAGCCACAGGCTGAGGCCACAGGTGACACATTTCGTAATTAAAACTGTCGTACGATTGACTATTTTGGACGGTACCAAGTCGTACCTGGCGTTGCATAACACGCCACAGCGGAGCAACTTTCCGTTGGTTCCGGCACCCAAAACCTGTGCCACAAACATTTGGGCCCACCACTTTGAACCATTCCAACGAACCGACGGTGTACGACGACGACGATGAAATAGCACCGGATACGGAAAACCGAAACACTCCGTTGCCACACCACAGGAACACACAGTTCCTGTTCAGGCGCCCCGAAAAAGGCAACCAGACGGACAGCTCCTAGCAGCCACTTGGTTCGGCTTTTCTCTCGATGCCATTTGTGAAACAACCTTGGTTCGGTTTGGAACTAAACAGGGGACTGGTGGGCGGACAGGTTGCACTGATAACTTTTCAGATTTAACGTCTCACTGCACGCGCTCACTACTGGCAGACGGCGCGAAACCAGCCCAGGTGCTTGCGTCGGTTGCTAGATGGTGACGTTGAAGTCCACAAATGAAGACATGATGCTGTGGTTTGTGTAATGCATCGAGAGTATGCAGCAAACAACAACAACAACAACGCACCGTACGGTTTGCACACGGTTCCCGGAACCTAATAGTGCTGGTAATTACACCACAAGTTACACAGCGTATGAACACCGATACCGGCGTGTTTTGGGAGCGAGATGCTGATGCAGGAACATTTGGAGCATTTGGTCATGTTTGGCGCGTGCTGGCGTTGCAAGGACTGTTGCTGTGCAGCTGTAAGGTGTGTTTGCTGTAGCTTCAAACTTTCATTGAGTAATGAGTCTTGCAGAAGCTGAATATCATAAATTGAAGGCTTTAGAGCCCGGGTTTCGAACTCGCGGCCAGCTAAATTATTTTATGCGGCTCGTGGCCAGGTCTACGGTGTATTTGTATGTTAAGTTTGGTCATTAATTGTATGTTGTAGGTAATTTTATTCTATGCATACGTTGGAATTGAAGATAAATTGATTGAAGAAACATTTTTTCAATATTTTAACATTCACCACACAAAAGAGTATGAGATCCTTGGGTTATTTAGCGATTTAAATTGCTATGGAAAACCTCTGAAAGTACCGGGTACCTGGCGCCTCCATTTCGAAGGGCGCCTCCATCATCGAGTTTTGTGCAACGGAGCTAAATCATATCGTGTTCCCGGCTAATTTTGGTATTGCCCTTACCTCTCTGGTGACAAACACCGGCACTGATTGGGTTTTGGTGAGAAAAAGCAAATTTAGTAAAGCCATGCACCTCCAAATGATGTGATGACATGACCGGCGGAATGGTTGATACTTTTAATTGTGGCCCGCATGCTAATATGAGTTTCAGAGCCCTGCTTTATGTGCTGTTTTCCACGTGAGTAGGACACAGGAAAGGAATTTAAGTGGTTATGAGGCGATAGTAGATAGTAAAACAGTCCACTGGCCACGGTAAGTATATCGCTCCCTTCATTTCAACATCATCATCGTCACCAGTTTACCACAGAAACAAAAAAAAAGTTGCATCTTTGTTGTCTGCTGCTAGCGGAAAATCATTTCTTCTTCACGCAATCGTCACGGGAGACGGAGAAGACATTGTTTCCGCTCATCCTCCTCTTCACAAAAAAAACCACTCACCAGCGGAAGCGAAGAAGTTGCGCCGATCACGTACGACACGTCAGTTTGCACACCAACTTCTCTTTTCCTTTCGGCCTCCTTGGGCTCTCTCTCTGAAGTCCGAGGCTTCGGTTTCAGTCCACCCACCCAGTGGCCATCACTGTCACTGTGGCGGAGTGGAAACACGGAAACGGAACGGAATAAACTCGCTCGTCAGACAACAACAATAATAGTTGAAGCAGAAAAAGGAAAGGAAGCGACCAAATAACTTTCTTGCCAGACGTCATCGTCGTCAGCGCCGCCGTCTTAGTCTGGAATGGACTCACTAACGATCCTGAACTCCACAGTGAAGAGAGGGAACATCAAACCGAAAACGTCCAAATGCTTGTCATAACGAAGACGATGACCGCGTCATGACCGGACCGTCGACTCCCTCTCTCTCTCTCTCTCTCTCCATCTTGCTAACGCGGGGTCAAGCGTGTCTGATTTGATCATACTTTGCAATAATATCATAAACTCCGGGGCCACTACTAATACTTCTTAACTTCTTCTTGAGCTCATACCCCTCGCCCACGGTCCAGATGGTCCAGACAAGATAAATAAGGTGACGCAACAAACAACAACTACTACTACCACCACTAGCAGGAGGAGAAGGAGGAGGAGGAGGGCTAGGCTCACAATAACTCGCCTTCGGAGCTTGGCCGAGAAGTTTTCATTCTCCTCCCGGACCCTCCTGTGACATTAACACGTGGCTAAGCGCACGTGTTGTAGCTCGCAACTGAGATCGTAATCCAAAGACACATTCAAAGTCTCAACATTAACTAGAGCAAAACGGATGAGCATAATTGGATTTAAAAAAAATGAATTCCATGACAAACTTGCGACAGTCTTGCATTGGGACTCATATTTCACTCACTGCGACGCGAGCAGCAGCACACTGGTAGCTCATTTCCACCAAACCGAGCACCAGCCACAATTAGTATTGACTAATGAAAACAAGCGCTCGGCATCACTTTCTGTGATAAACGATTTGGTACCGAGGGGGAGGTCACTGGACAGCCCCCAGAGTGACAGCTCTACTGCTGTTGCTGCTGCTGCGCACCGCGACGAACAGAAACCAGACGAAAAACCAACAAAACGAAACTGAAAGAAAGGTGCAACAGTGCAGCACCATTTCGCTCTCGGTGTGCTCATTTCAACGCGCTGACCATCGCTTTGCCGCGTGCGTTTTTGCACCGTGACTTGCGCTCCGGTCTTCCACTGTCAGTCATAAATCATCAGCGAAGACAAATGCAGAACATGGAACCGTGACTGGATAGTGTCAGCGCACTCACCGCGGCTTTGCGTTGCACTTTTTGTAATTAATTAGAACGCTACTTTTTGCGATAGAGCATCCAGGGGTATCCAGCTGGTCACAATTAACAAATTGAAAACCACATCGCACCATGGAAGAAGCTACTTTAAACGGGAATGTTGTGCGCGTGTTCCCAAAAAAGACAACCAACCAAAGTACCGTTGGAAAAATCTCAATATGTTGTAGCGAGCGAGTAAGGAACTTACATAAGACCGATACGATCCACGGAACTGCGCGCACACGGTTCTCATCAATAAAACATGAGTATGCTAATACGTTGCCTGGTTCCTGGTGCTGGTGCTGGTGCTGGATGGATTGTAAATCATAACCATGTGCTCCGTTACACCTCCGGTATCTACTTCCGCTAGTCTGCACACGGCGCACTGGCGAGAATGGAGATGAAGATGCTCCCCAGGAACATCCGCCATTCTGTGCTGATTTCCCATGACCAACGCAAAACTTGGCCCGTCGGCCCGTCGGTTCGGGCACGGCGCAATCTTAGCTGCAAACTATGGGTTAGTTATTTATTTATTCTGCCGAGTTTGAGTTTCGGGTAACGGGTAATCATAACACTGCGACCGGGACCGGGCCTCTCTAGTCCAGCCCGTCATAGAATTTTGTCATAGTCTTCGGAGCGGCCTCGCTAAAGATGCCATTCGACTTTGGACCTCGTTCCGTATGCATGAAGGAGATGGTTTTGTTGAGAAAATAATCATTATACATTTAAAATTACTTTACACTCCTCCCCATTTTCCTGGCACCTTTCGGAGAAGAAGATGTGTAGGAAATTTCTCGGTTCGGCCACGTGAAGCCAAGGCTTGTTGCGTCGGAAGTGTTCGCTTTGGGACCGGGAAAACGATTCCTCATTAACCATTCCGAGATTGAGCTCACATGGAAGCTGCATCTTCTAGGAATCCAAAATCTAAACTGAATCATTTGCTTCACGGTTAATAACTTGTCCGGTCCGGTTTAGTATTCAAATATGTAACAAGTGCTAAGTGACCATCCTCGTACTGGCATCTCATTACGTATCACCGTTGCGGTGGGCGGACAAACGGCCAAACTTTCACACTCCTAACATTGATATCTCGCATGATGGTGAGGCAATACACACGCGTGACGAAGCCATTTCCCACCATTCCGTAATGCAGAACCACCGGAGAGAGAGAGATAGAGATGGAGTCCGAACAGAAACTTTTCTACCACGTTCCACCCATCGGCTGATGGGCATCTCTGCATCAATCCTGTACCGAAGTTGTCATTTTCACGCTCACGATGAAACGATCACGGCAATATTTCGCCACCATTTTCGCACAATTTAGTCACACACGAGCATGAGTATCCCCGAGGAGGTCTGGAAGGGGGGCGAGAAGAAAAAAGCAGGTATCATAAACTTTCGCATACCAACATTACAGACAGCTGCCATTTGGGCAGCTCTTTCTCTCTCGCGTCCTGGGAGACTTTTCTCGAACTTTTTCGCCACGTGACTCGTGGGTCCCTCGGCTAGTGAGATGCATGTTTCGCCATACGGCCATTCAACTTTCCGCCATCGTCCGGTTTCGGTTGAATAAAATCAACGGCAACAAACAGAAGAAGGCGAAGAAAAAAGCTTAACGCACCTTTCGCCGGTCAGGCAACAGCAACAACACAGATGGTCACATATCGGCCGACATGTTTGGAGGGGGTGGTTTTTGGTGGAGAAAACAAAACGGGTTGGCCGCACCGCATAACTATGGTTAAACTTTCGTCCGGTCAGTATCCTTCGGCTGACGATCGACACTAAACCCCGTTTCATCGCTAAACCATGGCCAGCAAGTGAAAACTTGCGTTCCATGCCACATTCCAATGCATACCAAGCGTCCGTCGAGCGTGAAGGTGCCGGACCACGATAGCAACCTTTCGTTAAGAACGTTGGAAAAGGGGCGGTTGGAGGTTCACTCTAAAGAACTGTTGAAATTCCTCGCTTAAACTCGACTATATGGCTTTTACATGGCCAATATAATTTGAGAATTCTATTTACAACTGATTAAAATGTTTGTTAAAAATCTATATTAGTTAACAGTTATTCATTTCTAACGTGCAAACACACTTTTTCTCTATTGGCGAACTGAACTAGCGATATGTTTGCTTTCAACTCCTCTTACAAAACAAAACTGCTATCGTGGCCATGAACCTTAACGATGCACATGGAGGCGCCTTCATTTTAGGAGCGAGTACGCATAGAATCGTTCCAACAAATTTAGCTGCCACTGGCTAGCATGGCAAGAAGCGCATCAGAACCGACCGTTTTTCGACCCCGGAGTGAAACGAGCAGTGTATTCACGCAGAAGAAATCCGTTTTACGTGGCCGACCATTGACGCGAGATTAGGAGCTGGAGCTCCAAATTCGGTACAAAACCAATTCATTTCAATTTTAGTTGGGTTGGGGGGGGGGGTGAGGTGGTTGGCCAAATTACAGTTTTGCTGCACGAGAAGGCCAAACAAATGTGGCTCGTTTGTGGGGCTGCAGTAGCCAGTTGCCGTTGGTAATTAAAAGCTTCGGTGGGGGAGAAACTTTTGCTAAAACTAACGAACTCTCGTGTAAAGTTATGCTAAACTGATTAGCGCAAATTTAGTTCTCAAACATTTACATCAGTAGGAACCACACACACTCATTTACTAGCGCCTGGCCCGTATCCTCGAATCCTGCTAACAGTGCAAGTGGTTCGTTTCACGCACCAAATGTGATTGAATTTACGATCTGCTTTACTCGGCCCACAATCTATGCCCCAGAGAATAACAAGTTAATGTTGAAGCGGGAAACGTTAAGTGATCCGGAAAGGAAAGATACCAATCTGCCAATCTGCAACACGCTGTTGTCAGTTTACACTGCAATTTGGTCACCAATAAACGGCAAAGAAGCTAATAAAAGGTCCAATACAACCACAAATCACGCACAGCAAACGACAGTAATGGGTCACTAATCGGGGGGCCACAGCATGAATCGACGACCATTGGCAAACGTTTTTGCAGAATGAGAGTGAGAGAGAGATTCATGGGGCAATACATCTTTACGACACCACAAATCTAGCCTGGAACACGGATTTGACCATTTGCTGCTGACCAGCACCATCACAACCAACTCCATTCTGTCCATCCATTACCAGCTAAATCAAACTCATTCTCTTTTACCCCCCACGCAGCAGACTAATATGTCCGGACCACTAGACGGAAAGACAGAGTGATAAGAGTATCGTTAAAAGTCGTTCCCAACTCGATTACTAATTTTCTACGAAAACGTTCGCGCGCTCGAACCGGGGAGCTGCACTGGTGCATTTTCCAATTTAAGTTTTCCCAAAGTCCGAGTGTGCAACTCGTTGACGGCGGTGGATATTCCCTCGCCGCGAGGGCTTTATTTGATAAAAAAGAAGAAAAGGTGAACAGGGAAGAGTGGCCAAGACAGAGAGCGGGAGAGACACTGTCCGTTAGTGAAAGTAAATCTCGACAAAACTTTGGTATTTGAACCCTCGCGGCAACCCAGGAACCCAGACTCCGATATCTCCAAAGATCTCCCGGTCAGTCCCAAGGGTTGATTAAATCTTGGACGAAATTTACCGGCGTAGAATCCTTCATCCATTCCGGGAACCTGTTTGGAACTTGCCGCTTTCCTTTTTTGCTGCGCTCTCAACGCCATTCTTCACCGTGGACAATATCCCAGAGAGAGCCCTGGAGGGGCCTGGTGCTGGTGCAGGGGCCACCAACAAAAGGTCCCAGTCCCGGAAAGACTGGAAGGACCTTTCCATTTGACGATGGATCGAGATGCTTCTCTTGTTCGAGCACAATGTACCCAGATCCTACCTGAGCGCGCGGCAAGTGACCAACAACGCCCAAACAACGGCCAAAAAGGCTGGGAGAAAAACAGTCCCGGATCGCCGTAAAGAAAGAGTGCGAAGAGTGAATTTGGTGTAAATCGGAAATTGGCATTTTAAAAATATTCCTTCGTCGCGACGACGACGACGAGCTGTCCTTCGCCTTTGCCACGCTACGCCACGTTACGATTCCTTTCATTTTGCCTTCACTTTGCACAATCCACTTGGGAGTGAACTCTTCCTGATGGACGTCGCGGATGCTTTTCTATTCAACGCTGCAGCACATGAATGAATGGCAGGCTGCGAAACGGAATGAAATCACATTTTCCGTCTCCGCTGGCCACTCTCCAGACCCGAAGTCCAGTCAGCATGTCGTGCAGTTCCATTCATACGGTCAAGCAACTAGCAACAGCTGCCCATTGCGATGGATGATGAATGAGTAAATGGCCTCTTGGTAAAAAGCTGGCTCGTGTTTGCTTCACTCCTTCCACTCCATCGAATGCTCTTTTCGAGTGTCCTGGAATCGTTTCATTTTCATTGGAGTCCCATTATACAAATTCTATCCAAGTTATGTCAGCTCTTGTTGCCGGTTTCACTCGTCCACTATTTCACTTTGATATTTTAAAGCTTTAATGACGTACTTTAAGCTTTTAGGATTATTCGAAGATTTTTTTAGCAAAGTTGTATATTCATTTTCATATTTTTTTGTTGATCATTGAAAGTATTTGAGTCAAATGATGAATAAATGAAACAAAACTAAAAGAATGACGCACATGGAACTAGATCATTGGTGTACGATGTAAAGATGATAAAAATATTTTAATAATTTGGTTAGTAAAATAAATTTTATGAAACTTCATTAAATTACTATAGCACTGTATGTTACAGTTTTACAAGCTTTACTCATGCACCATAACACTTCGTATCTACAGTTAATCCTGCAGAGAGTACTGATTGCATTTGATGCTGTTCTCTTTCGTCGCCGCATAATCTGTTGATTAATCTCGAAAAAGGATTCCCGTTTTGCTAGTTTTACAGGCCTGCCATCCAATAGCCCTGATTGATCCTTTTCTCTATCGCCCATCGTTCGATTCGTTCCATTCGTGAGTGAATCCCATTTATCCCCGCAATTCATCCGATCCGATAGGGAATAAAAACGTATCACCCCCCGAACGGTTGCGGTGCACTAAAATCCTTTTTCATGTAGCCATGTTATCGGGGCAACCTCGAAGTGATGAAAATCGATACTCATTCGTCAGGGGTGTGTGCATGTAATAAATCGGCGAGCAGCAAGCTCGTAACTGGAACTAATTGTTTATTGCTGATGAGAGCTATATTTCTTCGATCGTTTCGAGCAATCTTACTTCTCTGCAGACCCAGCAACAGCACACCACACGAACTAATGTTGCACACACGTCCAGACAGCAAATTATTGTGCCACGGCTCCAGCGATCTACACAGCTTGGCACAATATGGCTTACCAGTGCTACACCTTCACCGTTCGCGCTCGCACTGGAGACCTCCCGAGACTCACCCTTCACGGCAGCCGCACCAGTGGTGTCTATAAATATTACTCGATTAATTATTCATTGCATTAATTACTTCGCTCCACGCCGATAGGGAGATTCACGGTGGCGCTCCAACGGTTCTCGAACGGAACGCGCCGTCCGAATGGGAATATAAGTCTTACGGAATCACGTTCTGCCTTGTTGGTTCCGTTCGCCCAACGGCCCAACGGTGTCATATCTCTTACCGAAGCAAATCACAGCACTCCTTATGGGCAGAATACTAAACATCGAAGGCGAACTGGTGCCTCGAGACGCTCAGAGTCGACGTTGGCCCGAGTGGATTTACTTAAAACCAATCTTACCATTCTAATCGCCATGATTGCCGTCGTGCTTGTCTGGAACGATGATCGAATGGCGTAGAAATTCAACTGGTAATCAACACTCAATGCAATCATAAACAAGCTCCACAAGGTATTGTAATCGTTTACGATGCACATTAAAGGCATGCTAAAAGAGTTTTGAAGAATCGTGAAATCGAATCCAATTAAACTCATAGACGCTTATTGACGATTGATTATCGATCAACTCAACGTGGCTAAATTATACGTAATAGCCTAATTTACCATCACCTTAATCCTAGCCAAGTCAGTTTCAATTAGCGGTCATAGGCCATTAAATGCATCGAGCCACTTGAAAGATGGCTAATTACCGCCAAAAGCTCTTCTTATGTTCGCCTGATTACCTGAAAAGCGAAGTTACTCACCCATCTATTAATAAGAATTATTTTTGGCTTTCAAAAGACGCTCGATAAATACCTTTGTCTCGTTGGAATTGTGAAGAAAAGTTTGAACGAACATCGAAATGGAATCGATGAGACCAGATGATGCATTCGCAACCTGTCTTAGATCCTATCAGCTACTCCAACATGCTTGGTATCTCATTCCATTTAATTTTCAAAGCAGATTTACCGAACAAAGCTAAGTCGTTCACCCATAGCCAGCAGACTCCTCCACATCATTAGTAAACCGTTTCGAATGAAAGGCTAGACGGTTGGCTAGACCTTAATAACTAATTCTTTGACAGGAGCTTCAACTCCTAACGCAAAGGGGGGTGCTACTGATAATCACATTGTTTGCAAACCATCAACCATACCAAACATGTCCTTAATTAAGTGTACATTTTATCAAGAGCAAGCAAAATCACAGGAGCAAGAAGAGTATTTTTTCTTTTCCATTCAACCCCTCAGCCACACAATGCAGGCTTACATTCATCTTCAACCATGGGTGAACGATACTTTGCTCAGGTGGCTCACCGCTCAGACATTTAATCTCTTTTCGTAAGACCAAGGGAAATCGACATCGCCAGGCATCGTGCATCGACCGATCGAATGCACCATGTGGTGCCGCATCGCATGGTATGAGTTATGCCAGGGAATTGATGCGAAGACACCGGCGCTCTTGCTGCTGCTGGATCTGGTATTTCCATTTGCGCTTACCGGGCGCATCAGGTGTCTGTCGGTTGATTTGCATATCGAATGCATATGCCCCGAGCAATCATCACCGAATCATGCGAATCGCCTGCAGTGCGATTGGAAACGCTGTGCTGAGTGACGTGAATGGGATCCGAGATTCAAAACACTCATTATCTTCTTCTGATTATCTTCTTGCTTCTTGCTTCACCACATGTGAGGCTGAAGATAGGTGGTGTGGTTCACACATAGGCAAATAGTTTGAGTGGAAAAATGGAGAGAAGGTAAAGGATGCAAATCTGGAGAGGTTTTGCATTAATTTATCTGCTTTTAACGAGGCTCTGGATCAAGAAGTTCATTTCCAAATGCAAAGCAGCAGCAGCAGAAGCAATCGAATCCTTTATTGTCTTTGTTGCGTTAGTTAGTTTGCTCGATGGGGCGAGCAGAAGCCACATGAAAAGAGAATAAATAGAAATAAATAGAATTAAATAGAAATCTATAAGATGATTATTTTAATGTCACAATAATAACCAAAGGGGGGACAGAGAGGATGTATCCCACACTGACTTACATGTATGGCCAAATGGAATTTAAACTCTACCATCACATATAATAAAACTTTATGGAGCGATTCCGCGTGGTTGAGCAACCAAACGTACCCCAAAAGCAGCTAACCATCCGTTCAACCGGGACAAATAAAAAAAAACCAACAAAAAACGAACGGAACCGCGACGTTCCGATTCGCTGCAATCGATCATGGGGTAAAGCGCCGCGCATCATTGCACCCGTGGCCACCGCAAGCATCTTACATTCGCACGCCAAAGTAAGAAAACGATTTCAGTAATATCGTCAGACTGCGAAGGTGCGACTGTGTTCCGTATGAAGACAGACATCTCACCCCGTGGAATTAGCATATTAGAAATGGCGATGGAGACACCTGAAGGTGGATCGGTGGATCGGTGGTCTCCCGGAATGTCAAACTCACCGGAGCGAGCCTTTTTTCCCCTTCGAGAGCGAGTTTTTCACCCGTTCCGTTCCGGTGAATGATTGATGCCCAAAATAGGGACCATTGCCCTATAATGCTCACCACAAAACGTGCTATCACACAAGACACACAGACCCTTACTTGCCAAACGTTTTCCCTCTTTTTTTTTCTATGCATAAATATCATTAAAAGATGGATTGTGGTTTTCCTTGTGGAACGGAAAGGCAACGATAGACAACGTACACGGCCGAAGGTAAACAACTGGCGCTTGATCTCTCTCTCTCGTTCTCTTTACATATTTTTACGCATCGCTACCTCTCCTGGCTGCTGAATTCCAGTGGCATACCGGGACTGATATTCAAATTTCTCCAGCCATGTGTCAATACAGCTGCATAATTTCGAAATAACTGCTATTATCCTTGAAGCTTCTGGTAGCAGCACCAGCAGCATTTTCCTGCTGGTGTTTCGTAGTTTCATCGACTATAAACTCTATCGAGATTGTCTTGGAGGCTGGTATGTTATTCCCGTGTGGTTATTCTAGATAATTCTCCTAAAACCAACTCAATTCGACTCCTCACTTTACCCTTCCGATGTACATTCGATTCACAAGCGCCTTCGGTCTCTTGGTCTGCATCATATTTTCTTATACGATCTAGCCACTGCTAACTCCAGCTTTAAAGCGAACCAACGAACGATCACTAGGTCCAGCGTCCAGGCGTGCCGTCCGGATGTAATTGAATAAATATTTGCGAACGGCATTGTCCTAGCACATCATAAAATATTATTTCTGAGCGCAGACCCGCACACATACCCGGACAGCACCACGAAATGCCGGCATAGTGATCAGAATCCCTGTGTTTTGGTTGGTTGCCTTGCCTTGCCCGCGCCTCAAGGGCACTTGTTGTAATGTCAAAGCGAGCGTATTACATTCCGATGCTACGTCGTCAGCCATAGGAGTCAGTTTTACTACTTTTTGCCGTCGTTGTTGTCACTAGTGATGCTGGCCCAGTAATAACTAGCCCGGGGCCGGATTCCTTTTTCCTCCTTTCGCTGGTCACGCAGTGTATCTTTCTGTGTGCGTTCGTATGTGTGCCTTGGAGCAACATCGTGACCCGTATCCGCAGCGCACAGTAATGTCATCAAATCCTTTTGCCCGCCTATCGCACCAAAGCCAACCGATCAGAACCAATCCGTGACAGTGGATTCGTCGCCATCGTCATCGAGCAAAGCGTGGGATCGACCACCGGATTCATCCTTTTGCGGATTCCCAGAATTGCTCAGTTCGGTTTAGTGTAAACAAGAATCACGCTTCGAGAGTACGCGGGGAAAACCATCGGATTCTGATGCTGCCATGCTCGTCTGTATTCGTATTCCGGTCAACCGTGCCCTCGGGGGTGCATCGCTACCACCACGAACCCTGCCGCAGTCTTTTCTTGTGAAAATATGAAACGCTGGAACAACCAACAGTACGTTGGGCACTGCTCAGTAAAGGTTGACCGCTGGGTTCTGGCAACCAGCCTAGATGTCACCACTTCAAACATCAATCTGTTGCTGTCGAGGTCGTTGGTGGAATCGAAAATGTGTCACTGGAAAACTATATTCCCTTTAAGATGCCGTTGCTTAGGTATACGTGACATGGCAAAGTTGTCGCTGTTTGCACACTTCAAACTCCACTCCATCTCAATTGACCTCTCTACTGCGCGTCTCCTTCTCCTAGTTCTACTCCACAGCCCCGTGGGAGGAGGTTAAAAATAATTGATAGCATTTAAAATTAACACCATTAATGGCGTTGGCAGTGGCCAGGCGAACGGGTGGCCACCGGAGACGTGCTTAAGCAGCAGAACGAGCGCGATAGGGTAATGACAACGACAAAATAAACAACAAACCACCCACCGAGCCAGCAGCCTCTGCTATCGTCACCGTTGTGGACGACTCTTAATGTTTCGTCTCTTCCTCATCGTTGAGAGCTTGCCCGAAAATAAACAACTCATCCAAATTGCTTCCCATCAGATCATTTATCACGCTCTCCTCACATCACAAGAGCCTTGTAGACGGGTGAGAAGGGTTGATGAGTTTGTTATACCCTCCCTGTGGGTGAGGGGGGTGCTGGCCTAGTACCGGGGCTAGTTATGACAAGAGAGTTTCCGCTTCCGCTTCAACCCGACGGCACCGGGGAAACACCCCAGGATGGTGGATTGGTCGATTTGTTCGATTCGACAGCACGATCGAACGGGCAATTAATCGTAATTAGTGCAGAGCGTTTATTGCTAAATTTAGCTCACCACGAATTGATGGTCGGTGGCCAGTGGAATGATGAAAAATGCTTTCCTCACTCCAAGTACGACATGTCCTTAATGGTGGTCCTTCGAGGGATAGATCTTTTTTTCATTTTGCGAAAACGTGAGCTCATCGAAGCTGACATTCCAGATAGTGTTCTGAGACCGACCTGAGGGCGGTGAGCATGATTTACTCACAAATCAGCAACATGCTGTTTAACATGCCTTGCTTCGAAGAGATCGTGCTAGGAAGTGGAAAGTAGGGGATGAGGGAGACGCTTGTTCGGAAAGCTCACCCGTGCGAAAAGCTTTCTCAAAACTTTTCCGTTTTCGTTTCGAGAGATAAATTGAGAATAAAACAATTACACAGAAAAAGAGCGGGATGAGAGAGAATTTGAATGGGAAAATGATAGATAAAACTGATACTCACTGCCACACTGCGATGAAAAGGAGTAACTAAACGCTGTATGATGGCAAAACAAATTATCAATAGCAGCTGAATATAACATTGTCTAGAGAGTACAGAAGGCTCTCTAATTTGAATCTCTTTAGAAACAGATGGATCGGAAGAACATTTAATTGTTTCAGAGTTTATATGGTGTTTACCAGCACCAGAGTAAAAAGAGGCATGAGTATACTGGAATTTATTCAACAGTAAAACTAGTTGCTTTGTTAAGAGAAGCCAGAACTACACTAATGGCAGTAGGAGTATTAATGTATTGTATTAAAACAATTTCCTTTTCCACTTTCCATTTTTAGAAATTATTTTAGTTTGACTTATGCTACAGGAAAACATTTTTCAAACACCTGCAGGTTTCCTTTTTTAATTAAGATTTTCTTATTTCTGTTCTTTATTAAATCTTGTTTTAATAGCCTTTTTGACGAAGTACATAAGAACATCAATAATGACAACCTGTCCTGATCCTCTGCACACTATCGCACGTACGCTGGTTGTTTTACATCAAACACGCACCTTTAAACGATCACTAACAACCCTCCATTATCGTGTGTCGAAGGATTTGTAAGCAGTAAGCGAAGAAAAACTTGTACCAACTTGTTCCTAAACTGTTCTTCGTGTATCGTCAATGGTAAACGTCTACACCGATGATGCATGCGCTGCAAGGTACCAAGATCCTGTATCGGAGTTCGTCTCGA